>NC_063334.1:126493454-126552784 GCF_021869965.1 Rhincodon typus
AAGGTGTAGAGCTGAATGAACACAGCAGGCCAAGCAGCATCAGAGAGGTGCAGGAAAGCTGACATTTTGGGTCTGGACCCTTCTTCGGATATCAAGTCTTGAAGAAGTGCAAATAAATCTCTTGTGAAAAGACAGTGTGTAATGAAAGATTTCTGAAGAAAGGTCCAGACCTGAAACGTCAGCCTTCCTGCTCCTCTGATGTTGCTTGGCCTGCTGCGTTCATCCAGCTCTACACCTTGCTATCTCAGATTATCCAGCATCGGCAGTTCCCACTATCTCACCTCTATCTCAACTTCTCTTCATAAAAAAAGGACAAAATATTCCTCTCAAAGCCTTAGAATCATCACACAGTCGTGAGTGCTAAGGAGTGTAGGAAAGAGCTGAGTATGCAGCCTTGCGGCACACAGGCATTGAAGATTATTCTGGAGGAGATGTTGTCGCCTATCCTTACTGCTTGCTGTCTGTGGGTCAGGAAGTGGAGGATTCATTTGCAGAGGGGGGAGCAGAGTCCTAGTCGGAGTTTGAAGATGAGTTAGGTTAGAATTATCGTGTTGAAGGCGGAAATAAAGCCAATAAGTAAGAGTCTGAAGTAGGTGCCCTTGTATTTTTTTTTTGTGACCCGACCAGCTTGATCGGTAGTGCTGCCGCTGAGGCACTCTTGGTGGACAATATTGAAATTCCCCTCACAGAGTACTTTTTGTGCCCTTGCAACCCTCAGTGCTCCTTCCAAGTGTTGTTCAACATGGAGGAGTACTGGTTCTTCAGCTGAGGAAGTACAGTATGTGGTAATCAGCACAAGGTTTCCTTGCCCATGTTTAACCTGAAGCCATGAGACCTCATGGGGTCCAGAGTCAATGATGAGGACTCTGAGGACAACTCTCTGCACTATATATCGCTGTGCCACTATCTGTGCTGCGTCTGTTCTGCCAGAGGACAGGACATATCCATGGACAGTGGTGTTTGTGTCTGGGACATTGTCTGTAAGGTATGATTCCAGGCTGTTGCTTGACTAGTCTGTAAGACAGCTCTCCTAATTTTGGTGCTAGCCCCCCCAGGTGTTTGTAAGAAGGACTTTTATGGGTTGACAAGGCTGTTTCTTTGCCAGAGCCATTCTTCCCATTGACTTGGGAGTCATAGTTTAGGATTCTCTTACGGTCAACTTGCAGTTAGGAAGGCAAATGCAATGTTTACATTGGTTTCAAGAGGGCTAGAAAACAACAGCAGTGATGTACTGCTGAAGCTGTATAAGGCCCTGGACAGACTGCATTTGGAATATTGTGAGCAGTTTTGAGCCGTGTATCTAAGGAAAGATGTGCTGGCGTTGGAGGGTGTTCAGAGGAGGTTTACAAGAATGAAACCAGGGATGTGACATGAGGAATGATTAAGGACCCTTGGTCTGTACTTGACCTTGAAATACTGTTGCCCCTCACTTCATAATTGTAAGACGGGAGGTGATAATTTAAGAATTGGAAATGAATGCTGACCAGCCAGCAATGCCCATATGTCATGAGTGATGTTATGACGGGGAATAGTCGAACCCCTCTGATAATTAAACTAAAGTACAAGTCCCAATCTGTTATGACAGGAGTAGAGGTTCCCTTCTAATAATTTTCACCGAAACACCCAGAAAACCTCGCCTTTCCCTTCGTAATCTATTAAAAGCGTGGTTAAAAGAAAGAAAATCCATGATCTCCACTTTACAAGTAACAAGAAACAATTTATTTATTTAACCCAACAATGAACAAATTAACAAAATTACTAACAAACCAACAATTTCCCCTTAGACTTCTAACTACTCCCTAACTGGTCTAAATTCTACTGGAATAAGAAGGTGTAGAGCTGGATGAACACAGCAGGTCAAGCAGCATCAGAGGAGCAGGAAAGCTGACGTTTCGGGTCTGGACCCTTCTTCAGAAAATCTTTTTCCGGTGTTCTATTGGAGATTTCTGAAATGGAGGAGAATGATCCTTTGAATGGCAAGGCTGATTGGATGAAAAATGAGAGTGAGTGGAATCCGATTATGCTATTGTGAATGATGGGAAGAGGCAAGAGCAGAAGAATGGTGAGAGGTCAGATGCAGTTGAGGGGCTGTCAACCATGGGGCGGGAAATCATGGTTATGGAAGATGGAAGCCATTTCAACAGCACTGTTTTGGAAGATGGCATCATCTGAACAGATACGATGTAGACAAAGGAACTGGGAGAATGGGATGGAATCCTTACAGGACATGGGATGTGAAGAGCTGTAGTGAAGGTAGTTGTGGAAATCAGTGGTTTTGTAGTGGATGGCAGTGGACAGTTTATTCCCTGAAATGGAGACGGAGAGGTCAAGGAAAGGAACGGAAGTGTTGGAAATGGACCCCATGATGTCGGAGATGGAGGCCACGAAAGTTATAGAGGGATGGACATTGGAGGCAAAATGAACAAATTTTTAAAAGTCCAGGTTGGGGCATGGGACGGCACTGAAACAGTCATTGATGTACTGAAGAAAGAATTGTGGAAGGGGGGCAGTGTAGGACTCGAACAAAGATTGTCCCACATATCCCATAAAAAGACAGGCATAACTGGTACCCATGGGGGTGCCCATAGCCACTCCTTTGACTTGGCAGAAGTGAGATGAATTAAAGAAGAAATTGTTCAGAGAGAACAAGTTCAGCCAAGCAGATGAGAGTGGTGGAAGTGGATTGTTCAGGGCTCTGGTCAAGGAGGAAGCCGAAAGCTGTCAGACCAGCTTGGTGAGGAATGGCGGTATCGAGGAATTGGACATCTGTGGTGGAGGGGTCAGTTGGGGCCAGGGCACTGAAATTTCTTTTGGAGGGCATCAGAGGAATAGTGGATGTAGGTGGGCAGGGTCTGGACAAGAGGAGAGAGGATGGAGGACGAAAT
Organism: Rhincodon typus; assembly: GCF_021869965.1. Lineage (NCBI taxonomy): Eukaryota > Metazoa > Chordata > Chondrichthyes > Orectolobiformes > Rhincodontidae > Rhincodon > Rhincodon typus. Next base: position 126,496,340 of record NC_063334.1, read on the forward strand.
GAGTTAGGGTGGGCAGGAACAGGCTGATATGATGGGCCTACTGGGACAGTGCGGTTTGTGGATTCTGGGAAGGAGGCAGAAGCGGGCTGTCCTGGCATGGGAAACTATAAGGCTGGATGCATTGGGGGGAAGATCTCCAGAGGTAACGAGGTCGGTGACAGTCCTGGCTGAAGAAGTGAGCACGGAGACGGGGGCAGCTGAAAAACAGTTCAACATCATGGCGAGCCCGAAATTCATTAAGGTGGGGTTGTAAGCGTATGAAGCTGAGTCCTTTGGTGAGGACAATATGTACATAATCTCAAATTTGTATTCCAGCCTGCAGCTCATTTGATATATTCCTTACACTCCGTGCATTTGTATGTATAACTCTTATCTGGGCAATACACCGTAATTTGTCCCTCAGCACTGATGTTTTATTCAACTCTTTATTATTTCTCTCCTCTGCTTTAATCAATACACTTCTTACAGTTTTGGCATTATCTGCTGTACCTGAAGTAGGATTCCTGACTGTTTATTTACACTCTGTCATATAACTTGATTTTGAAAATGGATTGACTTCCCCTGAGCCCCCACCATTTGCTAATTCCTCATATTACCCAAACAAGGCTTCTGACCTACCATTGCCTCTGTTATTGGTTCCAACATGGACCACACAAATGGATCCTGCCCTCCCACTTCAATATCCTTTCAAGCTGGTTTGAGATGCCCCTTACCTTATCACCAGGCAGGCAACACACCAGGTGGGACTCTCGATCCTGATTGCAAAGGATGCTGTCTGAGCCTTAATTATAGAATTCCCTACCACTAACACTTCTTTTTGCTCCCTTCACTTGAATGGCCTCCTGTACCATGGCGCAGTGATCAGTTTGCCCATTGTCCCTACAGTCCTTTTCTCATCCACACACGATGCAAGTACCTCATGCCTATTCGACAAGGTCAAGAGCTGAGGCTCCTTCAATGCTAAATTCAGGATCCCCCTAACTACCTCGCTTGTAGTCACACTCTCCTGTACTTGACCAGTGGCCAAATTTGAAGTACATAAACTACGGGGTGTGACCACCTCCTGAAACACAGCATCCAGGTAACTCTACCCCTTCCTTATGTGTCACAGTGTTCGAAACTTAGACTCCAGCTTATCAACTCAGAACTGGAGTTCCTTGAGCAATCAACACTTGCTACAGATGTGGTCACTGTGACCCACAATGCGGTCCATCAGCTCCCACATCATACACGTATTGCATGGTGCCACATCTCTAAATCGTTAAATTAGTTGTTAATTTGAAAAAAATTCCTGGCTTTTAATTTGTAAAATATTTCTCTGATCTACCTTTAATCTGAAAGCCATTTAGAATAAGTGTTCAAATTAGCAGTTACTTACCAACGAATGAATTTATGACTTTTCCTGTGATTTCATTCTGTTTTTCTCACTGATCCCAGAGAATCCTCCCCTGTTGGCTCCTTTCTTTGTATCTCCCTCTGTCTCTTCACTCTTCCAAATAAATGTGTAGGCCTTGAGCCTCAATTTTTATTTCCTGCCTCGTCTCAGTCTCCTCTCCTGCTGACTTCTTTTCCCCTTCTGCCCAACATTCTCTAAGACCTATTTTGACATTAAAGAACCAAAGTACTCATGAATTAGAGAAAAGGAGGGACTGATCAACTTCTTTCAGTGAACTCCCCATTTCACCAAACTCCAGTTACACTCTCATGCAACAAAGTAGCACTCCAATACAGGCAAGACAGCACTTATCAAGGTATCTCTTTCTGGCCCCAAATTGTGGTCCCAAATGAAACTGGATTAAACCGTCTGTCTTATTGAATAGCTTCAGCTGAATATTGTAAATTCCTGTTTTAAAGCTGTAGCTGAACTTCACCCAATTAAAAGAGTAACTTTTAGTTAACTGCTAAATTAAGTAACAGACTAGAATGTTTGAAATTCACCCTTAAGTTAAATTATTCCTTTGAATTATCCTTTACGAGAAGAGATTCAAGAGGTTAAACAGTCGCAATAACTTTCAGCAAAAAAATTGCTGAATAGATGGGTCCTGATTTTCTCTTTGGAGATGAGAAAAAACAGGCATGTGCATTTTGGTTTTAGAAACCTGACTTCAGTGGATCCTGACCACACCATCCACTCCCATGCGCTGGCAGGTCCATTGGCACCCCATCCATCAGAAATTTGATTGTCCTGAAGCAATTATACACTGGGTCAACCTTACACAGTTCAGATTAGAGTATCTGCCTCTCAGGGGCAAGAAGTGTCATCCTAAAAAGCTGCTGGCTAATCTTATTAACTGGCAGCTCCTATCCTAGCATAAAGCCTGTAGCCTACTGTCATGCAGAAGCCACTACTGGGATTAGAAGCAGCCCCAGAAGACAAAGTGCCATGAATCTTGTAGCTCATGTTAACTGTGAGGATTTTTTACAGACCTACCTAGTAGACACCGGTGAAGGAGCTGGGGCTGAGTTAGGACTCTACAGGCTGAGTGGAGCAGGAAGGATTGAGTGGGCGAGTTGAGGCTGAGATAAAAGCAGCTATGATCGTATTAAATGGCAGAGCAGGCTTGAGGGGCTGTATTGTCTAGTTCTTATGTTCTCATGTTCTATAAAGTTGACTACCTGACCATCCCAGAAGAGATACACTTCTTTCTGTTTACTAGCAGCCTGTATAGTGAAGGCTTTTGGTCTGCTTATTATTCTTCCCTTCCTCAACCAGATGAAAAATTGCAGTGGTGTCAGATCAAAACTGTTGAGTGGCTGTTAGTTTTTAGTCTGAGGCCACATGCTAGTCAGAGGAGAAATGACAGGATATATCAGATGAATATGTGGCTGAAAAGATGGTGTCAGGGGGCACGTTTCAGATTCCTAGGGCATTGGGACAGACTGACTGCTTGCTGTATTTCATCTGCCCACCTACCCTCAAATATGCTGGACTATAAAATTTATCCCGTTCAGATGGGCTTCTCTCAAATTTAAGCTCCAGTTCTCTTCAGAAATGCTGGTGGATTTCAAGACAATCAGAATAGCTATCACTGGCATTGCTGCTTTGCCTGAGGGAGCAGGTTTTTACCAAAGGTTGCCACTGGAGCACAGAGATCTGAGATGGCATAGGACAGCCAGAGGCCAGATACCCATCAAGTAGCAAGAAAATTCCCCTGCTCAGCCACTTTTACATCTGCCTCTGCAACCCAACTTCCTCTCTTATCTCTTGATCCACCACTCCAGTTTAGCTGTCCCTCACTATTCTCTGTGTGCACACCTCTCTGGAGGGCCATGCTATGGGAACATTGCACACCACCACAATGACTAAGCCTTTGCAAACAGGTAGAGTACAAAAGCAAGAAATTTATGATAAATTCACCTCGCTGCGTTCACTTAAGGGAAATCAAGCGCCTCTATTCCTAGAGTCATCACAAAAGTTAATGACTTTGAAAAATACACAGTTTATCCAGCTCTCAAAAACAGGTTGACAGAGGAACAGATCAAGTTTCTACCCTTGACACAAGTTTCTATTTATTACAAATAAATAGGCTCTAGCTACAGATAAACAATTATGAACCATTGGCATATAAATCTAGGAGTTAAAACTCTAACCCACTTATAAACTCGCCAATCTACACATATAAACATACTGAAACAGACGGGAAAAAAAGGTACATGTTATGGACAGAGGAAAATCTGGAAAGACAGTTCAGTGGTCCCTGATCACAGGGTTTGCTGAGATGGTTCTTGTTCTGATCAGAACACTCGTTCTCATTTCTTCATTTTTTTTGAAGAAGGGTCTAGACCCGAAACGTCAGCTTTCCTGCTCCTCTGATGCTGCATGGCCTGCTGTGTTCATCCAGCTCTACACCTTGTTATCTCACTAGTTCTCGATCCTTCTTTTCCAGATATGCTCAACTGTTTGCAGCAGGCACAGGGTGACTGGTTCCCACTTGTCAAATTCTTTGACTTATCAATTAAAAGTCATAGCTTACAGCAAGTGACAAGGGGAAATAAACTAGCATCAGAGACAGTCCCTGCCTTTGCAGAGATGTTAGATCATTGAATCCGTACAGTGTGCAAACAGGTCCTTCGGCCCAACAAATCCACACTGACCTTCAGACCATCCCACCCCTACACATTCCCCTATAAGCCGCCTAATCTACACATTCCTGAACACTACAGGCAATTTAGCATAGCCAATCAACCTAGCTGGCACATCTTTTGACTGTGGGAAGAAACCGGAACACCCGGAGGAAACCCCCACAGACACAGGGAGAATGTGCAAACTTCACACAGACAGTCACCTGAGGGTGGAATTGATCCCGGGTCCCTAGCACGGTGAGCCAGCAGTGCTAACTATTGAGCCACTGTGCTCCCTGTATGATTGCTTATGCCAAAACATGCATCGACCTGAGCTGTTAAGCTACCTGGAAATCAGTCACATATTTGTTGGCTGGCAAAAGGCATTTATCATTAGTAACTGGTCAGTAGTACACATACCAACCAATTTCTTTGAAGTAGCTGGAGTTCTAAAGAAAGGTCACTGGACCCAAAACGTTAACTCTACTTTCTCTCCACAGATGCTGCCTGACCTGCTGAGATTTTCTGACAATTTCTGTTTTTATTTCTGATTTCCAGCATCCATAGTTCTTTGGTTTTTTCTGTTCCAATTAGCTACTTGCTGCCAGACAAAGTTCCATTTATACACACCCCTTGGCTGCAGCTTTTTTGCAAACAAGGCCTCCACCACTGCTCACAATAAGTGTCAGGTTACTTGTTTTTAGAAATGTGTAGCAATCCTTCAATAATGCTTGCCTTTTAAAATTGTTCTTTTTCCATTTTAGTCCATGGTCAAAAATACACAAAAATCAAAATTGGCGGCATGGTGGCTCAGTGGTTAGCACTGCTGCCTCACAGCCCCAGGGACCTGGATTCAATTCCACCCCCGGGTGACTGTCTGTGTGGAGTTTGCACATTCTCCCTGTGTCTGCGTGGGTTTCCTCCAGGTACTCCAGTTTCCTCCCACAGTCCAAAGATGTGCCGGCTAGGTGGATTGGCCATGCTAAATTGCCCATAGTATTCAGGGATGTGTAGCTTAGGTGGGTTATAAGGGAACGGGTCTGGGTGGGCTGCTCTGAGGGTTGGTGTAGACTTGTTGGGCCAAAGGGCCTGTTTCCACACTGAAGGGATTCTGTGTTCTAAAATGTACTGTCTTTATATAAACCCATATAAAATACTGGTTTGGCCTCAACTGGTGTATTACATTTAGTTCTGGGTGCCACATATAAGGGAAGATGTGAAGGCAGAAGAATGGAGACAGAAAATATTGGCAATAATAATTCTATGAATGAGGAATTTCTATTATGTGCGTCTGTTGGAGAAGTTGTGACTATTCTTTTTGGAAAAGTGAAGATTAATAGAGGTTTTCAAAATCACAAGGAATCTGACAGGGTAGATAGGGAGAAATTATTCCTATTGGAGGAAATACTGTGAAACGATGGGCACAGTTTAAGGTAAGTGACAAAAGAAAAAATGGTAACATGAGGAATTGTTTTTTGCCTAGTAAGTAGTTAAGATTTGAAATGCGTGATGCAAGAAGATTTAACTTAAGTTTTCAAAGGAGAATTGGATAATTGTCTGAAAAGCTGGATAGCTTTGGGAAATGGCATGGACATAGTGGGCTGAATGGATTCCTTCTCTATTGTAGCCACTCCATAATGCTATGATAAAGATCATTCTGTTTTTTCTTCTAATAAAGAGTCACGGGACTCAAAATGTTAACTTTGATTTCAGTCCAGAGATGCTGCCAGACCTGCTGAGTTTTTCCAGCTATTTCTGTTTTTGTTTCGATTTCCAGCATCTGTAGTTAGACCACAAGACGTGGGAGCGGAAATTAGGCCATTCGGCCCATTGAATCTGTTCCTTCATTCAATCATGGCTGGATAAGTTTCTCAACCCCATTCTCCTGTTTTGTGTCCATAATCTTCAATCCCCTTGACAATCAAGAACTTATCTACCTCTGTCTTAAATATACTCAATGACCTACCCTCCTCAGCCTTCGGTGGCAATGGATTCTTTGGGTTTTTTTTGTTTTCTCGCTATTTTTCTTTTTGTTCTTTGTTAAAATGTATTAAGGTCACTTAATTGGTATTCTCGGTTTTCATTTTTCCCGTATTGCAGATGGTCCATGTTCAAATGCAACAAGATCTCGACAATATCTAGGGTAGGCTGTTAAGTGATAAGTAACATTCACAGCACACAAATGCCAGGCAATGACCATCTCCAATAAGAGACAATCTAACTACCACGCCTTGACATTCAGTGGTGTTACCATCATGGAATCCCCCAGTACCAATATGCTGGGGGTTACCGTAGACCAGAAACTCAACTAGACTTGCCACTTAAACGCAATGGCCTCAAGACCAGGTCAGAGGCTAGGACTACTGCAACGAGTAACACACATCCTGACTCCCCAAATGTTGTCATTATCTAGAGTGTACAAGCGTGATGGAATACCCTAAGCAGGCTTGGTAGGGTGCAGCCCAACAACACTCAAGAAGCTTGACACCATTCAGGACAAAGCAGCCGCTTGATTGGCACCACATCCACAAGCATCCACTCCCTCCACCACCGATGCTCAGTAGCAGCAGTGTGTACTATCCATAAGGTATTCATCAAAGATCCTTGGACAGCACCTTCCAAACCCATCCAGAAGGGCAATGACAAGTGTACATGGGAACACTACCACCTTCAAGTTCCTCTTGAAGTGACTCAAAATCTTCTAGTGTTGCTGGTTCAAAATCCTGGAATTCCCTCCTGAATAGCATTGTGGGTCAACCTGCAGCAGGTGGACTATAGTGGTTCAAGAAGGCAGCTCACCACCATGTTTTCAAGGGCAACTAGGAGCAGGCAATAAATGCTGGTCAATCAGTGATGCCCACTCCCCACGAATGAATAACAAAAAAGAAAACAGATGTTGCTGTGTTTTTGTAGGTTATAAGAAGCAATAACTTAATTCATTTGCACATCTCATTGGTTGCAATTTATTCAATAGATATATGAAATAATTGCTCAGAGGATGGTACCCTGTCACCAAGTCACCCTTTATTTACATCTGCATAGTACACTGGCTGTGGCCAGCCAACTCGAAATCAGTTCATGTGAGGAGATTCTGAATCTCCTGTTTAGATCTATCTCCCAGGGCTCCTTGATAGGCCCATGTTAACAACCCCAATAAAGATCTCATGGTCAATGAGATCCACATGGTTCCAATCACGACAATATGTGAAAGAATGAACTGCCTGTATCTAAATAAGGCGTGTGTTTGTTAAGCAGAACAAGATATTGTGTATTTTACTGTAGGATTTAGATTTATTTATTTGTCAAATGTACTAAGTGTAGGAATACATTAGTATAGTGAAAAGTACACAAAGTCGCCATTCACTGGCGCACACTTGGTTACAAAATCCAGAATTAAAAGATTTAACAGACCCAAAAGGTAAGCAAAAAAAACCCCAGATCTCATAGTCCCAAGTCCCATCTCCACAATGGTGCAGGTGCCATTGGTGCCTCGCTCCAATCGCGAGGACAGCTAGGAGACCGCCACCACCAAGCGAAAGGGTGGCTCTCAGTGCAATTGCCGCCGACTGCTACCTCCTCACTGGCTCTGCTCTCACTGCTACCGCCTCACCAGCCCTGCTCTCACTGCTACCGCCTCACCGGCCCCTCTCTCACTGCTACCGCCTCACCGGCCCTGCTCTCACTGCCACCTCCTCACCAGGCCCGCTCTCACTGCTACCTCCTCACCGGCCCCGCTCTCACTGCTACCGCCTCACCGGCCCCGCTCTCACTGCCACCGCCTCACAGGCCCCGCTCTCACTGCTACCGCCTCACTGGCCCCGCTCTCACTGCCACCGCCTCACAGGCCCCGCTCTCACTGCTACCGCCTCACCGGCCCCGCTCTCACTGCTACCGCCTCACCGGCCTCGCTCTCACTGCCACCGCCTCACAGGCCCTGCTCTCACTGCTACCGCCTCACAGGCCCCGCTCTCACTGCTAAGTGTTACAGTGGAATGATAGAATAGCGTATAGTTATGATAGGGAGAAGCAACTAATTTATCGGTTGTGATCTGCATAGACGTCTCATAAATTATGTGGAAATAACTTATTAATAAAATTTTTTATCCTTCAAGGGTTAGCAAAAGTGAAGTCTGATATTCTGGAAACAGACTTGAACATTAGGTAAGGAAATTTTGTTCCTTCATATATCAACACAGATTTCATTCAATAGCATTTGCAGTTTGTGCTATAACTGTCATGCTATTCAACAACAAGAATATAAGTCATGTAGACCAAGTATAGATTAGAAATAGCAACTTGAAAATATTATTTTCAAACTGTACTGTCACATTTGAAATAAGCTTCTCCAAAACCTTAGATATGCTAACTCATTTTTATGATTTGAGCTCTGACAGATCATTTTGTTTTCTGATGTCCAATTTCTATGGGAAAGCTATAAACTGAAGCATGATTCAATCCATGAAATAACCTGTCAAAAACAGGCAACTAGGAGATTCTTTACAAATAAGGTGTGCACTTATCCTCTTGACCTATCTAACAAAATTGCTGGATGGATTAAAATCAGGATCCATTTAGTCTGCCTTTACCTGCCGTAACTGCTTGATACAATAAATGACAAAGAAATGAGACAAGGAAAGCACCATGGCAAGGAAAGGTTTGGGAAACTTTAAGATGGGAATGTCCCTACTTCTGGGCCAGAAAGTCGGTGTTTAAATCCTATCTGCCATAGATGTGTGTCATAATATTTCCAAACAGGTTGATTTAAATAATTTATAGGCCAGACTGGGTAAAAAACAGCAGGGCTCCTTCCTGAACTATATTGAACCAACTGTACTTTTATGACATTCCTTTAATTGTCACATTTACTAGCAAAAAGATTATTTTATTGAAAGTCATTTAAATTGCTCAGTCTGCCGTGGTGTAAATTGGACTCATTTTGGATTGCTAATTCAATGTTATAACAAAAAAACTGTCATACTTAATAATTCTTTATGTTTTCCAGGGATAAACTTACTTTGAAAAAGCAAGCAGCAGATGTAAGTTCAAAATCCTTTGATTTGCTTGTGAAGTACTTAAAGTATCTGGTTTCCATCTCTTCCTGATGTCATTGAGACTAAAGTCACCATTTTGTGTCATTGTGATCATTGTATCGCTCCTTTGTCTTCATTACCATGCTATTTTTGAAATAATTGACTATTCAACTTAGTTCTATGGGTTATCTTAATTTTTCTGGTTCCGTTTTTAAACACTACAATGCATTCATAGCTTTATATGATTTCTTCTCTTGGGCCTGCACTGTCATTTTAAGCATATCCCAAGACACATTCTTACCAAAATCAGTGTCAGTTTTAGAACCTACATCAATCTAATTTTACTTCCATCCTTGATTCATGACTTAATGTGCTGCATAGAACATAGAACATAGAACATTACAGCACAGTACAGGCCCTTCGGCCCTCGATGTTGCGCCGACCTGTGAAACCAATCTGAAGCCTACCTAACCTACACTATTCCATTATCATCGATATGTTTAGCCAGGATCCCTTATTAACAAAAAGCCTTGGATGAGCCTGATAAGACAACTGGAAAAACGCAGCAGGTCCGGTAGCATCTGTGGAGAAAAAGCAGAATTAATGTTTTGGGTCTAGTGACCCTTCTTCAGAAGTACAATTAGCTACAATCAATTCCGAAGAAGGGTCACTGGGCCCGAAATATTAACTCTACTTTCTCTCCACAGAGGCTGCCAGACCTGCTGAGTTTCTCCAGCAATTACTGTTTTTGTTTCAGATTTCCAGCATCCGCAGGTCTATGGATTTATGATAAAGCTCCTATTAACTCAATCACATCATTTGTAATTCAGGAACCATTATTATCACTTTTTCTTTTGCTGCTGTACTGAACTAAGCTGCAAATTTCATTTTTGTCAAGGTCGCACTTACTTTTCTACAATATTGCTCAACCACACCAACTCAGCTCATCAAAACATCTTTAGCAGCACCATCCAAACCTGCAATCTCTAACATCTGGAAGGATAAGGGCAGCAGATACTTGGGACCACCACTGTAGATTCCTCTCTAAGTCACTCATCATCCTGACTTGGAAATATATTGCTGTTACTTCACCGTCATTGTGTAAAAAGTCCTGGAATTCCTTTCTAACAGCAATGTGGTGTTCCTACATCCCAAGGACTGAAATAGTCCAAGGGATGTCAAAGAATAGCGAGAGTTTGGTAATGAAAAAGTAGGGTGCCTATATTAGGTGCAGAGCATTAAAAAAGCGGAAGCACCTTAGAAGTATACAGAGTGTAAGGGGGTGCTTAAAAAGAAATTAGGAGGACAAAGAGGGTCACAAAATATCTGTGGTAGATAGGGTTAAGAAGATCCCTAAGACATTTTATAAGGATATTAAATGGAAGCAGATTACCATGGTAAGAGCAGGGCCTATTGGAAATAAAGGGAGTAATCTGTACATGGAGTCCCTACAGTGCAGAAGGAGGCCATTCAGCCCATACTAATCCTCCAAAGAGCATCCCACCATGCCCCCACATTTACCATGTCTAATCCACCTAGCCTAACGCATTCCAGAACACGATAGATAATTTCCGAATGGCCAATCCACCTAATCTGCCCATTTTGGACTGTAGGAGGAAACCCATGCAGATATGAACAGCATGTGCAGCTATGGTGTCTCAGTAGTACATAGAACAGAGAAGATGTGGCCGAGGTCTGAAATGAATCTTTCACATTGTATTCACAAAGAAGAAAGACATTTACGCTGGAGAATTCAGTTGAGATAGTGAGGTTCTAGAGCATGCTAAGATTAAAGAGGAGGAGGTATTAGATGTTTGAGCAGGAATAAAGGTGCATAAATCCTCTGGGCCTGTTGAGATAGAGTCATGAAATCATTCAGTGTGGAAACAGACCCTTTGGTCCAACTTGTCCATGCTGACCAAGTTTTACAAACTAAACTAGTCCCACTTGCCTGTGTTTGGCCTGTATCCCTCTAAACCTTTCCTATTCATATACCTATCCAAATGTCTTTTAAATGTTATAACTGGACAGTATCCAAGCTGCTATGAGAGGCAAGGGAGGAGATTGCGGGACCCTGGCAGATATATTTAATATTTTGCTGGCCACAGGTGAAGTGCAAGATGACTGGAGGACAGCGAATATGGTTTCTTTGTTCAAGAAGGGCAGCAAGATAGCAGTAGGTAATTACAATTAGGTTAGACTGATGTCAGTGGTGAGGAACTTAGTGGAAAGAATTCTGAGGGATAGGATTAATCAACACTTGTGATGTAGGTAAATCACCACAAGTTACCTTTAGAGGAGCAAATTACTGCAGACGCTGGAAACTGTATTGAAAACAAAAAAAGCTGGAAATCACAGTGGGTCAGGCAACATCCATGGAGAAAGCAAGTTAACAGTTTGAGTCTAGATGACTCTTCATCAGAGTAATATACTGATTTCCAGCTTTTTTTATTTTCACAAGTCATCTTTAATTTGGCTACTTATTAAGAAATCTCAGAGACAATCAAATACTGAAACAATGATTTAAACTTTATTGCATGTAGCAACCAAAATAAGAGCCCTCGAATCAGCAAGTTAAGTCTCACAACCCAACTTGGCTATTGCCTGATTAATGGTGGAAGTTGGCCACGATTCCACCAACAGTGTCTGCATCTGCTGTTTGATTCTTATACAGATTTTTGTCCTTCAGGTCTGTGTGTGATATTATTGATGATTTTTAAAAAGTCCTTACATCTAAATTACTGTAAGTCTGCAGCTTGCCTTCTTATCAGAAGCTTCCCTGTTCCTTGTTAGATTTAAAATTAACTGTTTGAAGACACAGCTTTCCTGCAGTTAACTCCTTAAATTCTTCTGCAGGGCAACCAGTTAACCTTGTGTCATAAAGCAACCAGTTTCTCAAGCAGGTGTCAAAGCAGTTTCATTCATGTAGTTTTGATTCTCAGGCATGGCTAATTGCTACCAATTCCGGGATAAGTCTGTTGGAGACAGTATGGACTACAGATGCTGGAAGCCAGAGTCAATTGACTCTGGATACGTTTGTGTTTGTCATTAATAGTTTATTCCAGACAGAGTCATTGCCACTTCTTGCCATGTGTAACAGTTTATCTTTTTTTGATTCATTCAATCCATCAGCAGTTTTTAAAGTTCTGAAGTCTATAATACATCATACAATATTATAGACTTCAGAACTTTAAAGGGAGGGATTATAGAACGTAGAACATAGAACAATACAGCACAGTACAGGCCCTTCGACCCACGATGTTGTGCCAAATTTTTACCCTAATCCTAAGGTCTATCTAACCTCCACCCCTACCTTATACTATCATCCATATGCCTATCTAATAGCTGCTTAAATGCCACTAATGAGGCCGACTCCACTACCCTCTCCTTCAATGCATTCCACGCCCCCTACCACTCTTAATCAGAGACAGTCAGCACAGATTTGTTGGAGGGATGTCTTGTCTGACTAATTGAGTTTTTTTGAAAAGGTGGCTAAGTATATTGATAAGGGGAGCGCAGTTGATGTGTTTTCAGTAAGGCCTTTGACAAGATCCCCCATGGAAAGCTGGTCCAAAAGGAAAGAGCCCTGGGATCCAAGGCAAGTTGTTAAACTCGATCCAAAATTGGCTTGCAAATAGGAGGAAAGGGGTGATGGTGGAGGGTTGTTTTTATGATAGAAAGCCTGTGACCACTGGTGTACCACTGTGATCAGTGCTGGGGCTCTTACTGCTTGTTATTTACATTAACAACTTGGATGTGAACACAGAAGGTATAATGAGTAAGTTTGAAAATGACATGAAAATTGATGGTGTTGATGTGAGGAGGATGGTCTCAGGCTACAATCTGATATTGATCAGCAGTAAATTTGACACAGTAATGGCAGATGGAATTTAATCCTTAAGAGTGTGAGATGCTGCAATTTGGGAAGTCTAACAAGGGAAGGATATACACAATGAATGGTGGGTCCCTCAGGAGTACTAAGGAACTAAGGGGCCTTGGTATACAACTCCATAGATCGCTGGAGGTATCAGCATAGATAGGGTGGTGAAGAAGGCATTTGGGATGCTCATCTTCATTAGCTGGGAGCAAGAAAGTCTTGCTACAAATTTATGAAACATTGGTTAGGCCACAGATGGAAAACTGTGTGGACTTCTGGTCACCACACCATCAGAAGGAGGTGATTGCCCTGGAGAGGATGTAGAGGAGACTCACCAGGATGTTGCCTGGGATAGAAAGTCTCAATTACAAAAAGAGGCTGGATAGGATGGATTTGATTTCCTTGGAGCAGAAGAGGCTGAGGTGTGATCTGATTGAGGTATACAAAATTACGAGAGGCATAGACAGGTTCGATCATGAGAATCTTTTCCCGTGGCGGACATGTCTAAGACTAGAGGGCATAAGTTTAATGCGAGGAGTAAATGGCTTAGAGAAGATATGAGGAAGGTGGTAGAACTGCACTGCCTGAGAGGGTAGCGGTGGGTGGTACTCTGGCAACATTTAAGAAGCATCTGGACGAGCATTTAAAATGCCAGTCTGTTGATCAAGTGCTGGTAAATGGGTTAAGTATAGAATAGAATAAAATAGAACAGAATAGTTTTAATAAAAACCAAAAGAACCAATAGAATAGTCTTTATTGTCATGTCCACTCGAATGAGTGCAGTGAAAAGCTTGTAATGTTGCCTCTCAGTGCCATCTTAGGCACAGGGTACCTAGGTACAGGTACTTTGAGTGTTGTCACAGAATTGAAATAGTAAAAGAAATAGACTAACATGGGAATACAGAGTTTAAAATGTCCAGAATGATAACAAAAGGTATCTTTAAAGTACTCAACTTATAGTCCTTTTCAACTGAGTCTGTGCCCGCTGGGCTTCAGAACACAAGGCCTCACTGCCTCCACACGCTGGCCTCTGCCCCAGACTTGCCTCCAGGACTTGTCACCCCAGCCGGCCTGCGCTCGCTCTAGTCCCGCTCCGGGCTCTGGCCACGACTCACTTCTAGGACTCAGCCCGAGCTTGCTGTGCTCCCGCTCTGGGCTCTGGCTGCGACTCGCTTCCTGGTCGTTTCTCTATTCCCTCCAGGTAGGGAAAGAGGAGAGGCGCTGTAGCTGGAGCGTCTTATTCTGCTGCCATCTTGCAAGATCTTGTACTTTGGTGTTTACTGGTCAGCATAGAAAATATGGGCCAAAGGGCCTGTTTCTATGCTGTTTGACTGTCTGACTCTAAGGCAGATCACAGCTAGCATCACCAGGGCAATTCAAGATGGGCGAGAACAAGCTCACATCACATGAAAAAATTTAAAAAAAAACGTGCCTCATCTCTAAGTTTTTAAAACCTTCACAACGTTTTTTGTTGCCTGTAACTTCCATTTCTTCAATTTTGTAATTTTGCAACTGTCCACCTTACCCAAGACTAAGTGGCCTTAATTCTTTTTTATTCATTTAATCTTCCACAGGATGTGAAAGCCAGCATTTGCAATAAAAAAACTCAGTGTTTTATCTCCTTTCTTGCTTGCACTTTCAGCATTGCTATTTTGTTACATTCTTTTCATTAATGGTGGTTTTTGATTTGTATTCAACTAAATCCTTTGCAGAGGGTCCAGGGTCCAGTGTAGTCCTTAATTCTGTTGTCACTTCTAAAATGCATAGATCTAAATTTGGATTTCTTTTATATTCCTTTTGTCTTTGCCAATACCTGGCTGGATATCTCCTTGCCCCTACCGTTCATACAAATTGCATTCACAATTTGCTTCCATATTTTATTCACCTAGCAATTTGGTGCCCTGTTCGGAAACATCAATACCTATATCACTGAAAGCACCCCGTATTTTATGTTTCATGGTTTGATGTTCAGTGAATTTGAGGTTCTCAGGAATTGAAAAGCAGAATAATGCAAATGCTGGAAATCTGAAATCAAAGCAGAAAATTCTAGAAATAGCCAACTGAATGGGATATGAGGAGGGGCTAAAAAGGGCAAAGTTGAAAAAAGAGAAAGGGTAGTCAGAAATCATAGTTTGAAACAAAAGAGCATGCAGCATTAGGCAGACACAGATGGATTTGAAACAAAATAGGTAGCAATGGACAAGAACATAAACAATATAGCTATCTCAATGTTTGGGACAGGCAGCTAAAGGTGGTATTGCACACCCTCAGTAGAAGCAAGAGCTAGCTGATATTTTCTGTTGGTTTACTGCCTAACTAATGACAGTTAACAACCTCTGGTGTGATGTAGGAAGACATTAATAAAAACTTATAAAGAATGAACATATAAGGAGCAAATTGATTTCCAATTTGATGAATGTATGGTGGTGCATTTTGTAAGGAGTAATAAGGCTACTCGTCTGAAAATAACGCAAACAGTGCAGAATTTGAATATTGCTGAAAAAAGACACATTTTGTCAAAGCGTTTCATTGTGCATTCATCAGAACTGACAAGAATACCATTACAAAGGGAACAACTTTTAATACTGAATGAGAATTGACTACTGAATAGATTGAGAGTCAGAGTCATAGAGCCATACAGCACAGAAACAGACCCTTCGACCTAACTTGTCCATGCCGACCAGGTTTCCTAAACTGAACTGGTTTCATTTGCCTGCATTAGGCCCATATCCCTCTGAACCTTCCCATCTATGTGCCTGCCCAAATAATTTTTAAATGTTGTAATTGTATTTGCTTCTACTACTTCCTCTGGCAGCTCGTTCCATATATGTACCATCTTCAGTGTGAAAAAGTTGTTCCTCAAGTCCCTTTTAAATCTTTTGGACTCCCCTACCTAAGGAAAATACATTGGCTTTTCACCTTGTCTGTGCTCCTCATGATTTTATAAACCTCGATAAAGTCATCTCTTTGCCTTCTGTGCCCCCGGGAAAAAGACCCCAGCCTATCCAACTTCTCCTTATAACCGAAACCCTCCAGTCTAGCTAATATCCTTGTAAATCTTTTTTGCACACTTTCCAGTTTAGTAACATTCTTCCTGTAGCAGTGCAACCAGAATTGTACGCTGTACTCCAAACGTGGCCTTACCAATGTCTTGTAACATGATGCCCCAACTCCTGTACTTGATGCTCTGACTGTTGAAGGCAGGTGTGCCAAAAACCTACTTCACCATCCTGTCTACCTGCAACGCCACTTTCAAGGAGCTACGTTCTGCACCCCTAGGTCTCTTTGTTAACAAAACTCCCCACGGCTCTATTATTAACTGTATAAGTCCTGCCCTGGTTTCTCTTACCAAACACTTCACATTTATCTAAATTAAACTCCATCTCCATCTGCCATTCCTTGGCCCACTGGCTCAGTTGATCAAATCCTGTTGTACTCTAAAACAACCTTCTTCATTGTGAGCTATATCACCAATTTTGATGTCATCCTCAAACTTATTATCCATGCCTCCTATGTTCTCATTCAAATTGTTTTATAAATGACAAACAACAGTGGATCTAGCACCAATCCTTGCAGCACACCTCTAGTCACAAGCCTCTCGCCTGAACGACAACCCTGTTCCACCATTTTCTGTCTCCTACCGTCAAACCAATTTTGTATCCAATTGGCTAGCACTTCCTGGATCCAATGTGATCTAACCTTACTAACCAGTCTACCATTCAGAACCTTATTGAAAGCCTAGATAATGCCATGTAAACAATGTTGTCTGCTCTGCCTTCCTCTGTCTTCTTGGTCATCTCTTCAAAAAACTCAAATCAAGTTTGTGCGACATGGTTTCCCATGCACAATGCCATGCTGACTATCTGTAATCAGTCCTTGCCTTTCCAAGTGCATGTAGATCCTGTCTCTTAAACTCCTGACTGTACGCAACCAGCCTATGATTACCAAACTGAAAGCAGTGTTCAGTAGTAGCTGTGATTCTGTGATTGAACAACATTTATAAAATAATCTTGAATCTGCTCAGAATTACACTTACAACCAATTTAAAATTAATTCTTGGGTGCACAGTGTGGTGTACTTTAGTGTGCAGAAGCAATTTTAAATTTTCATATATTAATATGCATATTAGTACACAGGGTACTGCTGTTTGTGGACAGATAAAAACATGAACTCAAATTTTACTTGTTTCAGCTTAACAGAATTATGAAAACTATTGTCTGGTCCATTCCTCAGGGTAATGCCTTGACCAATCAGTCTATCTACTGGTTTAAATTTCAGTAAAGCTTAGCAGTTAACTGGTTCGTTCTCCATGACAACACTTGTACTAATCAGAGTACACTTGTGAACCAAGGACTCTCTCCTGATTCAGCATAAAACGTTGTTCCCTTTACGTTGCTATTCTTGTAAGTTGTCCTGATTCTTGCAAGGCAAACAGCTTTGACAACTTGTGACTTTTTTAAAGAGTAGTCAGATATATTGCATTGATTACTAAATGCTTTGGATCTACATCTTACCAGAACTGAGAATTCATAATGAGCACAAGGACTGATTAAACTGCAGTTCTTTTCCCGAGACAAAGAAGATGAAGAGGTTTGATAAGGTACATGTAAAGAAAATGTTTTTGAATAAGATTTATAGGGTATAAGGCATAAGATATTTGCACATTAAATGCAACAAATTAAATGCAAAAATTAAATGCAAAAAATACATTATTCCAACAAATATTCACAGGCCAGATGCTGATATTGCAGTTATAAGAACGATTGTAAACCCTAGGAACAAGTGAGCACTAACTGGCTGAGTTGGAGTTAATACATGATGTGGGAACATCTGAAAAGAACAAAAGTGGAAAAGGAAAAAAAAGCAATATTTCTCTATTGATAATATTATCTTTTGACTTGTGTGTTTTTTTCATAGGATGACATTTATAAAGCAGTTCGAATAAATCAAGGCAACGACCTTCGTGAAGATGTGAAAAGGAGTGAAGGAATGCAAGGTTTGTTTATGAGAAGGTCAGAACACAAACTAAAAGAAGTATGTTGTGGTTTAGACTTTCTTCTGACCTGTTTTTTTTCTGCTCACAGCACAAAGGCATTTTCTGCAAGTAGATTAAAGGAGTTCAATACTGTCTAAAGATCCTGCTATGTTGTGCATAAAACACTCCCTCACTGAATAGTCCCTGGACAGATACAGCATGGGTTAGAAATTTTGGGCAGAATTTTCCATGCTCACTTGAACTGGGTGAAAAGGGGAGGTGGCACCTATGGAAATCTTACCCACAACTGAAGTGAGGCTAATCAGCCTCCCTTTTTAAAAAGGGGTGTCACATTAACGATTTTCCAGTCCTCAGGGATCCTCCCTGACTCTAGCGTTCCTGAAAGATCACCACTAACGCTTCCACTATCTCTTCAGCTATTTCCTGAAGGACTCTGGGGTGTAGTCCATCTGGTTCAGGTAATTTATCCACCTTCAGGCCACTCAGTTTTTCTAGCACCTTCTCCTTGGTGATGGCCACAATACTCAGCTCTGCCTCCTGACTCTGTTGAATTTTTGGGATATTACTTGTGTCTTCCACTGTGAAGACTGGTGCAAAGTAATTATTCAGTTCCTCAGCCATTTCCTTGTTCCCCACCACTATCTTTCCAGCATCATTTTCCAGCTGTCCAATGTCCACTTTTGCCCCTCTTTTGTCCTTTATATATCTAAAGAAATTCTTACAGTCCTCCTTTATATTACTGACTAGCTTACCCTCGTACCTAATCTTCTCCCTCCTTATTTCTTTTATTGTTGCCCCCTGTTGGTCTTTAAAAGCTTCCCAATCCTCTGGTTTCCTACTGCCCTTCACCACATTATATGTTTTCTCTTTTGCTTTTATGCTATCCCTGACTTCCCTAGTCAGCCATGGTTGCCTCAACCTCCCTGTACCATGCTTCTTTTTCCTAGGGATGAAGTTTTGCTGTGTCTTCTGAATTCCTCCTAGAAACTCCTGCCATTGCTGCTCCACTGTCTTTCCTGCTAGGTTCCTCTTCCAGTCAGTTCTGCCCAGCTCCTCCCTCATGCCTCTGTAGTCGCCTTTATTCAACTGTAATACCTTTACCTCGGATTCTATCGTCTCCCTCTCAAATTGCAGTGTAAATTCAATCATATTATGATCATTGCCTCCTAAGAGTTCCTTCACCTTAAGCTCCCTTATCAAGTCTGCCTCATTGCACATCACTAAATCCAGTATTGCCTGTTCCCTAGTGGGCTCCATCTCGAGCAGCTCCAAAAGGCCATCTCGTAAACACTCCATAAATTCCTTTTCTTGCAATCCACTACCAATCTGATTTTCCCAGTCCACCTGCATGTTGAAATCCCCCATGATCACTGTGACTTTGTCTTTCTTGTATATGTTTTCTTTCTCCTGGTGTACCTTGTGCCCCAGCTCCTGACTACTGTTTGGAGGCCCACACATAACTCTAAATATGGTGATTTTACCTCTGCAGTTCCTCAACTCTACCCACACAGATTCAACACCATCTGACCTTACTTTGTTTCTTACTATTGAGTTAATTTCATGTCTTAGTAATAAGGCAACTCCACACACTCTGCCCACCTGCCTATCTTTTCGATAGAATGTATATCCTTGGATATTCAGCTGCCAATCCTAATCCCCTTGCAGCCATGTATCTGTGATGCCCACCACGTCATATCTGCCAATTTCGATCTGCGCCATTAGCTCAAAATGTCGACTTTCCTGCTCCTCTGATGCTGCCTGATCTGCTGTGTTCCTCCAGCTCCACACTGTGTTGTCTCTGACTCCAACATCGGCTGTTCTTGCTATCTCCGAGTGACTAATAACCCCACTGCGAAGCCTCTTCCAAGAAAATGTTGTCCTCCTCCCTCCGGAAGGACCTCAGTGGATCTCTCTGCCACTGCAACCCTCTGGTAATCTCCTCTGCCCTGAAGCTCTTCGTCCACATACTTAAACAAACTCGGTACTACAGCCACACATCTCATCCACCTATCACCTTTCCCCAGTCCCAATTCTCCTCCTTCTCTTTATTTTCCAGTTCCTTTCCCCCTCCCCATTTCTGAAGAAGGCTCCTGACCCGAAACGTTGATTTCCCTGCTCCTCTGATGCTGCCTGACTTGCTATGTTCCTCCAGCTCCACACTGTGTTGTCTCTGACTCCAGCATCTGCAGTTCTTGCTATCTCAGTTACCTTCTTATTAATACTGCATGCATTTAGATACAACACCTTCAGTACTGTATCAACCATCCCTCTTTTCGTTGTCATTCGCTTATCCAGTGCGCTTGATGTTTGATTCCTAATCCTTTCCAACAAAACTTCTTCCTCAAATCCCTGTGTAGTGGTGACTGCGCCGATGCAAATCTTTGTTCCAACCACCAACCAGTGTCGTCATCACCCTCTGCTGGACGCTCATCTTCACTCAAACTCAGAGGGTGTGTTGCTGAGGTCCTTCTTCTACTGCTGGTGACTGTGCCGATGCCAGTCTTCGCCCCAACCGCCAATCAGTGTCGTTGCTGTCCTCTGCTGGACGTTAGATATGGTTCTTAGGGCTAATAGGATCAAGGGTTATGGGGAGAAATCGCGAACAGAATACTGAGTTGGTTGATCAGCGATGATCATATGGAATGGCAGAGCAGCCTCAAAGTGCCAAATGGCACTTTCTCCTTTTATAATTCATCGTGTCCTCTATTGCTTAGCACCTGTTTGCTGAAATAAATCAAAGATTGCAGATGCTGGAGAACTGAAATAAACAAAAAAGAGAGAGTCACTGGACTTGAAATGTTAATGTGTTTTCTCTTTATAGATGCTGTCAGACCTGCTGAGTTTCTCCAGCAACTTCTGTTTTTAGCTGTTCACTGATGCTCAGTTTGGGTTCTGTTCAGGTCACACAGCACCTGACCTCATTACAGCCAAACATGGACAAAAGAGCTGAACTCCAGAGGGGAGGAGAGAGTGGTGGGCAAATTATCGGAGAGGATTCTGAGAGATAGTGTTTATGATTATTTGGAGAAGCCCAGTTTGATTAGAAATAGTCAGCATGGCTTTGTGAGGGACAGGTCATGCCTCACAAGCCTTGTTGAATTCTTTGAGGATGTGACAAAACACATTGATGAAGGCAGAGCGGTGGATGTGGTGCATATGGATTTTAGCAAGGCATTTGATAAGGTTCCCCATGGTAGGCTCGTTCAGAAAGTAAGGAGGCATGGGATTCAGGGAAATTTGGCTGAATGGATACAAAACTGGCTGTCCAATAGAAGACAGAGGGTGGTAGTAAATGGAAAGTATTCAGCCTGGAGCTCGGTGACCAGTGGTGTTCCGCAGAGATCTGTTCTGGGACCTCTGCTCTTTGTGATCTTTATAAATGACTTGGATGAGGAAGTGGAAGGGTGGGTTAGTAAGTTTCCCTATTTACCATCTTGCTCCTTACATATGTATAAAATGCCTTGGGATTTCCCTTAATCCTGTTCACTGAAGACATTTCATTGCCCCTTTTAGCCCTCCTAATTCCATGTTTGAGTTCTTTCTGCTATCTTTATATTTTTCAAGTGCTTTGTCTGTCTTCAGTTTCCTAACCCTTATGCATGTCTCTTTTTTCTTTTTGACTAAGCTCTCAATTACTCTTGTCACCCAAGGTTCCTGAATCTTGCGATCCTTATCCTTCATTTTCACAGAACAGCCTACCTTTAAAAGATGCCTACATGCCAGATGTGAATTTACCCTCAAACAACCTCTGCCCCCAATCTATATTACATCTACTGGTTCTCTTTCATCCACACTACTACTGGTTTGGAAGAGAAGTCCCTTCTCCTTGACGGTTAAAAATCTTTGGAATTGTCTACCTCAGAATGTTGCTGAAGCTACATTGTTGAACGCATTCAAGATTGAGATTGATAGCTGAGATTGAGATTTTAGCTGTCAGGAAATCAAATGTCTGTTGGGAGTAGGTATGAAAGTGAGATAAAGATAGAAGATCAATCACAGCTGAGTTGAAAAGCCAAGCAATCTTGAGGGACTAAATGGTTTACATTTACTTCTGTTTCTTGTGCTTGTATGCAAAAACCAGAACAATCATCGTACAGTTAAGAAGAATGCCCTTTTTTGGCAGACATTTTAACTATATTCAGTGTTGATGCAGAGTTTCAAACTAATACAGTTCACTGCTCAGAGATAAAATTGGGTAAAACTGAGGGTAAGCTAGTAAGGTGCAGTGATTTCAATTTGACTATTCTCTATTTTCACAGGTGAAAATGTAGTTCACTGTTTAGCAACTGGCTTTGGAAACACATATATTTCCACCTTCACTGAAATCCAGTTTGAGTTTCGTGGACACTGCTCGTATGTTCTACTCAGGGATAATAGTGACCCTCAAGGCTTCAGTATTTTGGTAAGTGAAGTAAAAACAATATCTTTATGTGTTATTGGAATTGGTGTTGATAACAAGCATTTTACTGTCAAAAGTAGTTGAAGAGATTCAGAGAAGTATTACAGCACTGAAAGAAGTCTGTCAGATGTTGAGTCAACTCCAGCTCTCTGCAAGAGATTCAGCTAGTCCCATGCACTGTCCTTCTCATGCAGCCCTTTCTGTGCAGGTGTTTATCCAATCTCCTCTTGAAAGACACAATTTAAACTTTCTCCACTATGTTTCTAGGCTATATATTCCAGATCCTATCTGCTTGCTATGTAAAATAATCTGATTTTCATGCCATCTATTGCTTGTATCTGAGATCTGACTCTTCTTGCTTTCACACAAAAAGCTTTTTTTTCTCTGCCTATACACCTCAAGATTTTGAACAGCTCTATCACATCTCATCTCAACCTAATTTTGTCTAAGGATAACAACCCAGCCTCTCCAACTTATCCATATAATTGCAATTGAATTTCCTCATCTCTGGAATCATTTGCATGAATCTGTTGTGCATCTTTGACAAAACCTTCAACATTGTTTTCATCAGATGTGAACAATACTAGCAAAGCCAGTATTTGTTATACCATCCCTAAATGCCCAGGAAAAGGTTGCCTTCTGAACCACTGCAATCCATTTGGTGCATAAAAACGTACAAACTAGGATCAGGAGTGGGCCGTTTAGCCCCTTGAGCCTGCTGCACCATTTAATACGATCATGGCTGATCTAATCCCAGCCTCAACTCCACTTTCCTGCTCACTCTTTGTAACCCTTCAACCCATAACTAATTAAAAGTCAGTTTATTCCCTCAAATTTACTCAGTGTCCTGACATCCACCACACTCTGATCACCACAGATTCACGACCCTTTGATAGAAGTAATTTCTCCTCATCTCTGCTACTCCTTATCCTACAACTGTGACCTCTTGTTCTAGATTGCCTTACTTGAGGAACCATCCATTTTGCATCTACAGTGTCAATCCCCTTTAGCATCTTGTATACTTCAATTAGATTTCCCCTGATTCTTCTAAACTCCAGAGAATATAAGCCTAAATTGCTCAATGTCTCTTCATAAGGCAAACCCCTGTCGAAATAATTTACTGAACCTCCTCTGAACTGCTTCTAATACATCCCTCTTCAAGTAAGATGACCAATATTGTATGCAAGAGATTCAGTAATACTTGTACATCTATTCCTTTAGCAATAAATGCTGAAATGTGTTACCTGCCCTACCTGCGTGCTAGTTTTCTGCAAAGAATGCATGAGGACAACCAGATTTCTCTGCACTAAAGCACTCAGAACTTTCTCTCCATTTAAATAATAAGTTGCCTTTTCATTCCTCTGACAAAATTTAGCTGTAGTACTTTCCACCCCTGCATCAAAATAATTAATATGGATTGTAAATAGTTGGGGCCTGATGACTGAAACCTATAGCTCCCCACCAGTTACATCTTGCCAACCAGAAAATGACCTATTTATCCTGACTCTCTGCTTTCTGTTAGTTAACCAATCCTCTATTCAATCTAATGAATTGCCCAAAACTTCATGTGATCTTACCTTGTGTCTTAATGTTTTGTGCAGCAACTAATCAAATATTCAATGGAGAATATTCAATGTGGTGCTCAGTTACAAGTGGTGTATCACAAAGATCTGTTCGCCTCATTACAGGAAAGATGTGGAAGCGTTGGAAAAGGTGCAGAGGATATTTACCAGGATGTTGCCTGGAATGGAAGGAAGGTCTTACGAGGAAAGTTTGAGAGAGCTAGGGCTTTTCTCTTTAGAACGTCGAAGGATGAGAGGTGATTTGATAGAGGTGTACAAAATAATCAGAGGTATAGATAGAGTGGACAGCCAGAGACGTTTTCCTAGGGTGGAGGTAGCTATTATGAGGGGGCATAGTTTTAAAGTGAGCGGAGGTAGATATAGGGGAGACGTCAGAGGTAGCTTCTTTACTCAGAGAGTGGTAGGGGAGTGGAACGCATTGCCGGAGAGGGTAGTGGAGTCGGCCTCATTAGGGGCATTTAAGCGGCTATTAGATAGGCATTTGGATGATAGTATAAGTTAGGAGTGGAGGTTAGATAGACCTTAGATTTAGGGTAAAAGTTCGGCACAACATCATGGGCCAAAGGACCTGTACTGTGCTGTACTGTTCTATGTTCTATGTTCTAAATGAGGAAGTGCAGATAAACTACATCTGCAGGATCCCCATTATCAACGCTGCATACTATTATTTTTTCTTTTTTCATTAATGGGATCACGACCTTGCTGGCTAGGCAGCATTTATTGCCCACCCCTAATTGCTTAGAGGGTGGTTAAGAGTCAACCATGTTGCCATGGGTCTGGAATCACATGTAGGCCAGACCAGGTAAGGATGGCAGTTTCCTTCCCTAAAGGACATTAGTGAACCAGATAGGCTTTTCCGACAATCGACAATGGATTCATGGTCATCTTTAGATTCTTAATTCCAGATTTTTATTGAAGTCAAATTCCACCATCTGCAGTGGCGGGATTCGAACGCAGGTCCCTAGAACATTACCTGGGTCTCTGGATTAACAGTCCAGTGATGATACTACTAGGCCATTGCCTCCCCAATTATCTCTTTGAAGAACTCTAGCAAATTAATCAAGCATGATGTACTGGTCATAAAACCATATTGACACTGATGGATTGCTTTTTTTACTTTCCAAATGTCCTGTTATTACTGTTCGGTAGTTTCTTATGTTTTGACTCTCTTCCTTTTGAATAAGGGCATTATATTAGCATCTTTCCAATCCATTGGAAGGTTTCCTGCATACAGAGGTTTTTGGAATATTGTAACCAATGGATTCATGATCTCTGCTGCCACATGTCTTCAGACCCAAGGATGTAGGCCATCAAGGCCATGGGGACTTGTTTGCCTTCTATCTGAATAGTTTGCTCAGTACTTATTCCTTAGTGCTGAAGATTGTTCTAAGTTCCTGTCTTTTTTATAAACTCTGTATTACTATTGGGAATGTTCCAATGCCCTCCACCATGAAAACTTAAGCATAATATTGTTTATGACTCTGCCATTTTTGTGTTCTCCAATGGACCAACATTCATTTTATGATTTTTTTTCTTTTATATACTTATATGCTAAGCTTTTATGACCCGTTTTTATATTTTGTGCTAATTTCCTTCCATAATTTACTTTTGCTGTTTTTATGACTCTTTTAATAACTATTTGTTGATCTTGAAAATTGGTATGCCTTAGTTCTTATATTATTTTTAATTTCCTGGGTACATCCATTAAGTTAATGGTGTAGGGATGGTGGCGAGGTCAGCCAGATGGACCTCATAGAATTAGCTCCCTGATTGGGGCTGTTAATCTGGCTGACAGATATGTCAGGATATAACAGGAGTACCAGAGGTTCTGTTCACTCTGAGAGCTAGCTCTGAGGAAGGTTGACCAGTGTCAACTACTATGCACATGTACATAAAGAGTGACTTGGTGATGGGATACTGGTCTCATACAGTGGTGATATGAGTGTGATTAATGATATAATCATGCAAAAACTCCTACTAGCTGAAGCCCAACTGGCTTTGTCGTTAGAAAATGTGGCAAGTGGAGCAGATGAGTTACAGGATGTGCCGATGGAAGTGGACACCCTCGCCAGGTCGACTGAGCTTGAGGTAACACCACTTGAGTGAAGGCAATTGCATAGCCTCACTCAGGAAATATCCTGAACAGAGGGATGAAAGGTCAGCCCTCAGAAAAGCCCCAAAACAAAGCCAAGCCTCTGCCAAATGGTTAACATTTTGTTCAGGATCCGGGCCGGCAGGCCGCTGTGGTTGCTGCTGGCATGTGGACTCGAGACAGCGAAAGCATCTCACTAGGCCTGAATTGAGTAAGAGAAATCATAGGCCAGTATCCAGGAGAGTGCACATCCTGGAATGCCCACATACATGTGGCTTGGAACAGTGAAATTGCTTTGCAATATACAAATCAGAACAAATCAAAATAAGCATCTGGTTAAATTGTCACCCAGTTCTGGTGATTGCAGAACCAGTCTTTAACAAAATTTTCTCTGTACTCCATAAGTTTGCATAAGACCTTGGCTAGACTGAGAAACTATACTGGGGAATCTTTACAGATTAAGGGTACAACTTCAGTTCTAGTCTCGTATGAGAAGCAGCTGGTTAAGTTACCACTGATTGTAGTAAAAGCCATGGGCCCGAGCCTGATGGGGCAAATTGGTTGAGAAAGATTCATGTTGATTGGCTGAATAATTTTTGATTAGAAAATTGTTGTCTGAGTGAAGTCCTAATTAAATACCCAGAAGTTTTTCAGGAGTATCTAGGGACTATCAAAGGAGCCAAGATCACTTTGTGTGTTGGCCAAAAAGCAATTCCATGATTCTGCAAGGCCCGCCCAGTGCCATTTGCCTTATGTACAAAAGTAGAGGCAGAAATCAGGAGCTGGAAGGTAAAAGAATCATCAAACCAGCCCAGTTAGCAGAATGGACAACAATTGTGAAGCCCAAAGAATCAGTTCACCATTGTGAGGATTTTAAACAAATGGTAAACTGCTTCTTGCAGATGAATAAAACCCAATCTCTCGCACAGATGATTTATACGCAAAGCTGGCAGGGGTGCTGTCCTTCAAAAAGCTGGATGTGAGCAATGCATACTGCAATTGTGGTTAGATGAGGATTCCCAGTGGTATGCTACAGTTAATACCCGTAAGGATTTATACCACTATATGAGACTGCCGTTTGGGGTATCATTGGCTTGTGCCAATTTTCAGCGGGAGATGAAGAACATTTCACAAGGTCTACCTCAGGTTGCCATTTATCTGGATGATATGCTAATACCAGGGAGAACCAATGAAGAACATTTAGAGAACTTGGATGTATTCCTTGGCCATTTCTCCAAAGTGGTGTACACTTTAGAAGGGAAAAATGTGTGTTCTAGGCACTCCAATTGACACACTTGGGCTACAGAGTTCACAAGAATGGGTTACACCCATTGGAAGATAAAGTGAGGGTGATCAAAGGTGCCCTGACTCCCATGTCAGTGCTGGAATTCTGGTCTTTCCTTGAATTGGTTAAGAATTACAGAAAGCTCATATGTAACCTGGCCTCCATCCTGGCACCCTCACATCTGCTATTGAAAAAGGGTCAGCCTTGGAAATGGTCTTGCAGCCAAGATGTAGATTTTAGGGAAGTGAAGAAGCAACTATCATGTTGGCACACTATGATCCCAACTGAGATGTGGTGTTGACGCGTGTACCGTATCAGGTAGTGTTGGCCCATTGGAGAGGAACACCCAACAGCGTATGCTTTCCAGACTTTAGTTGATGTAGACAGCACATATGCTCAGATAGAGAACAACAGTTTGGTGTCTTCTTTGATGTGAGAAAGTTCCACCAATGCCTTTACAGTCGTAAATTTGTATAGTAACGGACTACAAAACAGGGCGAGTCAGAGAGGACAAGGCTATACCGCCCCTAGCTTCAGGTTGAATTCAGCGGTGGGCTTTCATTCGAAATGCATACAATTGCAAGTTGGAACACAGGAGGCCAAGTAACAAATGTGGATGTCTTGAGACACCATTGGAAGAGACTGTTCTGGTTTTAAACTCTCTGGACACCCTTCCAGTCACTGCTGACAGTATCAGACTGTAGATGCAAAAAATTGTGGTCCTGGCAAAACTGGGGAGGTGATGGCCTAGAGGTGTTATTTGCTGGACTCTTAATGCAGACCCAGGTAATATTCTGGGAACCCAAGTTCGAATCCTTTTATGGCAGATGGTGGAATTTGAATTCAATAAAAAAAATCTGGAATTAAGAGTCTAATGATGACCATGAAAATATTGTTGATTGACTTTCTAGTTCACTAATGTCCTTTAGGGAAGGAAACTGCCATCCTTACCTGGCCTGGCCTACATGTGACTCTAGACCCACAGCAATGTGGTTGATTCTTAACTGCGCTCTGGGCAATTAGGTATGGGCAATAAATGCTGGTGTGGCCAGCAATGCCCTCGTTCCCTGAATGAATTAAAATAACTAAAACAGTTGGAGGCGATGGGGGAAAACAAAAGAGTCATCACAACCAGTGTTGAAAGCTTTCTGGACTTAGTGAGACCAGATCACCATAGAGGATGGCAAGAACGATTGTCCCAAGCAAAGGTTACTGCCGAATACTGGCTGAACTCCATCAGGGTCATCCAAGGATGCCCAAAGTGAAAATGTTGGCGAGAAGTGATGCCTGATGGCCAAGATTGGATGCAGACATAATTTGTGGGGTAGTGCCCAGAATGCCAACAATGACATATATTACCGCCTGCAGCTCCTCCACGTTCGTGGGGTTAGCCGGGTTAACCTTGGTCTCGGTTACACGTTGACTATGGCAGTCCTTTCATGGGATCAGCATTCTTAGTCATTATAGATGCGTGCTCAAAGTGGTTAGACTTGCGTAGAGTTGTCCTTAGGTTTATGTTTTTGCTTGACTGGTGTATATCAGTCATCCTCCTTTGTCAGATCATCCTGCTGTTTTAATGACTTCTTTTAAGGATCAGAGTTTCAATGAATAAACATCTGTTTGTAAAGATGTGAACATTATCACTATTATTCCTTGGCTATCTTACAGAAAAGTTGGCTCCGAGAACAGATTGTCCCATCTATAGTTTAACTAAGTTTTGTGTCCTTATAATTTATCCACAGCTAACAGCTTACAACTGTGCCATTAAATGCTGCTCTGCAAGTTATTTCATTGTGTTAAAACAGACTTTTCAGGGGTCAAACAGTACCAGCATCAGCTGTAAATGATAGACAGGGGTAAAACTTGAGTCAGTGGGGATCAGGGAGAATCCTCTGCTGGTTGGAGTCACACCTGAGACGGAGGAAGATGGTTGTGGTTCTTGGAGGTCTGTCATTTCAGCTCCAGGGCATCTCTGCAGGAGTTCCTCAGGGTAGTGCCCTAGGCCCAACCATCTTCAGCTGCTTCATCAATGACCTTCCCTCCATCATTAGATCAGAAGTGTTCGCTAATGACTGTACAACGCAGTGTTCACAACTCCTCAGATACTGAAATAAAACAAACAACTGCGGATGCTGAAAATCTGAAATAAAACAATTGCTGTATAAACTCAGCAGGTTAGGCAGCATCTGTGAACAGAAAGCAGAATTAATGTTTCAAGTCCATTGACCCTTCTTCAGGGCATCTACTACATGCACTGTAGAAATTCCCCAGACATCCTAAGACAGCTCCTTCCAATCCCAAAAAACACACCACCACTTCATGTTTTCCTCCAAGCCACTCACTGTCCTGTCTGAGAAACATTGTTGTTCCTTCCATGTTGCTGAGTCAAATCCTGGAATTCTGTCCCTAACAGCATTGTGGGTCTGCCAACAGCTCTTGGATTGCAATGAATTAATGAGGCAGTTCACCATCACCATCACCATAACCATCAAGGGCAACTAGGAATAGGCATCAAATGGGTCCAGCCAGTGATACCCATGTGCCACAAATGACTTTGGAAAAAAAGCTCCAGAGTGAGAAAAACTAATTGGTGGAGAGTGGGCTTCAATGGGGCAAGAACAGAGCTGGGCAGGATTGACTGGAGTGAGGTTGTCAGGAAAAACTATAACTGAACAATGGACTACCTTCAAACAGTCATAGAATCGTAGAGTTTAGAATACAGCAGGAGGTCATTCAACCTACCTTGTCTGTACGAGCTCCACGAAGGCTACCCAGGTATTCCCATTCTCTAGCCCTATCTCCTTAGCCCTTTAAATTCATCACTTTCAAATATATATCCAGCTCTCTTTTGAAACCTCAAATGGAATCTGTTTCCATCATGTTTCCAGCCAGTGCACTACAAATCCTAACAATTCGACTGAAGGGTTTGAGATACAGGGAGAGGCTGAATAGGCTGGGTCTATGTTCCCTGGAGTATCAGAGGCTGAGGGGTGATCGTACAGAAGTTTATAAAATCATGAGGGGCATGCATAGAGTGAATAGCCAAGGTCTCTTCCCTAGGGGAGCCGAGTCCAAAACTAGAGGGCACAGGTTTAAGGTGAGAGGGGAAAGATTTTAAAGGGACCTACGGGACAACATTTTCACGCAGAGGGTGGTACGCATATGCAGTAAGCTGCCAGAGGAGGTGGTGGAGGCTGGTACAATTGCAATATCAATAGGAAGGATTTAGAGGGATACGGGCCAAATGGTGGCAAACGGGACTAGATTTATTTAAATATCTGGTCGGTATGGACAAGTTTGGACTGTTTTCATGCCATACATCTTGATGACTCTATCCTTCCTAAAATAAAGTGCTCACAATTGAACACAATACTCCAAATATGTTCTGACCAAAGATTT
The DNA here is from genome assembly GCF_021869965.1 of Rhincodon typus. Taxonomy (NCBI): domain Eukaryota; kingdom Metazoa; phylum Chordata; class Chondrichthyes; order Orectolobiformes; family Rhincodontidae; genus Rhincodon; species Rhincodon typus. Next base: position 126,527,063 of record NC_063334.1, read on the forward strand.
GGAGAAGTGTAGCATCACCTCCTTGCTTTTAGACTCCATGCCTCTATTTGTAAATCCAAGAATCCTATAAGTCTTTTTAGCAACTGTTTCAAATTGCCTGGCCACCTTCATATTCCCTCAAATGAGTACCATAGATTAACCGAATCCAGAACTTGCTGGATGATAAATGAAGTGGAAGGTAAGATAAAGGAGAAAAGGTATGTTTATGACGAGTGTCAGGTAGAAAACAAAATTGAGAACCAAGAGGAGAGGTGAGAAGGCAAGTAAGAAAAGCAAAGAGGAATTATGAGATTAGACTGACTGCCAACATAAAGAGATGTCTCAAAGTCCTCTGTGGCCAATGTAAATTAGTAAAAGGATGGTAAATGGAGGAGGACTAATTAAGCACCAAAAACAGGATGTACGTCAGGGGCAGAGGCCATGGCTAAAGTGTTAGATGGATAGTTTGCATCAGTGTTTATCAAAGTGGGAGATACTACCCAGGTAATGGTGACAGAGGGAACTCAGTATCTGGAAGAGTTCAAAATTGACAGGGCAGAAGTGTCGGATAGACTGTAGGTAATTAACGTTGACAAGGTATTTGGACCTCATCTAAGGATTTTAAAGGAAGTAACTTTTGATTTGATTTATTGTTGTCACATGTACTGAGATTTCACCCAGTGAACATAGTGCAGAATACAGTGTCACAGCCACAGAGAAAGTGCAGGGAGGGAGAGATCAACATTAACATTTGAGAGGTCGGTTCAAAAGTCTGATAACAGCGGGGAAGAAGCTGTTCTTGAATCTGTTTGTACAAGTATTCAAACTTTTATATATTCTGCCCAACAGAAGAGAGTGGAAGAGTTATAACTGGGATTGGTGGGGTGGAGGGTTCTTTTATTATTTTGGTTGCTTTCCCAAGGCAGTGGGAAATATAGATGAAGTCAATGGATAGAAGTCTTGTTAGTGTGAAGAATTGGACTGTGTTCACAACTTTCTGTAGTTTCTTGTGAAGAGAGGAAATTGCAGGACCACTGACCACAAACTTTCATTTTGGACTTGGGCGAGACCTTAGACCATTAGCTCTCAATCTGGCCTTTATAAAGAGAAAAGCCATTTACAATGTATTTTTTGTTGATAGGTATAACTGTGCAGTATTGGTGCCAACTAGATTAGAAGAATAAATCATGGCCTGCCGAAGTGTTGATCTAAAACTGCATCTGTTTCATACAAGTCATTGTCTGTTATCATCTGATTACAGTTGGACCAAAAAAAGGATTGTCTCAAAGGGAAATGTACGCGGAAGATCATATTCAGCAAAGGCAATATTCCGGTTCTAGAACTACTCACCATTGCAGACTTCCTTCAACAATACGGGTAAGGAGCAAAGAGATTGTAGGGACATAGGAGCAGGAATTAGCCATTTAAACCCTCAATCTGATTTTACCATTCATAAAGACTATATATAATATGTAAAACTTTAACCCCATATCCCTTTGTAACTTTAACAGAACTTCTGAGAAAATCATCTTCCAAAAATCTAAATGGCTAGCAATATGACTCCCTTTTGCGTAATCACACCTTGAAATGTAATCCTTGGAGGTCATGAAACCCATGACTTGTATCAACGAGAAGGAAAATGGCAGGACATACATGGGAACACCACCACTCACAATTGCTCCATGTCACCAACTTGACTTGAAACTATATAGCCATTCTTCCCCTATTAAAAAAGGACTGTTAAAATCCTGGAAATCCCTCCTATTCATGCAAGAACACCACATAGACTGTAGCAGTTCAAGAAATCAGCTCACAATAAGTGACCTTTTGGTCATTTTATAGTCTTATGAAGGGGGTTAAGGGGTACAGGGGGAAGGGTTGAAAAACATATTAACCATGACCAAACGGTGGTGAAGACCCGATGGGCCAAATGGCCTAATTCCACTCATGTATCTTATAGAGTCATACAACATGAAAACAGATCTTTCGGTCCAACCAGTCCATGCCGAACATAGTCCCAAACTAAACTAGTCCTACCTGCCTGTTCCTGGCCCATATCTCTCCAAACCTTTCCTATTTGTGCAGTTATCCAAATATCTTTTGAATGTTGCAATTGTACCCACATCTACCACTTTGTCAGAAAGTTCATTCCACATGCGAGCCAAAATTTGCCCCTCATGTCTTTTTAAAATTTCTCCCCTCTCACCTAAAGAATGTGCCCTTAGTCTTGAAATCCCCTATCCTAGTGAAACGACAACTACCATTAACTCATAGAACATAGAACATAAAACATAGAACAGTACAGCACAGTACAGGTCCTTCGGCCCACACTGCTGTGCCGAACTTTTACCCTAATCCTAAGGTCTGTCTAACCTCCACCCCTACCTTATGCTATCATCCATGTGCCTATCTAATAGCCACTTAAATGGCCCTAATGAGGCCGACTCCACTACCCACTCCGGCAATGCATTCCACGCCCCTACCACTCTCTGAGTAAAGAACCTACCTCTGACGTCTCCCCTGTATCTAACTCCACTCACTTTAAAACTATGCCCCCTTGTAATAGCTACCTCCACCCTAGGAAAAAGTCTCTGGCTGTCTACTCTATCTATACCTCTGATCATTTTGTACACCTCTATCAAGTCACCTCTCATCCTTTGTCGTTCTAAAGAGAAAAACCCTAGCTCTCTCAACCTTTCCTCATAAGACCTTCCCTCCATTCCAGGCAACATCCTGGTAAATCTCCTCTGCACCTTTTCCAACGCCTCCACATCTTTCTTGTAATGAGGCTACCAGAACTGTGCACAATACTCCAGAGGTGGCCGAACCAGGCTTTTGTAAAACTCGATCTATAAGATCACCTCTCAACCTCTTACACTCCAGTGAAAAATTCCTAGCCTATCCAGCCTTTCTTTATAATTCAAACCTTCCATATCCAGCAAGGGAAATTTGGGATGTGCAATAAATGCTGGCTAGCAAACACTTCCTCCAAGACCAATATAGTCAGTGTAAAGTCTGATGCATCAGAAACAAACAACGTGCTCCAGCTGGGCTTAACCAATGCTACATTAGCCGCTACATAACTTCAAAATTGCTGCATTTGGAGAAAATATGGCTTGTGCTGTTTGTCAACACTTTTTGTCTTGCTTTTGTTAGGACAATTTGTAAGAAATGCCAAAATAGAGCGAAAAGTGCATGAAAACTATATGAGAAGAGAGTACTAGTTTGTTTGCAAGTCGACTCTGATAAGTGGAAGTGTTGACGTACAGAATACACGAATTAGTGAAAACAGACAGTTAACTGTCAACCTTTGTTTAAATTTTAAACAAGGTAGATTGACTTTGATTCGTTAAGGCACTGACATGAGAAATGAATCAGAGACTGACTATCACCTATTTTGTTCCACTAAAACAGATCAAAGTGAACATGTTCTTTCTGTCTGCAAAGAACATGGTATTAGTTATTGATACACCTAGCATTCAATACATACGAGAATGTCATATTGTGAGTCTGACTGATAATCTTAAATGGTTCACAGCACAACACATGTCCAACATTAGATGTGATTCTGCAACTTCATGATATTTGCTACATAATTGTGAGGGTGCGAAGAATTATGCTGACAATCAATTTGGGATTGTCTGTTGGGCTCACTGTTTGGTGCACTCAGCTCATGATCTTAATACAGCCTTGGTATAAATATTAACAAGAACAGAGCTCCAGAGGTGACGTGACAATGGCTTCTCCTACCATTCAGAAATAGCAAGAACTGCAGAAGCTGGAGTCAGAGACAAAGAACAAAGAAAATTACAGCACAGGAACAGGCCCTTCGGCCCTCCAAGCCTGCACCAATCCAGATCCTCTATCTAAACCTGTCACCTATTTTCCAAGTATCTGTATCCCTCTGCTCCTGGCCTGTTCATGATTCTGTCTAGATACATCTTAAATGATGCTATTGTGCCCGCCTCTACCACCTCCACTGGCAACGCATTCCAGGCACCCACCACCCTCTGCGCAAAGAACTTTCCACGCATATCTCCCTTAAGCTTTTCCCCTCTCACCTTGAAATCGTGACCCTTAGTAATTGAGTCCCCCACTCTGGGGAAAAGCTTCTTGCTATCCACCCTGTCTACACCTCTCATGATTTTGTAGACCTCAATCAGGTCCCCCCTCAACCTCCGTCTTTCTAATGTAAATAATCCTAATCTACTCAACCTCTCTTCATAGCTCGCGCCCTCCATACCAGGCAACATCCTGGTGAACCTCCTCTGCACCCTCTCCAAAGCATCCACATCCTTTTGGTAATGTGGCGACCAGAACCGTACGCAGTATTCCAAATGTGGTCGAACCAAAGTCCTACACAGCTGTAACATGACCTGCCAACTCTTGTACTCAATACCCCGTCCGATGAATGAAAGCATGCCGTATGTCTTCTTGACCAATCTATCGACCTGCGTTGCCACCTTCAGAGTACAATGGACCTGAACACCCAGATCTCTCTGTGCATTAATTTCCCCCAGGGCAAATCCATTTACCGTATAGTTTGCTCTTGAATTGGATCTTCCAAAATGCATCACCTCGCATTTGCCTGGATTGAACTCCATCTGCCATTTCTCCGCTGTACTCTCCAATCTATCTATATTCTGCTGCATTCTCCGACAGTCCCCTTCACTATCTGCTGCTCCACCAATCTTAGTGTCATCTGCAAACTTGCTAATCAGACCATCTATACCTTCCTCCAGATCATTTATGTATATCACAAACAACAGTGGTCCCAACACAGATCCCTGTGGAACACCACTGGTCACAGTTCTCCATTTTGAGAAACTCCCTTCCACTACAACTCTCTGTCTCCTGTTCCCCAGCCAGTTCTCTATCCATCTAGCTGGTACACCCTGGACCCCATGCAACTTTACTTTCTCCATCAGCCTACCATTGGGAACCTTATCAAATGCCTTACTGAAGTCCATGTATATGATATCTACAGCCCTTCCCTCATATATCAACTTTGTCACTTCCTCAAAGAATTCTATCAAGTTGGCAAACCATGACCTTCCCTGCACAAAACCATGCTGCCTATCACTAATAAGCCCATTTTCTTCCAAAGCTAAATAGATCTTATCCCTCAGTACCTTCTCCAGCAGTTCCCCACCACTGACGTCAGGCTCACCGGTCTAAAATTTCCTGGATTATCCTTGCTCCCTTTCTTAAACAACGGGACAACATTAGCAATTCTCCAGTCCTCCAGGACCTCACCCCTGCTCAAGGATGCTGCAAAAATATCTGTTAAGGCCCCAGCTATTTCCCCTCTCGCTTCCCTCAGTAACCTGGGATAGATCCCATCCGGACCTTGGGACTTGTCCACCCTAATGCCTTTTAGAATACCCAACACTTCCCCCCTCCTTATGCTGACTTGACCTACAGTAATCAAACATCTATCCCTAATCTCAACATCCGTCATGTCCCTGTCCTCAGTGAATACCGACGCAAAGTACTCATTAAGAATCTCACTTTTTCTCTGACTCCTCGCATAACTTCCCTCCTTTGTCCTTGAGTGGGCCAACCCTTTCTCTAGTTACCCTCTTGTTCCTTATGTATGAATAAGGGCTTTGGCATTTTCCTTAACCCTGTTTGCTAAAGGTATTTCATGACCCCTTTTAGCCCTCTTAATTCCTCGTTTCAGATTGCTCCTACTTTCCCAATATTCTTCCAAAGCTTTGTCTGTTTTCAGTCGCCTAGACCTTATGTATGCTTCCTTTTTCCTCTTTGCTAGTCTCACAATTTCCCCTGTCATCCATGGTTCCCTAATCTTGCCCTTTCTATCCCTCATTTTCACAGGGACATGTCTGTCCTGAACTCTAATCAACCTCTCTTTAAAAGCCTCCCACATTTCAAATGTGGATTTACCCTCAAACAGCTGCTCCCAATCCACATTCCCCAGCTCCTGCCGAATTTTGCTATAGTTGGCTTTCCCCCAGTTCAGCACTCTTCCTTTAGGACCACTCTCGTCTTTGTCCATCAGAATTCTAAAACTTACGGAATTGTGATCACTATTTCCAAAGTAATCCCCTACTGAAACTTCAAACACCTGGCCGGGCTCATTCCCCAACACCAGGTCCAATATGGCCCCTTCCCAAGTTAGACTATTTACATACTGCTCTAGAAAACCCTCCTGGATGTTCCTTACAAATTCTACTCCATCTAAACCCCTGACACTCAGTGAATCCCAATGTTGGGAAAATTAAAATCTCCCATCACCACCATCCTGTTGCTCCTACATCTTTCCATAATCTGTCTACATATTTGTGCCTCTATCTCACGCTCGCTGTTGGGAGGCCTGTAGTACAGCCCCAACATTGTTACTGCACCCTTCCTATATCTGAGCTCTGACCATATTGCCTCACTTCTTGAGTTCTCCATAATGCCCTCCTTCAGCACAGCTGTGATATCCTCTTTGACCAGTAATGCAACTCCTCCACCCCTTTTACCTCCCTCTCTATTCCACTTGAAGCATCTATATCCTGGGATATTTAGTTGCCAATCTTGCCCTTCCCTCAACCAAGTCTCAGTAATAGCAATAACATCATACTTCCAGGTACTAATCCAAGCCCTAAGTTCATCTGCCTTACACTTACACTTACACTTCTCGCATTAAAACAAATGCACCTCAGACCACCTGTCCCTCTGCATTCATCATCTGCTCTCTGCCTACTCTTCCCCTTAGTCACACTGACTTCATTATCTAGTTCCTTACAGGCTTTAGTTACTACCTTCTTACTGTCCACTAACCACCTCATTTGGTTCCCATCCCCCGCCACATTAGTTTAAACCCTCCTCAACAGCGTTAGCAAAAGACAATACAGTGTGGAAAAAGCCCATAGAACTGTGGATGCTGTAAATCAGGAACAAAAACAGAAGTTGTTGGAAAAGCTCAGTAGGTCTGGCAGCATCTGTGAAGAGAAAATCAGAGTTAATGTTTTGGTTCCGGTGACCGTTCCTCAGAAGGTCTATGGGTCAGGATCCAGTTACAGAGGATGGAGCCAAGATTTAGGTCTTGGAGCTGAACTGTTGAGGTGTCGGTGTTGGACTGGGGTGGACAAAGTCAAAAATCACATGACACCAGGTTGTAGAGCAACAGGTTTATTTGAAGACACAAGCTTCGGAGTCTCACTCCTTCTTCAAATGTCAGTGAGAGAGGTGGCATCGGACACAGAATTTATAAGCAAAAGATCAAAGCGTCATAGAACTGATGTGAATGTATTGAACAAACCTAAGATGGCTGTTAAATCTTTAATAGTTAGAAAGGAGATGCAGGTTTCGATTGATTAATATGCAAATCCCAGAATTTCTTTCAAGTCACTGCCCCAAGATAACTAAAGGCTTTATCAGTATACCAGAGGTGACATCTGAGATCAGACAATGCATTATAGGTGTGCGGCCTTATTTAGAATCTGTCTGTGTTTTAATTTGGAGTCATACTGGTTTGTTTCCAAAGTATGAATTTATAAAATAACACATTGACTGTTGACAAATTGAGTGCTTTTTGAACAAAATTGAATGTATCTGCAATCACAAATCTGCCAACGCAAATTCACCCATAGATTTATATGTGACTCTGTGTGTGTGTGTGTGTGTGTGTGTGTGTGTGTGTGTGTGTGTGTTTGTGTATGTGGGGGAGAGGCAAAGAGAGTGTGTGTGTGCACATGCTTGAGAGAAACTGAGTGTGTGTGTGAAACAGAGTGTGTGTATGAGAAAGGGTCTGTGTGACTATGTGTGTGTGAGTGTGTTTGTGTGAGAGAGAGTGTGTGTGTATGTGTGTGTGTGTGTGTGAGTATGTTTGTGAGAGTGTATAGTGTGATGGGCTCACCTGTAGTGTGACATGAACACAAGATCCTGGTTGAGACCATCCTCATGAGTACTGAACTTGTCTATCAGCCTCTGCTCGGTGACTCTGCGTTGTTGTGTATCCCGAAGTCTGCCTTGGAGGACGTTTACCCGAAGATCCGAGGCCAAATGTCCTGAACGGCTGAAGTGTTACCCCACCGGGAGGGAACATCCCTGTTTGGCGATTGTTGTGTGGCGTCCATTCACCCATTGTTGTAGCGTCTGCACGGTTTCACCAATATACCATGCCCCGGGGTATCCTTGCCTGCAGAGTATGAGATTGACAATGTTGGCCAAGTCACATGAGTATCTGCTGTGCACGTGTTGGGTAGTGTTCCCACATGTGAGGGTAGTGTCCATGCTGAAGATCAGACATGTCTTACAGAGGTTACCATGACAGGGTTGTATGGTGTTGTGGTCAATGTTGTCCTGAAGGCTGGGTAGTTTTGTTGTGAACTATGGTTCATGTTGCACTATAGGTGACCTCACCACACTATGCACACATACACACACACACATTCTCGCACAAACACACTCACAAACTCACACAGACCCTCTCTCATAGACACACTATCTCACACACACACACTGTCTCTCTCAAGCATGCACACACACATACACACACATTCTCTCTCTCTCTCTCACATATACACACTCTCTCTCTCTGTCGCACACACACACGCACACACACACACACACACACATGTACACACACACACGTACACACACACAATTTGCATTTGAAGATTTGTAATTGCAGATACATTAACATAGAAGCATAGAAAAATAGATTTGTAGACAGTCATTGTGGCATTTTATAAATTCCTACTTTGGAAATAAAACCAGTCTGATTCCAGGTTAATACACAGCCAGATTCTAAATAAGGCTTCACACCTAAAATGCAACCTCTTACCTGAGATGTCACCTCTGGTACACTAATAAAACCTTTAGCTATCTTGGGGCAGTGACTTGGAAGAAATTCTGGGACTTGCATATTAATCCTTACTAACTGATTAAAGATTTAACAGCCATCTTAGGTTTGTTCAGTACATTCACATCAGTTCTATGACCCTTTGATCATTTGCTTATAAATTCTGTGCCTGATGTCGCCTCTCTCAATGACACTTGAAGAAGGAGCGAGACTCCGAAAGCTTGTGTCTTCAAATAAACTGTTGCTCTATAACCCGGTGATATGTGATTTTTGACATCAGAGCTTTGAGATCAGTCTGAAGGGGATTATTGTGATGAAGGTGGAGCTCTAGTGGATGAGTCAGAGCCTGATGTAGGTGTCCTTGTTGTCCCAATGTTCCAGCGATGAGTGCAAGACTAGGGAAATGGTGAATAAAAAGTGAAAGAACTGAAAATGCTGTAATCTGTATGCCACTCTGTCTAAGTACTTTATGCTCTATATGTACTTGCTTACTATGATCTGTTTGTGCTGTTCGCAAACTAAGCTTTTCACTGTATGTGGGTACACGTGAGCACAATAAACAAAATAAATCAAATCAAATCAAGTTAAAGTTGGGGGGGAGGTTATAAGTTTATAATTTGATTGAAAGCTCCAAGTCTCTGTGCTAGGTACAATTCCAAACAGAGAGTTCACCCCAAATTCCCACTGACTTCAGTTTTGCTAGGGTTCCTTAATTTCATAAGTGGTCAAACACAGCCTGAATGGTAGCAGACAATACAGTGTGGAGCTGGAGGAACACGGCAGGCAAGGCAGCATCAGAGGCGGTCCCGAAACAAAATGTTAACTTTCCTGCTCCTCTGATGCTGCCTGGTCTGCTGTGTTCCTCCAGCTCCACACTGTGTTGTGGAAAAGCTCAGCAGATCTGGCAGCATCTGTGAAGAGAAAATCAGAGTTAATGTTTCGGGTCCGGTGACCGTTCCTCAGAACTCAGAATCGAGCATATAACTCTACTTAATATATTTGTGCACATATTAATATGTCTTTTGGAATTGTTAAAAGTAGATCTAACTTCTCTTTTGGGACATTTTACCTCTCTCAAAGAGGAACTTTCTTCCCAATAGCACTGTGGGTTTCTCTACATTACAAGTGCTGTGGCAGTTCAAGATGGCAGCTCAAGATCACAGTCACAAGGACATTTAGGAATGGGTATGACATAGCCAGTGATGTCCACATCCCACAAAAAATAGTATCTTCCTGGATAATGACTGTTTAAACAAAATACTTTAGGATGAATCATGCAGACCATGTCCTAATTAAAAGTTGCGGGGGGAGATGAAGAGGAAACTGGTGGCAAATAAAAGATAGTTCACTCATAAATGAATTGTGTTATCAACAGGATGTCTTTGCCAATGATCTACAATGGAATGTACATCTATGGCACTCAGCAAGAATTGTTTATCAAAATAAACAAGGGATTAACGGTCCTCTGGAATGGGAAAGGAACAATTACTGTTTCCATGAAGAAGCCAATTGATGTCACTGGACTTTGTAGTCATTCTGGTGGTAAGGAACAGTTCATGAAAAGTCCAATATTGTCAGATGAGACCTGGATTAGGGTTTGACTTATGATAAAAGTCTGAGTACATTTGGCTTATGATCCATGATGATGATGAGTGTTGTAATGGCATGGCTAAATTTAATCTTCAGATGATCACCACTGTGTGACCTATTTGGACTCTTGATCACCATGTTTAGATTTGTTGCCACTACTTGCCTTTGGGATCTTCAGGACTTGCTTGGTCTAGTGTGGTAAAACAAATGGCAGCAAAAAGGTGAAGCTCTTGTCTTGAACAAAATATAGATTATTGCATGATAACAAACATATACAAGATATTATTACAAGTACAATGAGGAGAACTTGATGCTTGGTCTGTCTCCATTGAGATCCAGAGTTGTGGTGCCTTTCTCCATTAAAATCTTGGTAGCTTTATTAGCTTGGGTGCAGCTTAATGTAATCTTTAGTATTAAGTGTTTCAGATCCATTACCTTATACAGAAATAAGGTTAAGGCATGGTCTGGTTAAGCTACTTATAAAACATTAATGATATTGATTCAATGATACCTTCAGGTTTGAAAAATCTACCAAATATTTCATGCAGTTAAATGTAGACCATGTTTGAGTGATGATTGGAGACTACCTTAAAATGTTAATAATATGTAACTGTCAACATTGATTGCTGAAAGAAGTAAGATTTTGTGGAAGGTTTTTGAAGCTTTGCACTGATCAGGACCATTTGCAAAAATACCAATCAAATTAATATTGAGCACCAAATGAAAAGCTTCGACAAGGTACAGCTCTTTTCAAAAATACCCAAGTTTAATGCTATCAAATGATAATTATTAACTTTTGTCAATTGATAGTGTATTGGTGTATTCAGCCATTATGTCTTCTTGCGTGTAGAACATAGTTTGCAAAGATATATTGTTAATGTATTGCAGATAAAAGAAAAGTCATTGTAAGTCATTTAGTACCTACCAAATGGATGTGACGCAAAAATTTAATTCTCCATTCTGTTTCTTTCTACATCCATCCAAATGATCCAACACACTAGTACTGCTTCAAAAACAGAAGTTTCTGGAAAAGCTTAGCAGGTCTGGCAGCGTCCGTGAAGAAAAAAATCAGAGTTAATGTTTTGGGTCTGGTGACCCTTCCTCAGAACTGATGGTAGCTAGGAATATGTCAGTTTATATGTAGCAGATAGGGTGTGAGCAGGGGATAAGGGGTAAATGATAGGTGGGGATAGAGCCCAAAGAGAGAGAAGAACAGAGATAACAAGGTGTAGAGCTGGATGAACACAGCAGGCCAAGCAGCATTAGAGGAGCAGGAACAGCTCTACATCTTGTTATCTCAGATTCTCCAGCATCTGCAGTTCCTACTATCTCTGAAAGAGAAGAACAGTTGGGCAAAGGAGTGGACAACGATCTGGCTGGGAGAGTGAATAGCTGTTAATGGAGACTGTAAGTCACTAACAGTAGGTAGTGTGTAATGGCAGACAATGTGATAACGAGGTCAAGTGTGTGGGGTTGGGGTCTAGGACATGGGAGAGTTCGGGCCCTAAAATTATACCTGTGATCGTGGGTGGGTTCAAAGCATGAGGGATGAAACTTGATTTAGAATCCATGTGGGGTGAATCTGAGCCTGAGTCATTCACTGAGGAATGTGATATGGCTGTGGAAACGAGTTTTTGCAAATACCTGGTCTACATGGGGAGGCAATGGCCTAGTGGTATTATTGCTGGACTGTTAATCCAGAGACCCAGATAATGTTCTGGGGACCTGGGTTCAAATCCCACCCTGGCAGCTGGTGTATTTTGATTTCAATAAAAATATATGGAACTAAGAGTCTAATGATGACCATGAATCCAGGTGTCCCCGGCTCAGCTGCTGCCATTGCCTCACTGTTGACCAGGAGTCCCCACTCATGGCCTACCATGTCCACAACGAGGAGCCCCTGGCTCTGCTGCCACCTCGATGATGCCAGGATGTGCTGCTCTGGGCATACCATGCTATCACCACTGTAGCCGCTGCCTTGCCAAGACAAGGAGCCTCGCTCTGGGCCTACTGTAAGCAGGAATCCCACCACACCAAGAGTCCCGCTCTGGCCATCCTACTGCAAGATGTTGCCTTGTCAGTGTTGCCATATTGAAGTGTCCGCTGTTGCCGCTGCCACCACCTCTAATTGCTGGAGGAGCTTTGCTGCCATCACCAGCCCTGTACGAGACCATCCTTACTACCACTGCCACTGCCTCCACTCGCTGGAAGGATATGATTCTGCTGCTGCCTCAGCTGCCACCACTTTGCATACAGCCTGCTCTTGCTGATGCGCCAATGCTGCTGACTATCCAATCAAAGAAAAGAGAAATGAAATAAAAAAAGAAAGGTAAAGAACAGAAGTAAAAAGGAAAAAAGAGAGCAGATGGGACCGGATGAGCCCCAGGCAAGACCCCACATGCAACCCTGCTACACAGGAACTGGAAGCAGGCCACCATCTGGCTGTGTCTGCTCTGCCATTCAATGAAATCATAGCACATCTAATAAAACTTAAATCTATTTTCCTGCCATTTCCCCAAAACCCTTGATTCCCTTCTTGATTAAAAATCTGCAAACCTCAGCCTTGAACATACTTAATAAATCCACCTCAATAGTCCTCTGTGGTAAAAAAAATCCTCACATTCACAATGGAGAAATTCCTCCTCATTTTTGTCTTAACTGTGCCACCCTTTATTCTGAGGTTATGCCCTCTGGTCCCAGATTCTCCCTCAAGGGGAAACAACCTTTCTGCATCTACCCTGTCAAGCCCTCTAAGAACCTTGTATGTTTAAATCAGGTTGCCCTCTCATTCTTCTATGTGCCAATGAACACAGGCACAATCTACTCCACTTCTCCTCATAAGACAATCTCCCCATACCTGGTGTCAGCTGAGTGAACCCTCACTGAATTGCCTCCAATGCCAGTATACCTTTCTTTAGATAAGTAGCCCATAACATTTTTTTCTAATACACATTCATGGGATGTAGGCACCATGGGCTAGGTCAGCATTTATTGCCCATCCCTAATTGCCCAGAGGGCAGTTAAGAGTCAGCAACATTGCTGTGAGCCTGGAGTCACATGTAAGCCAAACCAAGTTGGCAAGTTTCAATGTATTTTACCTACTGTCTGACTAGTGCCTGTTTAGAATTAGCAAAACCATGCTTTTATACTGTATTACCTTTGAAATAAAGGCCAAATTTCTATTTATTTTGTCTATTTCCCACTGAATTTGGATCTAACATTTTGTGATAGATGGACGATGGCTTGCTCTGTAGCATTTTGCACTCTTTCTCCATTTAAAACTCATTCAGCTCCTTTATTTTCTTGCCAAGTTATATGACCTCACACTTCCCCACACTATATTCTATCTGCCAATTATCTTCTCACTCATTAAACTATTTGTGTTATCCTCACCACTTGTCTTTCAACCTGTTTCTGTGTCATCCATAAACATGGCTATAGTACAGCCATTTTCCGAATCTAAGCCATTAATATATTTTGTAAATAGGTGTACCCCAGCAGTGATTCCTGTAGCATGCTACTAAAAACAAGCTGCCATCCTGAAAGTGTCCCCTGACCCTAATTCTCTGTTTTCTATTAGTTAGCTAATCCTCCACGCATACTAATATATTCTCTTCAATACCATCGTCACTTATTAAGCAGACTAATGTATGGAACCTTATCAAAAGCCTTCTGAAAATCCAAATATATTACATTCACTTTATCTATCAGGCTTGTTACACCCTCAACAAATTCTAGTAGGTTGGCCAGGCATGACTTCCCCTCATGAAGCCATGCTGACTGCTTGATCATATTATGCTTTTCTGACGAGATTCCAGAGACAGTATGTTCCTAAAGGAATGTCTGGCAGGTGTAGGAATGCTGGATGACTAGAGAAATTGAGGTTTTGGTCAAGAACAAGAAGGAGGCATATGTCAGGTACAGACAGCAGGGCTCAATTGAATCCCCAGAGGAATACAGAGGCAGGAGGAGTATGCATAAGAGCGAAATCAGAAGGGCAGAAAAGGAGGCATGAAATAGCTTTGGGAAATAGGGTTAAGGAGAATCCAAAGAGATTCTACAAAAATATTAAGGACAAAAGAGTAACTAGGGAGAGAGTAGGGCCCCTTAAAGATCAGCAAGGTCACCTATGTGTGGAACCGCAGGAGATGGGTGAGATACTAAAGGAGTATTTTGCGTCAGTGTTTACTGTGAAGAAGGATCTGGAAGATAGAGAGTGGCAAATGTCATTCCCTTGTTCAAGAAAGGGAATAGGGATAATCCTAGGAATTACAGACCGGTCAGTCTTACTTCTGTAGTGGGCAAATTATTGGAGAAGATTCTGAGAGATAGTATTTATGATTATTTGGAAGAGCACAGTTTGATTAGAATGGCTTTGTGATGGGCAGGTCATGCCTCACAAGCCTTATTGAATTCTTTGAGGATGTGACAAAACACATTGATGAAGGCAGAGCAGTGGATGTGATGTATATGGATTTTAGCAAAACATTTGATAAGGTTCCACATGGTAGGCTCATTCAGAAAGTAAGGTGTTCAGGGAAATTTGGCCGTCTGGGTACAAAACTGGCTGTGCAATAGAAGACAAAGGGTGGTAGTAGATGTTGCCTGAAATGTTAACTCAGATTTTTTCTTCACAGATGCTGCCAGACCTGCTGAGCTTTTCCAGCAACTTTGTTATACCCATAACTGGTGGGCTGGCTGACCTTCACAAAGCTGGACATGAGTTGTGCATACCTGCAATTACGATTAGATGAGAATTCCCAGATGTACAGTTAACACCCATAAGGTCTTTTCCCTGGGATGAGGGACATAGGTTTAAAGTGAGAGGGGAAAGATTTAAAAGGGACCTAAGGGGCAACTTTTTCACACAGAGGGTGGTGCGTTTATGGAATGAGCTGCCAAAGGATGTGGTGGGGGCTGGTACAATTACAACATTTAAAAGTCATCTTGATGGATATATGAATAGGAAGGGTTTAGAGGAACATGGGTGAAATGCTGGCAATTGGGACTACATTTATTTAGGATCTGTGGTTGGCATGGACAAGTTGGACTGAAGGGTCTATTTCCATGCTGTATATCTCTCTGATTCTAGGACTCTGTAAGGGTTTGTACCCATATAGAGACTGTTTTTGGGATATCATCAGTCTGTGTCACTTTCCAGCAGACGCTAGAGAATATTTTACAATATTTTACAGGTTGCCATTTATCCGGACAATGTGCTAGTAACCGGGAAGATGAATAAAGGGCATTTAGAAAACGTGGTCTTAGTGCTTAAATATTTCTCCAAGCTGAGAGTACACCTTAGAAGGGAAAAATGTGTGTTCCAGGCATTCCAAGTGACTCTCTTGGGCTACAGAGTCAACAAGATAAAGAGAGGGCGATCAAAGGCACCCCGGCTCCCACATCTATACTGGAGCTTAAGGTTTCCCTTGGGTTGATGAATTATTATGGAAAATTCCTCTGTAACCTGGCCTCCATCCTGGCCCCCTTACATCTGGTATGGGAAAAGGGTCAGGCTTGGAAATCGACTCGTAGTCAAGACATAGCCTTTAGGGAAGTGAAGGAACAGCCATCCCATCATCGTCTGAGGCGTTGACATACTGCAGTCCTAAGTGTGATGTGGTGCTGACAAGTGATGCCTCTCTTTATGGTATTGTGGTAGTGTTACCCCACCGGTGGTCCAGCAGAGAGTAACGTCCAACAGGTAGGCTTCCCGGTCTTTGGCAGATGCCAAAAAAATATGCACCCAGATAGAGAAGAAAGGTTTGGCAGCCATCTTGGTGTGAGAAATTTACAGATGTAACTTTGTAACAGTAATGGACTATAAACCCCTGCTAGAGCTACTTAAAGAGGACAGGGCCATGCCACCCATAGCTTCAGATCAAATTCAGCCGTGGATTCTTATTCTGAGTGTGTACATTTACAAGTTAGAATACTGTCTGACAGGCCAAGGGGCAAGTGCGGATGCCTTAGCACCTGTGGTGCCCCCACTAGAAGAGACTGTTCTCGTTTTCAATTTGCTGGGCACCCTTCTGGTCACTGCTGACAATACCAGACTGTGGACACAAAAAGATCTGGTCTTGGCAAAACTAAAACAGCTGGTGGTCACGGGGGAAACAAAAAGACCATTGCAATCAGAGTTGAAACCTTTTTGGACCCAGTGAGACCAGTTCACCATGGAACATGGCATTTTATTATGGGGAGCAAGAATGATTGTCCTGAGCAAAGGTTGCTGCTAGATTAAAGTTCTTGCGAAGATTTGTAGCTTGGGTTGTCGAAGAGGTTGTTGTCTTGCTCACTGAGCTGGCTGGTTATCGTACAGACGTTTCGTCACCATGCTAGATAACAACATTAGTGCAGCCGCCAAAGAAGCAACGTTGTTCTACTCCTCTTGGAATTTATACTGTCCGGTCTGTTAAGTTGGGTTGTGTCATTTCCGGTTTTGTTCTGCATTGGTTTGCATATGGGGTCTAATTCCACATGTCTGTTGATTGCACTTACAGGTTGAAAACCAGGCCTCTAGGAATTCCTGTGCATGTCTGTCGTTGGCTTGAGCTAGGATGGTCATGTTGGCCCAGTTAAATTGATGGGCTTCATTGTCTGAGTGCACTGAGATGAGGGAAAGTTTGTTGTGTCATTTTGCTGCAGCTGGTGTTCGTGTATCCTGATGGTTAGTTTCCTTTCGGTCTGGCCGATGTTGTGTTTGTCACAGTCATTGCAAGATATTTTGTAAACTATGTTGATCCTGCATGTCATGGGTATGGGGTCTTTAGTCCTTGTGAGTGTTTGTTGTAGTGTGGCTGATACTGCTTGAACTCCATCAGGGTCATCCAGGGGTTTCCAAAATGAAGATGTAAATGAAAAATTATGTCTGGTGGCCAGGATTGGTTGCTTACACAGTCCTGTTGGTTGGGCAGTGCCCAGACGTGCCAGCAGCTACCCCACGTTTATGGGAATGGCCAGGTAAACCCTGGACTCAGTTACGTGTCAACTATGCTGGTCCTTTCATGGCTTCTATGTTTTTAGTCATTGTGGATGCCCATTCAAAGTGGTTGGACATGCTTAGAGTTCATTCGTCAAACACAGGGCTGATGATTGAAAAGCTGTGATTCTCTTTTGCAAAAAATGGACTCCTGGAGATGTTGGTCACAGACATTGAGCTATCATTTACCAGCAGGATATTCAAGTATATCCTCAACTGAAATGACATTTGGCATGTAAGGACAGCTTCATCGTCCATTAGTCTGGTGGAAAAAGCAGTCCAGACTTTGAAGGCAGGTTTAAAGAAACACTCAAAGCTTCACTCAATACCAAACTGTCCTGGTTCCTCATTGATTATAGGACCACCCCTCATGCAACTGCAGGGATAGCTCTAGCAGAGATGCTAATGGGGAGAAGACTCCTCACAGGTTAATTCTGATCTTCCTAGACCTGGCAGAGGGTCATGGCGAGGGTCAGGAGCACCAATGGCAGACACAAGACTCCTCTAAGCAAGAGAGGCAGTTTACTTCAGGGGACAAAGTTTGGTGTCAAAACCACAGGAGTGGGTAAGAGGCATGGTTGATGCGAGGTCAGGTCCTGTGACCTAGGAGGGGCGATCCTGAACAAGTATATGGACCGCATAAAAGATGCAACCTCACAAATGTGGCAGGAGCAAAACATTCCTGGCCCGTCAGAACATCCAGCAAGGCTTCAAAACCTGTGGGTTTTCCCCCTCCACCTAGCATTGAATAAACCTTTGTGGATGAGCAGATGTTGCAGCCTTGATGCCGTTAACACCTGAAGAAGAAGATGAATTTCTTTCGAGTTGCTCCAGTTGGAAGAGACAGGCTATGCTCCGATACATGCCACCATTATCTGAGGCAGAGTGGGAGGAACTGGACCTGGTGCGAAAACACCCCAGGAGATGCTACAGGAAAAAGAATGGGCCTACATCGCATGACTTAGAGGGGGAGGGATGTGGTGTTTGGAATTAGGTCAGCTATGTGGACCTCATTGAATATCTGTGCCTTGATTGGGGCTGTTGACCTGGTTTAATCAGGGAGTCCTGGCTGGCAGTTATGAACAGGAGTGCTAGGGGTGCTGGGATAGTAGGAACTGCAGATGCTCACCCTTTTCTGAAGAAGGGTCTAGGCCCGAAACGTCAGCTTTCCTGCTCCTCGGATGCTGCTTGGCCTGCTGTGTTCATCCAGCTCTACACCTTGTTATCTCACATTCTCATAGTTGTCCTCTCATCTGCTGTGCCTGAAGTTTGATTTCTGACCCTTTCCATACTCTCTGTCTTAATACTTATTCTAGAAATTTTATTAAACTCCCCTAAGCCCTCCCCACTTTAACTTTTTCCATAATTTTCTATGCAATTGATCCCAACTCCCCCCCTACTGTTTAGTTTAAAGCCCTATCAACAACACTGCTTATGTGATTCGCCATGACTCCAGTCGCAGCATGATTCAGGTGAAGCCTGTCCCATCAGAGCTGTTCCCTCCTTCCCCCGTACTGCTGCTAATGTCCCATGAATTTGTACATTTTTCTCTCAGACCAACCTTTGACCCACACAGTTACCTAGTTAACCTTGTTGTCTTTGTGTCAATTAGCTCATGGCTCGGGTAGTAATTGGAAATTATTCTCTTTTTGGTTCTGCTTTTTAATTTAGCCCTTAGCTGCTGATATTCACTCAGCAGAATCTCTTTCTGCTTTCTATGTCTATCATTGGTGCCTGTGTGGACCATGTCAACAGGATCTTTCCCTTCCTTGTCCAAGTTCCTGTGCAGCCCAGCAGAGGAGATATCCTGCACCCACACAGCATGCAGGCAACACAGCCTGCAGGACACTTGATCCTGACTGCAGAGTACAGTGTCTATTTTCTTGACTCTACTATCCCAGATTATAACTTCATTTCTTTCATCTCCTCCACCTTGAATGGCTCCCTGTACAATGGTACTATGGTCAGTTTGCTTATCTTCTCTCAGACCCCACTCTCTTACAAACAGGGGGCAAGAATTTCAAACCTGTTAGACAAGCTCAAGGGCTGAGACTCCTTCAGCAGTACCTCCTGGATTACTCTACTTGCCTTGCTCCTAGTCACATCCTACTGTCCCTAGCCACTGACTGAATTCGACGTCATTAACTTCAGGGGTGTGAATGTCTCCTGATGTGTTGCAGTTCAAAGCTCAGGCTTTAGCTCATCAACACTGAGTTGGAGTTCCTCAAGCAACCAATACTTGCTGTGGATGAATTCACAGTGAACCACAGTGGGGTCCATCAGCTCCCACATCATACAGGTAGAACACATTGCTCAATTTATTTAGTTCTTAATTTATTTCTTTTTTAAATTTCCTACTGGTCTTTTAGATTGTAACCTGTAAATAATTCTCCTATTTACCTTCAATCTGAAAGTCACGTTTATAAATAGACAAATTAGCAGCCATTACCAAGCAATGAACTAGTGATTTTCCTGTGATGTCACACTTTCTTTTGTGCTCAGCCCCCAGTCCTGGGCCTCAATTTATTCTGTTAAAAAATCCTTGCAAGCTATTAACCAAAAAGCAAGCAAAAAATACCATTTGCCCACACTGCCTCCAAACACCCCAAATCCTCACTTGGGCTGGGTCTCACTGCAGATGATTCCTGACAGTGCACAGCTTACTGACATGGGTTGGAAATAACTGTGTTTCACTTAATTATAGGGAATTAAAATGAAATGAGGATAGAATTAACTAAAGTTAATAAGACAGATAGATTAGCAGGATAGGCAGAAAGCGAACAGTGGCAGATATTTAAGGAGTCATTTCGTGATTCTCAGCAAAAACTTAGCCCAATAGTAAGGAACGGTTCTAAGAGAGATAAACCAATCATGGATAACCAAGAAAGTTAAGGAGACAGATAAGTTGAAAGAAAAAGCACAAAAGGAGTCAAAATAAGGAGGCAAGTCCTGAAGACTGGGATAATTTCAGTATCTAGAAAAGGATGACTAAAAAGATAATAAAGACTGAAAAAGTAAACTACAATGCCTAAAAATTGAGGATTATAAAGACTGACACTAAGAGCTTTTTTAAATATATAAAAAGGAAGAGTGAGGTCAAAGTGAACAAAAGCCCCTTAGAAAATGAATTTGGGGAGATAGCTGTGGTGAACAAGGAAATGGCAGGGGACTTCAGGAGTGCAGCAAGCCGAGCAGCATCAGAGGAACAGGAAAGCTGACGTTTTGGGTCATTCGAAATGTAAGCTTTCCTGTTCCTCTGATGCTGCCTGATCTGCTGTGTTCCACCAGCTCCACACTGACCAGCATCTGCAGTTCTGACGATCTCTAAGGGGACTTCAGGAGATATTTTCTGTCAGTTTTTACAGTGGAAGACACTTTAAACATCCCTTTAATAGGCAAGAATATGGGCAAGAAATTAAGTACCATTGTCATCACAAGAAAGGTAGTGTTAGACGCAAGGCTAAAGGCAATTAAGTCCCATGGATCTGATGGCTTGCATCATAGGGTCATAAAAGAAATAACTGCAGAAATAAGCCATGCATTGGATTGTAATTTTCCAAAAATCCTTGGATTCTGGAGTGGTACCAGAGGATTGAAAACTGCCAGTTTGACATTAAACCAGAAATTGGTGGAAAGAGTCAGCAGGTCTGGCAGCATCTGCAGAGAGAAAGCAAGAGTTAACGTTTCAGGTCCAGTTCAGTTCTGCAGAAGGTCACTGGACATGAACTGTTAACTCTGCTTTCTCTCCACAGATGCTGGTAGAACTGCTGACTTCCTTCAGCAATTTCTGTTTTTATTTATCATTTCTGGAATCTGCAGTTCTTTATTTTTAATGCCACTTTGACACACATATTCAAAAAGTGGCTAACAATAGGCCATTTAGTCAAACATCTATTGTTTGAAAAAAGTTGGAATAAATTATGAATAAAGTGATAGCAGCAAATTTGGAAAATTGTGATCTAATCAAGCAGTGTCAGCACGGCTTCGCAAAAGGGAAATTGTACCTGCTAATTTATTCAAGTTTCTTGAATAAGTCTGAACTATAGTGAGTAGAGGGCAACCAGTAGCTGTGTTGTATATGCGACTTCCAGAGACATTCAATAAAGTTGCTTATAAGGAAGCGCAAGGGCGGCTTGGGAAGGTAAGCTTCCACGCAATAAATTTGGGAGTTAACTGATACCCGAGACACTACACGCGTAGTGTCTCCCACCCTTCCACTTCCTCTAACCTAATAATAACGACTAAGTGTGGTGAGCAGGTAAGCTATTTGCATTTTTTTCCCTCATCTCTTTGTTATCTTTTGGGGTGGTCGCCTAGACGCCAAATCCTCTGGGAGCGGGTCGGAAAGCAAAGCCGGAGTCTGTTTGAGTATATAATGGAGTAAACTTACTGCTGCAGCGAACACTGCAAAACTAAAAAAAAACTAATTAATTTTAAATAATTAACTAAGTAGAGATGGCAGGCCAGGTGATGTGTTGTAGCTGTATGATGTGGGAGCTAGCTGATCCCATTGAGAACGGCAGTGACTACATCTGCAGCAAGTGTTGGCTGCTTGAGGAGCTCTGGCTCAAAATTGATGAGCTGGAATCCGAACTCCAAACACTGCGGCACATCCGGGAGGGGGAGAAGTACCTGGATGCTGTGTTCCAGAAGGCAGTCACACCTGGTAGATTAACTAATGTTACTTCGATCGGGGGGCAGGGACAGCAGTGTGTGACTGCGAGTGAGGCAGGTAGAGGAACCCTGCAGACAGGAACACAGGAGCCGCAGCCCTTGACATTGTCCCACAGGTATGAGGCACTTGCTCCCTGCGTGGATGAGGAACAGGGCTGCAGGAAGGATGAGTCAACTGACCATGACACCATGGTCCAGGAGGCCATTCAAGAGGGGGGAGCAAAAAGACAGATTGTAGTTGTAGGGGATTCCATCATCAGGGGGATAGACAGTATCCTTTGCGAGCAGGATAGAGAATCCCACATGGTGTGTTGCCTGCCCGGTGCCAGGGTGCGAGACATTCTGACCGGCTTGAGAGGATACTAGAGAGGGAGGGGGAGGATCCAGTTGTTGTGGTCCACATAGGTACCAACAACATAGGCAGGACGAGGAAAAAAGACCTGTTTCGGGATTATGAAAAGCTAGGAACAAAATTAAAAAACAGGTCTTCAAGGGTCATAATCTCTGGATTGCTGCCCGAGCCACGTGCAAATTGGCATAGGGAGGCGAGGATCAGGGAAGTAAACACATGGCTAAAAGAGTGGTGTGGGAAAGAGGGTTTCCTTTTCATGGGGCACTGGCATCAGTTCTGGGACAGAAGGAATCCATACCGCTGGGATGGACTCCACCTGAACAGGGCCGGGTCTAGTGTTCTGGCAAAAAGGGTAAATAGGGTGGTTAATAGGACTTTAAACTAGTAAGTAGGGGGGAAGGGAGAAGTGAGCGTAGAGGGAGAATAAAAATTAATGTAAGGCAAAGCAGCAGGTTAGCAGGTGACGAGGAAGCTTCAACTCCATTGAAAATTAGGAAAAAAGTTAAAGGGAAGGAGAACTCGAGCTGTTAGTAATGAAGGTAATAGGACCCAAAAAGAAGGTGCAAAAACTGGCATAAGGGCACTTTATCTGAATGCTCAGAGCATTCGAAACAAGGTGGATGAGTTGACGGTGCAAATCATGGCAAATGGGTATGATTTAGTGACTATTACAGAGACATGGTTACAGGATGGTCATGAATGGGAGTTAAATATCCATGGGTATCAAACTGTTCGGAAGGACAGACAGGAAGGTAAGGGAAGTGGTGTTGCTCTGATTTTTAAGGATGATATCAGGGTGGTAGTGAAAGATGATATAGGTTCTACTGAACAAAACGTTGAATCCATTTGGGTGGAAATTAGGAATAGCATGGAGAAGAAGTCACTGATGGGTGTGGTCTATAGGCCACCAAATAACGACATCGTGGTGGGGCGGGCAATAAACTTAGAAATAGCTAATGCATGTAAAAATGGTACAGCAATTATCATGGGGGATTTTAATCTACACATCGATTGGTCAAACCAGGTTGGTCATGGCAGCCTTGAGGAGGGGTTAATAGAATGCATTCGCGATAACTTCCTTGAACAATATGTAATGGAACTACGAGGGAACAAGCTATCCTAGATCTAGTAATGAGACAGGAATAATTAATGATCTTACAGTTAGGGATCCTCTCGGAAGGAGCGATCACAGTATGGTCAAATTTAAAATACAGATGGAGCGTGAGAAGGTTAAATTCAGTACCAATGTCCTGTGCTCAAACAACGGAGACTATGAAGGAATGATGAAGGAGTTAGCTAAGGTAGAATGGGAGCAAAAACTTCATGGTGAGTCAATTGAGGAACAGTGGAGGACTTTCAAAACAATTTTTCACAGTGCTCAGCAGAAGTATATTCCAGTGATAAGGAAGAACTGTAGAAAAAGAGATAGTCAGCCATGGATGTCTAAGGAAATAAAAAGGAAAGTATCAGATTGAAAAAAAAGCACATACAAAAAAGCAAAGAGTAGTGGGAAACTAGTAGACTGGGAAATCTTTAAAGGCCCAACAGAAAGCCACAAAAAAAGTTATAAACAAAAGTAAGATAGGTTATGAGAGTAAACTAGCTCAGAATATAAAAACAGGCAGCAAAAGTTTCTATAAATATGTAAATCGTAAAAGAGTGGCAAAGGTAAACATTGGTCCTTTAGAGGATGAGAAGGCCAATTTAATAACTGGGATTGAGGAAATAGCCGAGACATTAAACAGTTATTTCATGTCGGTCTTCACAGTGGAAGACACAAATAACATGCCGAAAACTAATAGCAAGAAGGTTATAGCAGGTGAGGACCTAGAAACTATCATTATCACTAAGGAGGCAGTGCTGGGCAAGCTAATGGGGCTAAAGGTAGACAAGTCTCCTGGCCCAGATGAAATGCATCCCAGGGTACTAAAAGAGGTGATGGGGGAAATAGCAAATGCACTAGTAATTATTTACCAAAATTCACTGGACTCTGGGGTGGTTCCCGTAGATTGGAAAGCAGCCAATGTGACGCCACTGTTTAAAAAAGGAAGTAGACAAAAAGCAGGTAACTATAGGCCAGTTTGCTTAACTTCGGTAGTGGGGAAAATGCTTGAATCTATCATTAAGGAAGAAATAGCAAGACATCTGGATATAAATTGTCCCATTGGGAACACCCAGCATGGGTTCATGAAGGGTAGGTCATGTTTAATTAATTTGTGGAATTCTTTGAGGACATTACTTGCATGGTGGACAATGGGGAACCAGTGGATGTGGTGTATCTGGATTTCCAGAAGACATTTGACAAGGTGCCACACCAAAGGCTGCTACATAAGATAAAGTTGCACGGTATTACAGGTAATGTATTGGTATGGATAGAGGATTGGTTGACCAGTAGAAAGCAAAGAGTGGGGGCAAATGGGTGTTTTTCTGGTTGGCGGTCAGTGGCTAGTGGTGTGCCTCAGGGATCAGTGTTGGGACGTCAATTGTTTACAATTTACATAGATGATTTGGAATTGGGGACTAAGTGTGGTATGTCAAAATTTGCAGATGACGCTAAGGTGAGTGGTAGAGCAAAGTGTGCAGAAGACATTGAAAGTCTGCAGAGGGATATAGATAGTCTAAGTGAGTGGGCAAAGGTCTGGCAGATGGAGTACAAGGTTGATAAGTGTGAGGTCATCCATTTTGGTAGGAATAACAGTAAAATGGACTATGTTTTAAATGGTAAAAAATTGTAGCACGCTGCTGTGCAGAGGGACTTGGGTGTCCTTGTGCATGAATCGCTGAAGGTGGGATTGCAGGTGCAGCAGGTAATTAAAAAGGCAAATGGAATTTTGTCTGCCATTGCTAGAGGGATGGAGTTTAAAAACAGGGAGGCTATGCTGCAGCTGTATAGGGTCCTGGTGAGGCCACACCTGGAGTACTGTGTGCCGTTTTGGTCTCCTTACTTGAGAAGAGATATACTAGCACTGGAGGGGGTGCAGAGGAGATTCACTCGGTTGATTCCAGAGTTGAGAGGGTTGGATTATGAGGAGAGACTGAGTAGACTGGGATTATACTCATTGGAATTCAGAAGAATGAGGGGAGATCTTATCGAAACATATAAGATTATGAAGGGAATAGATAAGGTGGAGGCAGGGAGGTTGTTCCTGCTAGCAGGTGAAACTGAGACTAGAGGGCATCGCCTCAAAATAAAGGGAAGCAGATGTAGGACTGAGGTCAGGAGGAACTTCTTCACCCAAAGGGTTGTGAATCTGTGGAATTCCCTGCCCAGTGAAGCGGTTGAAGCTACCTCGCTGAATGTTTTTAAGGCAAGGCTAGATAAATTTTTGA
>NC_063334.1:126553184-126570677 GCF_021869965.1 Rhincodon typus
TGTCGGTCTTCACAGTGGAAGACACAAATAACATGCCGAAAACTAATAGCAAGAAGGTTATAGCAGGTGAGGACCTAGAAACTATCATTATCACTAAGGAGGCAGTGCTGGGCAAGCTAATGGGGCTAAAGGTAGACAAGTCTCCTGGCCCAGATGAAATGCATCCCAGGGTACTAAAAGAGGTGATGGGGGAAATAGCAAATGCACTAGTAATTATTTACCAAAATTCACTGGACTCTGGGGTGGTTCCCGTAGATTGGAAAGCAGCCAATGTGACGCCACTGTTTAAAAAAGGAAGTAGACAAAAAGCAGGTAACTATAGGCCAGTTTGCTTAACTTCGGTAGTGGGGAAAATGCTTGAATCTATCATTAAGGAAGAAATAGCAAGACATCTGGATATAAATTGTCCCATTGGGAACACCCAGCATGGGTTCATGAAGGGTAGGTCATGTTTAACTAATTTGGTGGAATTCTTTGAGGACATTACTTGCATGGTGGACAATGGGGAACCTGTGAATGTGGTGTATCTGGATTTCCAGAAGACATTTGACAAGGTGCCACACCAAAGGCTGCTACATAAGATAAAGTTGCACGGTATTACAGGTAATGTATTGGTATGGATAGAGGATTGGTTGACCAGTAGAAAGCAAAGAGTGGGGGCAAATGGGTGTTTTTCTGGTTGGCGGTCAGTGGCTAGTGGTGTGCCTCAGGGATCAGTGTTGGGACGTCAATTGTTTACAATTTACATAGATGATTTGGAATTGGGGACTAAGTGTGGTATGTCAAAATTTGCAGATGACGCTAAGGTGAGTGGTAGAGCAAAGTGTGCAGAAGACATTGAAAGTCTGCAGAGGGATATAGATAGTCTAAGTGAGTGGGCAAAGGTCTGGCAGATGGAGTACAAGGTTGATAAGTGTGAGGTCATCCATTTTGGTAGGAATAACAGCAAAATGGACTATGTTTTAAATGGTAAAAAATTGTAGCACGCTGCAGTGCAGAGGGACTTGGGTGTCCTTGTGCATGAATCGCTGAAGGTGGGATTGCAGGTGCAGCAGGTAATTAAAAAGGCAAATGGAATTTTGTCTGCCATTGCTAGAGGGATGGAGTTTAAAAACAGGGAGGCTATGCTGCAGCTGTATAGGGTCCTGGTGAGGCCACACCTGGAGTACTGTGTGCCGTTTTGGTCTCCTTACTTGAGAAGAGATATACTAGCACTGGAGGGGGTGCAGAGGAGATTCACTCGGTTGATTCCAGAGTTGAGAGGGTTGGATTATGAGGACAGACTGAGTAGACTGGGATTATACTCATTGGAATTCAGAAGAATGAGGGGAGATCTTATCGAAACATATAAGATTATGAAGGGAATAGATAAGGTGGAGGCAGGGAGGTTGTTCCTGCTAGCAGGTGAAACTGGGACTAGAGGGCATCGCCTCAAAATAAAGGGAAGCAGATGTAGGACTGAGGTCAGGAGGAACTTCTTCACCCAAAGGGTTGTGAATCTGCGGAATTCCCTGCCCAGTGAAGCGGTTGAAGCTACCTCACTAAATGTTTTTAAGGCAAGGCTAGATAAATTTTTGAACAGTAAAGGAATTAAGTGTCATGGTGAGCGGGTGGGTAAGTGGAGCTGAGTATCAAAAAGATCAGCCATGATCTTATTAAATGGCGGGGCAGGCTCGGGGGGCCAGCTGGCCTACTCCTGCTCCTAGTTCTTATGTTTTTATAAAAGGTTAAGCCATAACATAAGAGTCCATGATGTTGAAGGTCGTATATTGGCACGGATAGAGAATTGGTTCATGGGCAGGAAATAGCAAGTGGGGTTAAGGGGCTCTTTGTCACGTTGGTGCCTGTAACCAGTGGGGTTCCATAGGAATTGGTGCTGGGACTGCAACTGCAACAGGTTACAATATATATTAATGACATGAAGGAAGGAAGGGGGCAGAAAGTTGGCAACTGGAGTGTTATATGGGAAAATGTGAAGTTGTTCATTTCGCAGGGAGAACAAATAAACAGCTTATCATTTAAATGGAAATTTTTTAAAAAATCATTCATAAGATGTGAGTGTCACCAGCTAGGCCAGCACTTATTGTCCATCCCTAATTGCTCAGAGGGCAGTTAAGAGTCAACCACATTGCTGTGGGTCTGGAGTCACATGTAGGCTAGACCAGGTAAGGATGGTAGATTTCCTTCCCTAAAGACATTAGTGAATTAGATTTAATTACCAATTTTTTGACCAATCATCTATTCTGTTCGATATCCTTCTGCAAACACTGTGCCATTCTCAAAACTTGCCTACCTACCAATTTTTGTTTTATTCTTAGCTATAACACATTCACTTTCCTCATCCATGTCTTTAATAAATATTGAAAATAATTGTCTCCCCAGCACTAATCCTCATAGCACTTTAGTAACAGATTGCCATCCTCAAAATGTCCCCCTATCGCAAATCGGTCTTCTGTTCATTAGCCAATTAACTGCCCATGTTAATGTATGACACGCTGTTATGGACTAGACTGAACCTCCTTCAAATATATCAAGGAGATGGGCAGAAATATGGCAAATGGAGGTTAATCGGGACAAATGTGAGGTGATACATTTTAGAAGGCCAAGTACAGATAGAAGTTATACAGTGAATGGCAGAACCCTTAGGAGTATTGATCTCAGTGGGATCTGGGTGTGCAGGTCCACAGATCACTGAAGGTGGCAGAGCAGGTAGATAAGGTTGTATAAAAGGCCTATGGCATGCTTGCCTTCACGGGAAGGGGCATTGAATATAAGGATAGGGAAGTTATGCAGCAGCTTTATAGAACTTTAGTTAGGCCACACTTGGAATATTGCAGACAATTCTGGTCACCACACTACCAGAAGGATGTGGATGCTTTGGAGAGGGTACAGAAAAGGTTTACCAGGATTTTGCCTGGTATGGGGGATTTTAGCTATGAAGCAAGTTTGGCTGGACTGGGTTTGTTTTCACCGGAATGCAGGAGGTTGAGGGGTGACCTGATAGAAGTTTATAAGATTGTGAATGGCATGGATAGAGTGGAAAGTATGAGACATTTTCCCAGGGTGGAGGGTCAATTGTTAGGGGACACAGGTTCAAGGTGCTGGGGAGGAAGTTTAAAAGAGATGTGCGAGGCAAGTTTTGCACACAAAGTGTAGTGAGTGCCTGGAACATGTTGCCAGAGGAGGTGGTGGAAGTAGACACAATAGAAGCATTGAACAAGCACCTGGATGAATACATGAATAGGAATGGAATAGAGGGATATGGAGCCTATAAGTGAAGGTAGTTTTAATATTGGAGGGCAAAATGTGTTAGCACAGGCTTGAAGGGCAAAGTACCCGTTCCAGTGCTATATTGTTCTTTGTTCTTTGGTTCTGTAGGAGCCTGACTCCATGAATTTATGCTGCATCTATTGTTCTAACTTAAAAAAAAACCAAGGCCTCCCAATTTTATTGGCTTGAAAGAGACAGCTTGGAACAGAGACAGCATGTCACCTATGGCTCAAATCTTCTCTGAAAGAAAACACAAAATATGCCTCTTAAGGCTCTTATTTTATTAAGTAGTCTAACATGTGGTACCTTATCAAATACCTGCTGAACCTCTAAATATATTACATTCACTGCTTGTTCTTTATCTATCCTGCTTATGATCTTCTCCAAGCATTCTAATAATTTTGTTAGGCATGATTTCCCCTTTATGAAGCTATGCTGATTGTGTCTGATTATATGATGTGTTTCTAAACACTCTGTACACTGGTAAGGCTAGAATTATTACCTTCCCCTAATTGCCATGGGGAAGGTGTTGGTGAGCACCTTCTTGGGTGACTGCTGCTTGTAGAGGACAAGTACACCCACAGTGCTGCTAGAAAGGTGTTCCAGCATTTTGGCTC
The DNA here is from genome assembly GCF_021869965.1 of Rhincodon typus. NCBI lineage: Eukaryota > Metazoa > Chordata > Chondrichthyes > Orectolobiformes > Rhincodontidae > Rhincodon > Rhincodon typus. The sequence continues at coordinate 126,557,072 of NC_063334.1, forward strand.
AATGCCAGTGAAGATACAGTTCCAGTCAAAAATTGTGGAGCTGGAAGAATACAGCAGATCAGACAGCATCCAAGGATTAGAAAAGTCAACTTTTCAGGTTGGAACCTTTCTTCAGAGTTCCAGGTCAGGATGGTCTGAGGCTTGGAGGTAATCCTGCAGGTGGCAGTGTTCCAATGGATCTTCTGAACCTGTATGAGATATTGGTTAGACCTCAGCTGGAGTATTGTGCACAGTACTGGGTGCCTCACTGAAGGAAGATGTGAAACCATAGACAGTAGGCTATGGGTGGCACAGTGGCTCAGTGGCTAGTACTGCTGCCTCACAGCGCCAGGGACCCGGGTTCAATTCCGCCCTTGGGTGACCGTCTGTGTGGAGTTTGCACATTCTTCCTGTGTCTGCATGGGTTTCCTCCAGGTGCTCTGGTTTCCTCCCACAGTCTAAAGATGTGCAGGTTGGGTGGATTGGCCATACTAAATTGCCCATAGTGTTCAGAGGTGTGTAGATTAAGTGGATTATAGGGGGATGGTTCTGGGTGGGATATTCCAAGGGTCAGTGTGGACTTGGTGGGTCAAAGGGCCTGTTTCCACACTGTAGGAATTCTATGATAGTGCATAAGGAGTATAAAACAATTGTCTCCATCAGAAGTTTTAATAATCAGGATAGAGTAGACAATTTGAGATTGTTTTCCTTGGAGAAGGATAAGTGGAGATTTGGTTGAAATTTTCAAAGTAATTAATGACCTGACAGGGTAAATAGAAAGACATCGTTCCCTCTTGTAAATAGATCATGAAGGAAAGGCCACAACTTTAAAGTAATTTGTAAAAGAAACAAATACAATGTGAGAAAAAAACTTTTTCACACATTGAGTAGTTAGGGTCTGCAATGCACTGCCTAGAAGTGTGGTGGCAGCAGGTTCAATGGAAACATTCAAGAGGAAATTAAGTGACTATTATTACAGAAACAGATTATGGAGAAAGTTAGTATCCGTTATTAAGAATGAGATTGTAAAATGCTTGGTTGTGCACGGTAAAATAGGGCTGAGTCAGCACGGCTTCATCAAGAGAAGGTCATACTTGACAAATCTGTTAGAATTCTTTGAAGAGGTAATGAGTAAGTTAGATAAAGGAGAGCCAGTGGACATGATCTTTTTGGATTTCCAGAAGGCCTTTTACAAGCTGCCACACAGGCTTTGACAGGCTGCTAAATAACATGAGAACCCATGGTGTTAGTGCAAAGTACTGATATCTGTAGATAGAAACAGAAACAGAAATTGCTGGAAAAGCTCAGCAGGCCTAACAGCCTCTGTGGAGAGAAATCAGAGTTCATGTTTTGGGTTCAGTGACTCTTCCTCCAGTTCTGAGGCTGCCAGACCTGCTGAGCTTTTCTAGCAATTTCTGTTTTTGTTTCTGATTTGCAGCATCCACAGTTCTTTTGGTTTTTATTTATGAATAGAAGATTGGTTGACTGGCAGATGGCAGAGAGTGGGGATCAAGGGGTCTTTTTCAGGATGGCAGTGACAAGTCAAATTCCACAGGGGTCAGTGTTGAGACAACAGCTATTCATGCTCTACGAAGGTGGGTCGAGTTGTGGGTAGTGTGGAGGGCTGTTCTAGGTTACAAAGGGACATTGATAGGATGCAGAGCTGGGCTGAGAAGTGGCAGATGGAGTTTAACCCTGAAAAGTGTGAGGTGATTCAATTTGGAAGGATAAACTTGAAAACAGAACACAGGGTTAACGGAAAGATTCTTGGCAGTGTGGAGGAGCAGAGGGATCTTGGGGTTCCCTGAGAGCTGCCACCCAGGTGGATAGAGTTGTTAAGAAGGTGTATAGTGTATTAGCTTTCATTAATAGAGGGACTGAGTTCAAGAGACGTGAAGTTATGCTCCAGCTATACAAAAGCCTGGTTTGGCCACATCTGGAGTATTGTGTCCAGTTCTGGTCGCCTCATTACAGGAAAGATGTGGAGGCGTTGGAAAAGGTGCAGAGGAGATTTACCAGGATGTTGCCTGGAATGGATGGGAGGTCTTATGAGGAAAGGTTGAGAGAGCTAGGGCTTTTCTCTTTAGAACGACAAAGGATGAGAGATGACTTGATAGAGGTGTACAAAATGATCAGAGGGAAAGATAGAGTGGACAACCAGAGACTTTTTCCTAGGGTGGAGGTAGTTATTACGAGGGGACATTGTTTTAAAGTGAGTGGAGGTAGATATAGGGGAGACGTTAGAGGTAGGTTCTTTATTCAGAGAGTGGTCGGGGCGTGGAATGCATTGCTGGAGAGGGTAGTGGAGTCAGCCTCATTAGGGGCATTTAAGCAGCTTTTAGATAGGCATATGGATGATAGTATAAGGTAGGGCTGGAGGTTAGATAGACCTTGGGTTTAGGGTAAAATTTCGGCACAACATCGTGGGCCGAAGGCCCCGTACTGTGCTATACTGTTCTATGTTCTATTAATGATCTGGATGAAGTAACTGAGGGGATTGTTGCTAAATTTGCAGATGACACATAGATAGTTGAAGGGATAGGCAGTGATCAGGAAGCAGGAAGGCTGTAGAAGGATTTGGGCAGGCTAGGAAATTGGGCAAAGAAGTGGCAGATGGAATACAATGTGGGAAAATATGAGTTTATACACCTTGGTAGGAAGAATAGAGGCATAGACAACTTTTACGGGGAAAAGGCTTCAGAATCTGAAGCACAAAGCGACTTAAGAATCCTAGTTCAGGGTTGTCTTCATGTCAACATGGTTATTCAGTTGGCGGTTAGAAAGGCAAGAGTAGGGATGTACTGCTAAGGCTGTATAATGCTCTGGTCAGACTGCATTTGGAATGTTGTGAGCAGTTTTGGGCCCCAAGGAAGGATGTGCTGGTCTTGAAGGGGGTCCGGAGGGGGTTTACAAGAATGAGTCTGGGAATGAAGGGTTTGTCATTGAAAGAGTGTCTGACGACTCTTGGTCTGTACTCAATGGCGTTCAGGAGAATGAGGAGGTGATCTCATTGAAACTTACAGAATACTACGAAGCCCGGATAGAGTGGACGTGGAGAAAATCTTTCCACTCTTAGGACCTAAGAACTGAGATTCAGAAGGATTACTTCAGCCAAAAGATGATGACTCAGTGGAACTCATTATTGCAGAATACTGTGGAAGCCGAGACATTGAGCGTATTTAAGACAGAGGTAGATAGGTCCCTGATTAGTGAATTGATCAAAGGTTACAGGGAGAAGGCATGAGAATAGGGTTTAAACATAGTTCAGCCATGATTGAATGGCAAAGCACACTTGCTGGGTTGAATGGCGTAATTCTACTCCTATATGTTATAGTTCGATGGAAAAAGCACTACGACACAAATTCATAATGCTTATTCAGAGGTGATACTGACACAAATTGCCAGTGGACTGTAATGATACCCCATTTCCTAATACAACAGCCCTGCATCTTCTTTGAATGACTTTGGCATTTTAGTGCAAATTAGTGCCTAATCAGGACCATCAGTTGATGACATAGATTCAGAATCTAAAACTGAATAACTGTCAAAACGATAAATTCTAACAAGGAAAAGCTGTTTCTATCAGCCGATGCAAACCCTCAACAGGTTGCTATGATAAATAAGTGGTGTACAATTCCATTGATCACCTCCCTCATTAAGCAGATAACTGCTGAAGTGATTGTGCAACACTTACAGGTAGAAGTTTGGCTGGATGGCTGGTTTGTAATGCACTAAAGCTGACAGTGTGAGTTCAAATCCTGTATCAGCTGAGGTTACTGTGAAGGATGCTCCTTCTCAACGTCTCCCTTTGCCTGAGTCATTGTGACCCTCAGGTGAAGCTACCACCGATCATCTCTCTCTAATAAGAGAGCAGTCCTATGGTTTACTAAGACTATGGTGACTTCATATTAAATACTTACCCCCACTTTAAACTGTATTTTTAATCAGTGGTGTTTGATGAAGCATGTGAAACTTCAAAATGACATTCTCTTTAATGCGACTATTAAAATTATTCCTTTGCATTTTTTCATATTTATAGAAGTTATAGGCCATACAGTTGCAGCAATGTGGGAGTTAAAAGACATTGGGATGCCCTGCAGTACCACACCTGCAGAGGATTATCAGAATTGTCAGGTAAGAAAATGTCATGTCTCAGTTATAAATAGAGATAACACAGTATGGAGCTGGAGGAACACAGCAGGCCAGGCAGCATCAGAGGAGCAGGAAAGTTGACGTTTTGGGTCGGGACCCTTCTTCAGAAATGAGGGAGGGGGAAGGGAGCTCCTAAATAAATAGAGAGGAGGTGATAGGATATCATCATCCCACCTACATTCCCCAGCCCCAGCCCTCCTCTCTCTGTTTATTTCGGAGCTCCCTTCCCCGTCCCCCATTTCTGAAGAAGGGTCCCAACCCAAAACGTCAACTTTCCTGCTCCTCTGATGCTGCCTGACCTGCTGTGTTCCTCCAGCTCCACACTGTGTTATCTCTGACTCCAGCATTGGCAGTTCTTACTATCTCTGTCATGTATTAGTTGATCCTTTTAATTATTGTACATGTACACACATTATTTAGCTGGCAGTATCATAAGTATAATCTTAAACTTTGACGATAACTAGGAACTTTCCATTGAAAATCAACTATTTAAAACCAGTGGAAAATTACTCCTACACCAAAATAGGAAACATCGCCAATCATGAGGAATCATGACAGATCACGAGTGACTGCCAGGAGGGGAAGGCAGGCAGTGCAGAAGTCCACTGTGGCTTTTCCCCTCTGAAACATGCATACCATTTTGGGTACTGTTGGAGGTGGTGGCCTCTAAGCAGAAAGCAACACAAGCAGCCAGATCAGTGGCACCATGATTTGCTCTGGTATAGAATAGGGAAGGTTGAAGTGTAGGCAAGAGGTAGTGATAGGCAACCCTATAATCAGGCACAGATAGGTGTTTTTGTGACCACAAGCAAGACTCGAGGACGGTGTGTTGTCTTCCTGGTGCCATAGTGAAGGATAGTGAGCAGGCACAGGGCATTCTGAAAGTGGAGAAGAGAGAAAGTGGCAAAGAGAATTTAGAGAGTTAGGTAGAAAGTTGAAAAGCAGGACCTTAAGGGTTGTAATCTAAGGAGTACTACCTGTGCCATAGGCTAGTGAGGCCAGAAACAGGAAAATAATACAATTGAAAGAGCCTATAAATGAGGGAGGGCTTCAGATATCTGGATCATTGGGATCTCTTCCAGGGCAAGAGGGACCTGTACAAGAAGGATGGGTTGAACCAAAACTGAAGGGGTACCAATATCCTTGCAGGGAGGTTTGCTCGAGGCACTTGAGAGGGTTTAGACTATTGTGGTGGTGGTGGGTGGGGGGTGGGAACCAGAGCAGTAGCTCAGCACATGGAGTGATTGAGGAGAAGGTAGAGGTTAACTGAAGTAAATAGAATGGGAAGAACTTTACGGCCAGATTAATAAACATGGTGGGACTAGCGGTTTGAGGTGTATTTATTGTAATGTGAGGAATATAATATGAGTTTATGAGTTTAGAGTTTGGATTAGCACATGGAATTATAACATTACTGCTATTACAGAAACTTGGTTGAGTGAAGGCAGGACTGGCAGCTTAAAGTCCCCGTGTTTAGATGTTTCAGGCATGATAGAGATGGATGTAAAAGGGATGGGGGAGTTGTATTACCGATTAAGGAGAATTTCCCAGCTGCACTTAGAGAGGACATTTGGAGGTCTCATCCAGTGAGGCCTTATGGGTAGAATTCAGGAATAAGAAAGATGCAATCACTTTGATGGGGTTACACTATAGGATTCCCAATAACCAGTTGGGAGCATTGATATACAGAAGGATCTTGGGATGCAAGTCTGTAACTCCCTGACAGTTGTAACATGAATGCATAAGCAGCTAAAGAAGGCATAAGACATGCTTGCCTTCATCAACCAGGGTATTGATCATAAAATGAAGCAAAGAACTGCGGATGTTGAAAGATCTGAAAACAAAACAGAAATTGCTGGAGAAACTCAGCAGGTCTCAGCATCTTCAGAAGACTCTTCTTCAGAGGAAGAGTCATCGGACTCAAAATGTTAACTGTACTTTTCACTGACTCTTCACAGAAACGTTAGACCTTTGATTTGATTTGATTTATTTATTGCCACCTGTACCCAGATACAGTGAAAAATGTTGTTTTGCATGCTATCCAGATAAATCGTACCTTATATAAGTACATCAAGGTAAAAGTACAGAATAAGAAATATAGTGTTACAGCTACATAGAAAGTGCAGAGAAAGATCAAGTCTAATATATGAGAGGTCTGTTCATAAGTCTGATAACAGCGGAAAGAAGCTGTTCTTGAATCTGTTGGTACATGTTTTCAAACTTTTGTTTCTTCTGCCTAATGGAAGAAAGTAGAAAAGAGTATAACCGTAGTGGGAGAGGGTCTTTGATTCAGTTATGTAGAACATAGAGCTGTACAGTACAGAAATGGGTCCTTCAGCCCACGATGTTGTGCCAAACATGATGCCAAATTAAACTAATGCCTTCTGCCTGCCCTTGGTCCATATCCCTCCACTCCTTGCACATTCACGTGTTTATCTAAAAGTCCCTTAAACACCCCTATTGTATCTGCCCTCACCACCACCACTGGCATTGCGTTCCAGACTCCTACCACTCTCTATGCAACAAACTTGCCCCTCACATCTCCTTTGAACTTTCCCCCTCTCATTCAGAAGAAGGGTCTAGGCCCAAAACGTCAGCGTTCCTGCTCCTCTGATGCTGCTTGGCCTGCTGTGTTCATCCAGCTCTACACCTTGTTATCTCTGTCTTGGGCTTGCTACAGTGCTCCAGTGAAGCCCAGTGTAAGCTGGGAGAACTACACCTTATTTTCTGGTTGCGACCTTCTAGACTCAACATCAAGTTCAATTATTTTAGGGACTGAGCACATTCTCCCATTTCCTTACTCCAAACGCCACATGCCAGGCCTTGTCATCACATGGGCTGCTACCACAAACAACCCTGTGCCGGCCACTAATGGTCCCTATTATCATCTATTGATTCTCCCAGGCTAACTTCTTTTCTCTCTTTGGGATCCATCTCCACCTATCACTTACTCCTTTCCCTCCGCCTTCCCCCCCAACCCCCCCACCACCACCACTTCTGTAGCAAATATAACAATGTTTTCCTAGCTACAATCAGTTCTGAAGAAGAGTCACTGGACCCAACATTATCTCTGCTTTCTCTCCACAGATGATGCCAGCCCTGCTGAGTTTTTCCAGCTATTTCTGGTATAGTTTCTGATTTCCAGCATCCGCAGTTCTTTGTCATTTTTTAAATAGTAGAATTAATAATTCAGTGTGTGAATAAAAATCTTTGTTCAAAACAACTGCACATCAACTTAAATAATGGTAATCACAAAGGAATGAGTGTCGAATTGGCTGGAGTGGACTGGGAAAGGAGACTAGTAAGAAAGAAGGTTGATGAACGATGGCAGACATTTTAAAAAATAATTTACAACTCACAGCAGAAGATATATCCTAATGATGTATCATGGTTAACCACAGAAGTTAAGAATCATTTTAAAGAAGAAGCATGCAATGTTGCAGAGATTAGAGGTTGCAAACTAACAAAGTAATATAACAACAGACAGTAAGAGCTTTTTAAAATATATAAAAAGGAAGACAGAGGCATCAGTGAACATTGGGCCCTTTGAGGATAAGGCATGAAATATTAATGGTGAGCTAAGAAATAGCAGAGGAGTTAAGTAAATACTTTGCATATGTTTTCACAGTAGAGGATGACACAAAAGTAGGTGGGAAAAAAAGTTATGGCAAGAACCAAGCAAAGGCTCTTTGGAGGGATATAGACGGTTAATTAAGTGCGAAAAATCTTGACAGATGAAGGCAAATGTAAAGTATGCATTTTGACAAGAAATATAGAAGTGCTGAATATTATTTAAATGAGGAAGGACTCCAGAAAGCTGCAGCATAGTAATATTTGGAGGTTCTACAGGATGAATCAGAAAAAGCTAGCATCTAAGTTCAGTGGGTAATAGGGAAGGCAAATGGGATGTTGGTCTTTATTTCAAAAATAGGGAGATTTTGACAAAAATACACAAGGCATTGGTCAGACTATAACTAGAAGACTGAATAGAGTTGGTCCCGTTACCTAGGAAGGATACTGGCATTGAAGGCAGTCCACAGAAAGTTCATAAGTTGATCTTAGGTTTGAGGGATTTTGTGATGAGGAGAGGATGAATAGGCTTGTACTCATTGGAATTTAGAATAATGAAGAATTGAAAATGAACAGTGAAACTTACAAGATTCTTAGGAAACTTGACAGGGTAAATATGGAGAGGTTGTTTCCCCTTGTGCGAGAGTTTAGGACCAGAGGGCATAATCTCACTTCATAGCGTCATCTATTTAAGACAGAGATGAAGACTTTTTTTTCCTGTCAGCCTGTATGGAATCGATGTCATTCTTTACTGCAGAGGGTTGTCAAGGCTTGAGTTGTTAAGCATATTCATTGCTGAGCTAGACAGGTTTTTTTAATCATTTAGAGAATCAATGGTCATGGGGATAAGGCAGGAAAATAGAGTTGAGGATTATCAGATCAGGCATGAATGACTCTATGGTCTGAATGGCCTGCTTCTACTCCTACGTCTCGTTGCTTAAATCAGATCTGCTATATGCAGTGCATTTCCTATTTTAGAGTTGTAAAATTGCATGGTTTAACTCTGTAAATAGAAGATTACTATTTAAGAATCCATAACTTTTTCGCTTCAGCTTGCAAAGGATTGCATAGACAAGGGGAGACATCACAGCTGTTCTTTGCAAACATTGAACATTCTCCAACGAGCCTGCAGGAATGATGTTTGCTGGTGAGTTTGGAAATTTAAATTCGAAGTGGCAGTTGTAGTACAATTTCTGTGAAGTAAATTTGAAAGGAGGAAAGAAGGAAGTTGCATTTAGAAGTACCATTCATTACCTGAGGACATGATAAAATGTTTCACAATTAATTACCTTTAAAACATCTAAATCTAAGAAAATGTATTAGCAAATTTGGAAACAGTAAAATTTCACAAATGTAAACGAAATGATTAACCAGATAATCTGTTTAAGTGATGTTAATCAGATACAAATGTTGATTAAGATACCAGATAGAGCTCCCATATTTTTCTTTGAATAATGCCAAGGGACCTTTTACATACACCTGCAGAGATAGATGGACCTTGGTTTAATGTCTCATCTGAAAAACAGCACCTTCTCAACACCGGTGTGAATGTCAGTGTATGACGTGTTCAAGTCTCTGGAATGGATTTATAAACCCACATCCCACGGAGGTGAATGATCCATAAATTAGCTGAAGCAGACGTCTTGTTAAATCCATCATAACAATTACAAATTGCTTGAGACAATGTAGTCATAGTAATGATTACAATAATACTGGTTTGGTCATTTCACTACAAGCGCTATAAGCTATTAGGGAGGGAATTCCATGGTTTTGACCCAGCAACTGTGAAGGAATGGTAGTACCTTTCCAAGTCAGGATGATGAGTGGCTTGAAGAGGAACTTGCAGGTGATGTTATTCCCATGTACCTGATGCCCTTGTCCTTCCAGGTAGGTGTGGAAAGTGTTGTCTGAGGATCTTTGGTAAATATCTGCAGTGCGAGAAGGTTCCCATTATCATTGTATTATTTGATAGAGCAATTAACGCTGTAGTGTGACAACACAGATATACAAAATTGAGCAAATTTCATTCCATCCAGAAGGAAACTGATGAAAGTATTCATGTAAATGTATTAAAATATTGCATAGAGGAACTTCTAATGACTGGGTAAACAAAAAATGGAGTCAGAAGAATAGTTCTGTGGAGCTAGAACAGCAGTTCTCAAACTGACAGATGCTATATTTGTAGACTGCCTAACATTTGAGGGACACTGGTGAATGGCCAAACTAATGACTGAAATGTATGAAACATGTGACGGTATAGTATAATTGAGTATTAATTGGTTTGTTGGGCTTTGCTCACCTTTTCTAACAAACATATGTACGGAAAACAGGAGACAAAGACAAAAACAAAAGTGACTAGGAGTGGGAAAGAAACAGAGATAGTGAGATAAGCTGAAATAAGGAAGAGAGAGCAAAAACAGAAGAAAAGGGGGGGATAGTGACAGACAAAAAAAGACCAAATGGGAATTGAAATTAAGTAGAAAGCAAAAACATAAGGGCGTTGCAGTGATTGTAATGAGTCAGCTGGCTGGACTTCATAGATTATGAGTTCCATGATTGGAGCTGTTAATCTGGTACTAATCAGGGATATGTAGCTGACATAAAATGATGAATGCCAGGGATATTGAGCATGTGTACCCCACCCCCCCCCCCCCCCCCCCCCCCCCCAACCCCCCGCCCCCCGGATTTTGGGAGACCAAGCATTTTTAAATAAAAAGTGATTGGTGATGGGATGCTAGCCTATGAGGACTTATTTCGGTGATGACAGGGGTAAAGTATGATCCTGAAGAAACTTGCTTGCAGCAGTTGTTTTGAAGTTAGGGATAAGCATTTTCTTATGTCATGCCCTCTGTTTTGGAAGCTTGACTCATTTGACCCTGTCATTGAGGACTGGACCCTGTATATGGAGAGAATATGTTATTTTTTCCAAGTGAATGACATTGTGGCAGATGAAAAGCAATGAGTAATTCTCCTGACAGCCTGTGGAGCTGCAGCTTTTTCTGTCATTAGGAGCTTAACTATTCTTGAGGCACTAGATACTAAACCTTACAAGAACTGATTGACATAGTTAAGGAATATTGTGACCCTAAGCATCCTTTAATCCTGAGATGCTATTTCTTTTACTCGGCAATTTGAGACCAGGGGAATCTGTGTCAGGGTTCATGACTAGGTTAAGATGACTGGCAGAAGCATATGACTTTGGGTTAATCCTTAATAAGATTTTAGAGACCATCCAGTATGCGGGATTAATGATGTGACTATGCAAAAATGCCTACTGAAGTTCAATTGGGCATCAAACAGGTGCTCCCACTGGGTTTTTCATTGGAAAACATGATAAATGGAGTGCCTGAGTTGCAAGGTATTATGATTGAAGTGAACACTTTCACTAGTCTGCCTGACCTTGGGGAACACCACTTGCGTGCAGGAAAACTTACTCAGGAAATGTCCTAAGAAGAGTAACTCTAGGTCGGCTCACAGCAAAACTCCAAAACAAAGCTAAGTCTCGACCAAACAGGTACAATTTCCTTCAGGATCCGGCCTGGTAAGACATTGTAATTGTTGTCGATATGCGATTCGGGATAGCAACAGGGTCCCACAGACTTAAATGGAGTATGATAACTCATAGATTGGTATCAGGGAGAGTTTATACCCTGGAAGCTCCACCTGAATCTGGTTTGAAACAGTTAAATTGCTTAGCAACATCCAAATCAGAGCCAATCAAGATAAGCATCTGGTTAAATGATCATGTAGTTCTAATAAAGGTTGACACCGGTACAGCTTTATCAGTGACTGCAGAACCAGTTTTTAATAAAATTCTCTTTGGATTCCACCCTTTCAATTTGCACAAAACTTCATCAAGGCTGAGAACCTAAAATGGGGAATTTTTGTAGATTAAGGGTACGACCTCTGTTCCGGTCTCTTATGAAAAGCAGCTGGTTTGGTTACCTGTGATTGTAGTAAAAGGCTCAGGGCCCCAAGCTTGATGGGGCAAAATTGGTTGCGAGAAATTCACCTTGATTGGCTCAACATTTCTCAATTTAAAAATGGCTGCCTGAGTGAAGTCCTAATTAATTACCCAGAGATTTTCCAGGAAGGTCTCGGGACTAGCAGAGGAGCAAAAGCAACTTTGCATGTTGACCAGGAAGCAATTCCACAATTCTGTGAGACCTGTCCAATGCCATTTGCCTTTTGGGCAAAAGTAGTAGCAGAACTCAGAAGACTAGAAAGTGAAGGAACCATGAAACCAGTATAATTCGTGGAATGGGCAGATGAAACCAAAATTGGTGGTATAGTGGACAGAGAAGAAGGCTACCTAAGATTACAAAGAGACCTTGATCAATTGGGTCAATGGGCTGAGGAGTGGCAGATGGAGTTTTATTTGGATAAATGCAAGGTATTACATTTCGGTAATACAAACAAGGACAGGACTTATGCAATTAATGGTAGGGCCTTTGGTAGTGCCAGAACAGAGAGACTTAGGGCTTCAAGTACATGATTCTTTGAAATTTAAGTCACAGGCAGATGGGGTGGTTAAGAAGGCGTTTAGCATGCTTGCTTTTGAGTATAATAGTTGGGGCGTCATGTTGAGGTTATATAGGATATTGGAGAGGCCTCTTTTGGAGTACTGTGTGCAGTTCTGTTCACCCTGTTATAGAAATGATATTATTAAACTGGAGAGGGTTCAGAAAAGATTTACCAGGATGTTGCCAGGAGTGGAGGGTTTGAGATATAAAAGTAGACTGGAAGGACTGGGACTTTTTTCACTGGAGCATAGGAGGTTGAGGGGTGACCTTATTGAGGTTACTAAAATCATGAGGGGCATAGATAAGGTGAATGACAAGGATCTTTTCCCTAGGGTGGTAGAGGTCAAAACTAGGGGACATATTTTTAAGGTGTGAGGAGAAAGATTTAAAAAGGACATGAGGACCACCTTTTTTTACACAGAATGGTTTGTATGTGGAATGAACTGCTGGAGAAAGTGGTGAATTCAAGTACAGTTACAACATTTAAAAGATATTTGGAGAAGGCCATGAAAGAAAATATTTGGAGGGATATGGGCTAAGCGCAGGCAGGTGGGACAAGTTTATTTGGGAACATGGTCGGCATGGACTGGTTGAACCAAAGGGTCTGTTTCCATGCTGTATGACTCTGTGATTCTATGATTAATAGCCATAATGGCTTGTACCAATTTACAAAATTGCCATTCAGGGTATTGTCAGTTTGTTCAATTTTCAGCTGACGAAGGAGAATATTTTGCAAATTGTACCTCAGGTTGCCATTTACTTAGATGATGTCCTGATAACAACAGAGAAAACTGTTAGAACGCTTAGATAACTTGCTTATAGTCTGAAGGCATTTTCCAAGGCAGGCATATGGCTAAGGGGGAAAAATGTATTTTCCTGGCCCCCCAAGTTACCTGCTTGGGCCTCACAGTGAACAAGACCGGGTTACACCCATTGGATGCCAAAGTGAGGGTGATCAAAAGTGCTCAGCACCCATGTCTATCTAGGAGCTTACGTCATTTCTGGGTCTGGTAAATTATTACGGAAAGTTCATACACAACTTGGCATCTCTCCTGGCACCATTGCATCAACTCATAAAAAAGGTCAGACTTTGAAATGGTCTCTTAGACAGGCGCTAGAATTTGAAGTAAAGAAACAACTATCATCCTGTAAAGTGTTGGAACATTATGATCCCAAGAAAGATCTGGTATTGACATGCAATGCCTCCCTGTCTGGCATTGGAGTAGTATTAGCTCACAGGTGGCCCACTGGAGAGGAATGCCCAACAGCTTGTGCATCCAGGACTTTGGCTTATGCAGAGCACAAATGTGCCCAGTTATTAAAAGAAGGATTGGCAGTCATATTTGAAGTCAGAAAGTTCCACCAATACCTTTCTGGTCAAA
>NC_063334.1:126571177-126582433 GCF_021869965.1 Rhincodon typus
CCCATTTATTCCTACTCTTTTTCATGTATTAACCAATTCTCAGTACACGTCACTATATGAGCCTTAATTCCAGTGCTGATGGAAGAATATTATCAAAGGTGGTAAGATTATGCTCAGTAAATCTCCAAGTTGGCATGAACACATAAACACAGATATTGTATCAAATTATTTAAAATGTATGAATATGTGAACAACAGTACATTTGGGTCTGTCAGGTGAAGCACATCTGCACCATTTCTCTGTAACATGCTGAGTTCTTAATTTCAGCCGTTTATTTACCTAGAAGACTTAAGGGCTGTTATCTCCATAAAGGAATGGAAGGTTAGGAACACAGGGCGCCAAACACAACAAGCTGCCAAGGTATCTACAGTAGCAAGTCAAGGCAAGGCAGAAATTCTAAGAATATCGAAGTTGGCACAAATTGAGTGAGTGCTAAGAAAGACAGCTAAAAATCCTGAGATGCATTGTGTTCCAATGTACAAGATGTTTGCCTTACCAGCTTTGCAAGGTAAGGTGTCAGTGCAGTTTTGTGGTGTGAACTATATGATAATTGAGTCCCAAATGCACCATGACGAAGCTGGTGTTCTGACGATGCCAACCTCCATGGACAGTAGTGCAGGCAGCCACTGCCCTTAGTATGCCCTGAGATGTTGGGGAATGCTCGGCAAAGTGGAGCCCCAGAGAAGATCCCAGCAATCACCAGGTACCCATTCAGACTTTCAAATCAGGAATTATCACTGTCTAGTTTCTCTCCACACCGTGGAAAATGACATAACAGCATACAAATGAAGTGATGGCCTAGTGATATTATCACTGGACTGTTAATCCAGCGAGCCAGGTAATTTTCTGGGGACCTTGGTTCAAATCTCACCATCACAGATGGTGGAATATGAATTCAATAAAAATCTGGAATTAAGAGTCTAACGATGACCATGAATCCATTGTCAATGTTGGAAAACCCATCTGGATCAGTACTGTCCTTTAGGGAAGGAAACTGCCTTCCTTACCTGGCCTGACCTACATGTGACTCCAGACCCACAGCAATGTGATTGGCTCTGAACTGCCCTCTGGGCAATTAAGGATGGGCAATAAATGCTGGCCTAGCCAGCAATACCCTCATCCTGTGAATGAGTAAAAATAAGATTAAGTAATAATCATGTGTTAAACTATGTGATTAGGCCCCTCGCCACTCACTAGCGACATTCTCATTGAGCTGTTAAAACCCTAGGGGGATAATGAAACTTATTTTAATGACATGGAGAATCTCATTTATCCATTCTCAATCTCTTTTTCCAACTGACTTGCTGTTGTGTATGTCATTTGGGGCTGGGAATGTTCTACAAAAGTTACTGATGGTCATGCAGTTTGCATATCAGTCAATATGTATATGGAATTGGAGAACGTAAATCCAGCACTGTTCTAGCTTAGGAATGATAACTGGGGAGAAAGGATAAAAACAAAAAAAACTTACTAATTTTAAACATGAGAAACTGGACAACAGCAATGAGACATGATATCAACATTAACGTTTCAAATGAAACCGTAGCACAACAGAAAGCTAATGTTAATGTTCAAATTAAAGACAATTGCAATGACGAAAATTGTTTTAATCTATAAGATTTCTATAGAGTATGAATTCAAGGATGGAGTTTGGTGTTTTGTTATTGTGAGCTGTGATAAGGTAATGCTGCAACTTGTATCATAATATGCATTCTGAAGTTTTGGACATGGTTGAACTCAATGCACGGACAATAAACCACATGTGTTTTTCTTTCTGTGTTACAGAATCATATGCAAAAGAAAAATGCAGCATCATCAAAAACCATATATTTAAGAACTGTCATTTCATCAATCCAGAACCGTTCTATGATCAGTGCGTACGTGATGTTTGTAGCTGTTCACATTCTGAAACCTGTCTATGCACAGCTCTAGCTAACTATGCTCATGTTTGTCTTCTATATGGTGCTTTCATTGACTTTCGAGCCTCAGTTCCTGAATGCAGTAAGTATTTTCTCTGTCTGTTGTCACAATATTGTTTGCAATGAGTTGCATAAGGGAGAACCCACATATAATATAGTTTGTTTCCCTGAAAAGTTTACTTTCCATTGCAGCTGTTGACTGGGTTTGTTTAAGTTTAAATAATTCAATTATTTATTTTAAAGCTCCTATTGATATGTGAAAAGAAAAAAATTAGAAAAGGTAAATGTAGTCCTGTTGTAGGTAGGGACAGGTGGACCAATTTGTATGAACAGGCTGAATGGCCTAATTTCTGCTCCTATGTCTTATGTCTTATGGTCTTATAAATTATCAGTCTTGTAACTAATTCTTCCTTCCTGTTTTTCCATTTGTCATGCAGCAATGAATTGCGCTGGGAACATGGTGTATACCTTAACCAACCAAACATGCAAACGGAACTGTTACTATATCAGTACAAGAAATAGCTGTCTCTATCTTCCATCATCAGGCTTTTTGGAAGGATGCCAATGTCCTAAGGACATGTACTTCAATCCTCATGATAATAAATGTGTTGCTAACATGTAAGAAAATTTTCTTACCTTTAGAGTGGATCAGAGTCTTGTGGAAATAAAACTTTCTGGTCCTAAGTAGTTAAGCAAATCCTTTTCATGTGACTTTCTTGATTTGTAATTTTTTTTTAATATATTTGTTCATGGATGCATCCCTAGCTGAGCCAGCATTTACTGCCTATCCCTGATTGCTTTTGAGAAGCCCACTTGACAGGCACCACATCATAAACCTTCATTCCCTGCACCACCAATGCTCAACAGTTACATGGTGAACTGCAGTATTAAACCACTGCTGTCCATGAGGTGTAGATACACTTATAGTGCTGAAAGGAAGGGAGATTCAGGATTTTGACCAGGGCAAGGGAGTGCATTCCTATATATGTGAGAAGACAGTAACATTGGGATATTGAAACTGGATAAGAGACGAAGGCTGATGCTCATGGTACATGGATCTGAATGCCATCACGGCAGATGATGAAATTTGAATTCAGTTAATAAATCTGAAACTGAAAAACAAATCGAACAGTGACCACAATGCCATTGTCAACTGTCATTAAAAAATTCATCTAGCTCACAAATATCCTTTCCGAAGGAAAATCTGCCATCCATACCTGGTCTGGCCTACAGGAGTTCCCAGATTCACAGCAATGTAGTTGACTCTTAAATACCCTCTGAAATGACATCCAGGTCATTCAGTTGTATCTAGTTGTTACAAAGTTCGGTAAAAATCCAAGGCATCTTAAACAAAAATGACAAACACAGCTAACCTGCAAAGTCCTCCTTACAAACATCTGGGGCCTATGCCAAAATTGCAAGAGCTGTGCAACAAACTAATCAAGAAATGTCTTATATGATCATTCTCTTGGAATCCTACCTTACTGACAATGTCCCAGCTATTACCACCCGGGATTGTGACAGAAAAGTACACAGTTGGTGAAAGCTAGCCTGGCTCCAGACTCTGTGGTCTCATGACATCAGGGCAGACATATGCCAGAAAGCCTCCTGCTGATTGCCACTTACTCTTTGTTTGCACCATCCTTTTAAACGATGAATCACTGCTTCTCCATATTGAACACAGGATGTTTAAGCACTGAGGGTGGTAAGGAAACAGAATGTACTGTATGCAGGAAACTTGTACTTACTTAGCCGGATGATGTCTAAAAGATATAGCTGCTAGACTGGGTCTGCAGCATGTGGTGAGGGACCAACCAGAAAGCAAAAAACCGTACTTCACCTTGCCGTCACTGAGCTATAGAAAGAAGATACATCTATTGATGACAGCATCAGGAGGATTGAATATATCACAGCAATGTGGAGATGAAGTGCCACCTTTATATTGAAGATACCTCCATTGTGGTGTGCTAGTATAAACAAATCTGCGACATTAGAGACATTTTTAACAGATCTACCAACTCAAGATGGGTCATCCATGACATGCTGTCAATCATCGCAGTTGTGAAATTTTATTCTACTATAATCTGTAACCTTGCAGCTGGCCATAGCCAGGGCAATAAGGGATGAACAAAAAAGTCTGGCCAAAACACCAACACCCACATTCCATGAATGAAATTAAAAAAAAACTCTCATTGTACCATTACCGTGAAGCCAAAGGATCAGGCTGGGTTTAATGAAGTGTGCAGGAGGGTATGCCAGAAACAGCACCAACATATGTAATGAGGTGTCATCCTGAGGAAGTTACAATATAGGACTACTCATATGGCAAACAAGGGAAGCAGCATGCAATAGATAGGGCCAAATGATTCAAACACATCTCAATTAAACTTTACAGTCCTGCCACATTTGATCATGAATGGTGGTGGAGAATTAAACAACTTGCTGAAAGGGAGGCTCCACAAACATTCCCATCCTCAATTATGACATCCTTATCAAATGACAGAATAGACCTGAAGGACTGAATGGCTTATTCCTGCCCTAATTGATATTTTCATATCTAACTATGTTCCTATATTTCTAAAGTGCTGCACATAAGAGCAGTATTGGTACAGATTAATGAAAGCCTTGTGAAGTTCATTAGTGTTACTATCAGAGGAATAAATGAACCATATAACTGCAATATCTGAACTTCTCCCTGTCGTTTATTATTCTCCTTACAGGTTAAAGTTTTAAACTTCCATTTCTTATTTCTTGCAGTTTGGAGTGCCCATGCTATTTGAATGGATCGGTGTACAGACCGGGTGACAAGATACCATCACTTTTACCAACGAAACACCAAGAATGGTGAGTGTATGTTGTTAATGAAGCATTTACTGACACCATTTTCTGTCTCTAAAAGTGTTTGCAGTATCTTTGGAATCATTGAAAAATAGCCAAATATTTTTGGAATATTTTCATGGAAGAAAAGGTGACCAAATAATCCAGGTAATTATTGACCGGTGAGCCTGATGTCAGTGGTGGGGAAGCTGCTGGAGAAGATACTGAGGGATAGGATCTATTTACATTTGGAAGAAAATGGGCTTATTAGTGATAGGCAGCATGGTTTTGTGCAGGGAAGGTCATGTCTTACCAACTTGATAGAAATCTTTGAGGAAGTGACAAAGTTGATAGATGAGGGAAGGGCTGTAGATGTCATATACATGGACTTCAGTAAGGCGTTTGATAAGGTTCCCCATGGTAGGCTGATGGAGAAAGTGAAGTCACATGGGGTCCAGGGTATACTAGCTAGATGGATAGAGAACTGGCTGGGCAACAGGAGACAGAGGGTTGTAGTGGAAGGGAGTTTCTCAAAATGGAGAACTGTGACCAGTGGTGTTCGACAGGGATCCGTGTTGGGACCACTGTTGTTTGTGATATACATAAATGATCTGGAGGAAGGTATAGATGGTCTGATTAGCAAGTTTGCAGATGACACTAAGATTGGTGGAGCAGCAGATAGTGAAGGGGACTGTCGGAGAATGCAGCAGAATATAGATAGATTGGAAGTTGGGCGGAGAAATGGCAGATGTGGAGTTCAATCCAGGCAAATGTGAGGTGATGCATTTTGGAAGATCCAATTCAAGAGCGAACTATACGGTAAATGGAAAAGCCCTGGGGAAAATTGATGCACAGAGAGATCTGGGTGTTCAAGTCCATTGTACCCTGAAGGTGGCAACGCAGGTGGATAGAGTGGTCAAGAAGGCATACGGTATGCTTTCATTCAGCGGACAAGGCATTGAGTACAAGAGTTGGCAGGTCGTGTTACAGTTGTATAGGATTTTGGTTTGACCACATTTGCAATACTGCGTGCAGTTCTGGTCGCCACATGACCAAAAGGATATGGATGCTTTGGAGAGGGTGCAGAGGAGGTTCACCAGGATGTTGCGGATATGGAGGGTGCTAGCTATGAGGAGAGATTGAGTAGATTACGATTATTTACATTAGAAAGACAGAGATTGAGGGGGGACCTAATTGAGGTCTACAAAATCATGAGAGGTACAGACAGGGCGGATAGCAAGAAGCTTTTTCCCAGAGTGGGGGACTCAATTACTAGGGATCACGATTTCAAGATGAGAGGGGAAAAGTTTAAGGGAGATATGCGTGGAAGGTTCTTTATGCAGAGGGTGGTGAGTGCCTGGAGCTCGTTGCCAGCGGGGGTGGTAGAGGCAGACACGATAGCATTATTTAAGATGTATCTAGACAGATACATGAATGGGCAGGGAGCAGAGGGATTCAGATCCTTGGAAAATAGGTGACAGGTTTAGATAGAGGACCTGGATCGGCGCAGGCTTGGAGGGCCGAAGGGCCTGTTCCTGTGCTGTAATTTTCTTTGTTCTTTGTTCTTTGTTCTTTGCGGCCATTTTGCCTGAAATTGAGATCTGATGTTGCATTTTGATCTTTGAGACCTCTTAATTGTTTAGCTGTCTCAGAAAATTGTCACAGCTTTAATAGGTTGGATGATTTCAGCTTTCGTTTCTGAACACCTGAAGAAGGAATGAGGTTCTGAAAGCTTGTGTTTTCAAATAAACCTGTTGGACTATAACCTGGTGTTGTGTGATTTCTGACTTTGTCCACCCCAGTCCAACAGCGGCACCTCCACTTCATTTCTGTTTGATTTTACT
The DNA here is from genome assembly GCF_021869965.1 of Rhincodon typus. Lineage (NCBI taxonomy): Eukaryota > Metazoa > Chordata > Chondrichthyes > Orectolobiformes > Rhincodontidae > Rhincodon > Rhincodon typus. The sequence continues at coordinate 126,577,758 of NC_063334.1, forward strand.
TTAAACTGTAAATGGTTTGTGGGTGATAATTTCTCTATTTCAGTTGACATAGGTTAAACGAGTGGCAAAAACTTAGTAAACGGAATATAATGTGGGAAAAATGTGAGGTTGCACTTTGGCAAGAAGAATAGAAAAGCATTATTTAAGTGAAGAAAAATGTAGGAAGATATAGCACAGATGGATTTGGAAGTCCCTCTGCTAAATTATAAAAGGTTAGCATTCAAGTTCAGTGGGTAAAAGGAAAGGCAAGTGGAATGTTGGCCATTTTTACAAAAGGAACAAGTTGATATATAGGAAGGTCTTGCTAAATCTAAAGAAGACACTACTTAGACCAGCTGGAATACTGTGAACAGTTTTGGCCCCCATAACTAAGGAACGATATACTGGCATGACAGCTGGTCCAGAGAATGTTTACTAGGTTGACCCCATTAATGGAGGGCCTGTCTTATGAGGAGAGGTTGAGTAGATTGGCCTTGTACATATTGGAATTTAGAAGAATGAGAGGCAACCTTATTGAATCGTACAAGATTCTTAGGGGAATTGACAGAGAGCTTAGTTCCCTTGTGGGTGAGTTGAGAGCCAGAGGACATAATCTCAGAGTAGGGATCACCCATTGAAAACAGAGATGAGGAGGAATATCTTCTCTCAGAGGGTAGTGAATATGTGGATTTCTTTTTACTGCAAAGTATTGTAGAGGCTGGATTGTTAAATATGCACAAGCTGGGATAGATTTTAAATCAGTACTGGAATCAAGGGTTAGGCAGGAAAGCGGAGTTGAAGATTATCAGATCAGTTATAATCTCCTTGAATGGTGGACCAGATTCAATGAACTGAATGACCTACTGCTGCTCCTAAGTCTTATAGTCTTATGGACACCAATGAACATGGTTAGTGTGTTTTCTCTCAGCACGTTTATTTGTACAGGTGACTGGGCAACAATATGCTGATAGAGTCCAGTGGTCTGATTTTCATTATTAATTTAGGAATGACTACTTCAGCCATTTCCAGAGTTCTGAGTAAAACTTCACACATCTAATTTTCACCCCAGTGAGCCAGGGCAGGCAGCGGTCAGGGCTGCCATCCACCAAAACAGCCCCAGCATTTTCTCAAGAATTGGTCCAGTTCCATGAATAACTGTTAGGTCCCTTCATGCTTATCCTTTATTTCCTCCTACTTGACAGGCCCTTCCTTGCTTACCCCACAATTTAAATAAAAAGAGGTAGGGAGAAAACAGGTAATTATAGTTGAGTTAGCCTGATATCAGCAGTGCAGAAAATGCTAGAGTCAAGGATAAAAGGTTTAAAATGAAGCAGAGCAAGATAGCAGACAAAAACACAACCCTCCTTGATGTGTTCAGTGCTTTCTATGCTCAGTTCGAGCACAATGCCAGTGGTGCAGTGTCACCTGCCCCCCAACAGCCCCGGACGCACCTGTTCCCTCTGTCAATGCTGCACATGTCAGATTGGTCTTCCTCAGTGTCAACCCAAGGAAAGTGATGGGCCCAAAAGGAGTCCCCAGACGAGCACATAGATCCTGTGTGGACTAGCTGGCGGAGGTATTCGCTGACATCTTCAACCTTTTCCCCCTACAAGCCGAAGTCCCCCCAGCTTCAAGAAGACCACCATCACTCAGTACCAAAGAAAATGCATGCAATGTGCCTTAATGACTATCACTCAGTGGCTCTGACCTTGGAAGTCATGAAGTGTTTCGAGAGGCTGGTCATGGCCCACATGCGCTCTAGCCTCCCAGCCTGCCTTGATTGCCTACCGATGTAACAGGTCCACAGCGGACATTTCCCTAGCCCTGCACTCATCCCTGGAACATCTTGACAACAAGGATGCCTATGTCAGACTCTTACTCATTGACTATAGCTCCGCCTGCAACACCATAATCCCCTCCAGATTAATCTCAAAACTCTGAGATCTAGGTCTCAGCTCCGCCCTCTGTAACTGGATCCTTAGCTTCCTGACCCACAGACAGAAATCAGCGAAGATACACTACTGCACCTTCTTCACAATAACACTCAACACTGGAGACCCCCAAGGATGCATCCTCAGCCCCCTACTATACTCTCTGTACACCCACAACTGTGTTGCCAAATTCCGAATGAGTGCTGTCTACAAGTTTGCTGATGACAGCACCATAGTAGGACGGATATCAAACAACGATGACTCAGAATACAGAAAGGAGATAGAGGACTTGGTGTCATGGTGGGATAACAACCTCTCTCTCAATGTCGGCAAAACAAAAGACCTAATCATTGACTTCAGGAAGAAAGGAGGAGAACACACCCCTATCTACATGAACAGAGCAGAGGTTGAGAGGGTTGAGAGCATCAAGTTCCTAGGAGTAACGATAACTGACAACCTGCCCTGGACTTTCCACATAGATGCAACGATCAAGAAGGCACAACAATGCCTCTTCTTCCTCAGGCGACTCAGGAAATTCAGCATGGCCATAAGGACCCTCACCAACATCTACAGATGCACCATTGAAAGCATACTATCCATATGCATAACGGCCTAGTATGGCAATTGCTTTGTCCAGGACAGAAGAAATGACAGAAGGTTGTGTGCACATCCCAGACCATCACGGAAGCCAACCTCCCATCCATGGACTCCATTTACACTTCTCGTTGCTGTGGAAAGGCAGCCAACATCATCAAAGATCCCTCCCACCCAGGAATGCTCTCTTCCAATCTCATCCATCAGGCAGAAGATACAGAAGCTTGAACACATTCACCAACAGGTTCAAAAATAGCTTCTTCCCTGCCAGTATTAGATGGCTGAATGGACTCTGTTTGAAGTTACAATGTTGATCTTGCTTTGTGCGCCTCCTGTGCAGTGTAACCTGTATGCCACGTTCTGTCCAAGCACCCTATGACCTGTTTGTCTTTGTTTGCTATGATCTGCCTGTACTGCTCGCAAAACGAAACTTTTCACTGTACTTAGATACACCTGACTACAAAAAATCAAATCAAATCAAAAGCAGGGCATTTGGAGAACAGTGACAGAATCAGAAGGGTCAGTATAGATTTATGAAAGGGAAATCATGTTTGACAAAACCGCTGGAATTTTTTAAGGATGTAACCTGTAGATTTGACAAGGGGAATCAATGGATGAGGTTTACATGGTCACAGAGTCAGAGTCAACAGCACAGAAACAGACTATTTGGTCCAATTTGTCTGCACCAACCAGACATCCCAATCTGATCTAGTCCCATTTACCAGCATTTGGCCTATATCTCTCTAAACCTTTCCGATTCATATACCCATCCAAATGCCTCTTAAGTGCTGTAATTGAACCAGCTTCCACCACTTCCTTTGACAGCTCATTCCACACACACACCACCCTTTGGGTGAAAAAGTTAGCCCTCAGCAGCCTTTTAAATCTTTACCTCCTCACCTTAAACCTATTACCATCTAGTTTAGACTCAGGGCAACCTCACCATCTGCTCACCTTGTTCTTACTCCCGCTCAGTTTATTTCACAAAATCCTGCACTTTTCAGCAAATTTCAGTTCTGAACGAGAGTTAGATCAGACTCTAGACTTTAACTGTTTCTCTCGCCTCACAACTTTCCTGATCTGCTCACTTGCTCCAGCACACACAGGACAGACTATGTTACCCATGCTGTGCAATGAGGTCCGACAGCTTGGTCTACGGGGCCTGATGGGAGTTGTAGTTCTGACAAGCACGCTCACGCCTGACAGTGAGTAGGGGCCAACAGCTAGGAGTTCAAATGTGAGCGCGTGGGAGATCCCAAGCAGCTGTCGCATGATGTGGCTGGAATTGGGAGAATGCCCCTGTAAATACCGAGCCTGGGGATAGGGGCGGAATTCATAGACCAATAGACCCATCAATCAACACACTCCCTCCGCCGACCCCTCAATCAACGTTCTCCCTCCGCCAATATCAGCACCCTCACGCCTCTGCCAACAGTCCCCTTCTCCCTCCACCAATACCCGCCATGTCACTCCACCAACACTTTCCCTCTCCCTCCACCAACACCCTCCCTCTCCCTGCACCAACACCCGCCATGTCACTCCATCAACACTTTCCCCCTCCCTCTCCCTCCGCCAACACCCGCCATGTCACTCCACCAACACTCTCCCTCTCCCTCCGCCAACACCCTCCCTCTCCTTCTGCCAACACCCTCCCTCTCCCTGCACCAACACCCGCCATGTCACTCCACCAACACTCTCCCTCTCCCTCCGCCAACACCCTCCCTCTCCTTCTGCCAACACCCTCCCTCTCCCTGCACCAACATCCGCCATGTCACTCCACCAACACTCTCCCTCTCCCTCCGCCAACACCCTCCCTCTCCCTCTGCCAACACCCGCCATGTCACTCCGCCAACACTCTCCCTCTCCCTCCGCCAACACCCACCATGTCACTCCACCAACACTCTCGCTCTCCCTCCGCCAACACCCTCCCTCTCCCTCCGCCAACACCCGCCATGTCACTCCACCAACACTCTCCCTCTCCCTCCGCCAACACCCTCCCTCTCCCTGCACCAACACCTGCCATGTCACTCCACCAACACTCTCCCTCTCCCTCCGCCAACACCCTCCCTCTCCCTCCGCCAACACCCTCCCTCTCCCTGCACCAACACCTGCCATGTCACTCCATCAACACTCTCCCTCTCCCTCCGCCAACACCCTCCCTCTCCCTGCACC
>NC_063334.1:126582933-126593474 GCF_021869965.1 Rhincodon typus
AATGATTTAGATTTAGCATTTGGATAATGCCTTTGACTGACAAGAACACCTCTTGACTGAACTAAGGACTTACTCCCCCTTCGTCTGGTCTGAAAGGACATCCTGAGTGACATACAAGTCATTAAGAGGAATGTCCCAGAAACTAAAGGCTGTGAAAGAGGAGTTTAAGGGAACCATATTAAGAGACAGATGAACTGTTAGCAGTTTGTTTAAGAACAGGCATTAACAAAAGAAAATTGCATTGGGTGAATGCAAAAATTTGCTGACAAGAAACCAACTACAGTCGTGCCAACTGAACAACAGATTTTAAAGTGGAGACAGGATTTGCTTCATTGAGGTCTGAATGTCTGTAAGGTTGTTGTTGAAGGTAAAAGGGTTGAATCTTTATTTCTGATGTTTGTAATGAGACCATTTCAAATAGTTCTTGTACACAATAAGCATTTTTCTCATTTTCATGTGATAAACGTCTATGTTCTTTTGATAAGAAGTACATTGGCAACCTCTTATGAATATGTTCAGTTATTGATCACCATGATAAACAAATAGCAACAATTAAAAAAATTATGGTCTGTCAAGCTGGGTTTCACTCAGGGATCTGGATTGTTCAGTTTTATCATCAGCAGGGTTCATAACACAGGCTAGAAATGCACGGGCTTGTAAAATGAGAGACTTCCAAGTATCCATTCTGAGCTAGTTCAGTTTTCTGCTAGAAAGGCAAAAGTAGAAAATTCAGTGCCACAGTATTATATAGACATAATATCCTTTCTTACCGTCAAGACAAGCACACCCCAAAAGACCTGGCCCTTTGCACTGCACCTTGTTCCGGTAATTTTGACACGTGCTGGGACACAGGCTAGTATTGGTACTAAAGTAGTAAGTGGCATGGCATTCTGAGAGACAAATAGAAAAACAAATATGTAAAGATAGATATTAAAGAATAGTAAATAGCTGTCCTGCAAGTCGATATTTCCCTAGTCACAGACCCAAGATAATAGTCCATTTTCCAAATATCACAAAGAAAGGTAAACCCATTAGCCAATCTAGCTGTTTTTAAAAAAAAAATCCATTCATGAGAAATGGGCATCACTGAATGGGCCAGTGTTAATTGCCCATCCCTAGTTTCACTTAACCATAGTCCTCTGACAATGCCCCTGAGTTGGATGAAGTCTAAAAGTTTATGGCCAGTGACTACTTAATTTCTACCATTTCCCCTTTTAGTATCCTTCGGTATATCTCATCTGGCCCTATTGTTTTATCGACTTTAACTAAAGACAGCTTATTCAGTACCTCTTCCTTACCAAAAGGAAAACCTTCTGACACCTGACTTACCTCCTTTTTCTCCATGAGCTGGATTACATCTTCTTCCTTTATAAAGGCCTCATTTAAGACCTGAGCTACCTTCCATTTGGAAATTCCCTTTGGTCTCTAAACAACTTCTTCCTTTCACCACCCTTGTATTATTTTTATACCGAAAGGAGACCCTGGGATTCCCTTTTACATTCACTGCCTGTATCTTTTCATTCTGCCTTTTTGCTTCTTTATTTGTTTCTTCAGCGCCCTTCAAGCCTCCAGACTCAGCCTGACTCTCACTTATTTTCTACTTGACATCTCTCATGTGCACACTTTTCCTCTCTTTTATTGTCCAGATAGCTCTGGATTTATATAATAAAAACAAAGAACAGCAGATGCTTGAGATCTAAAACAAAAACATAAATTGCTGGGAAAACTCAGCAGGTCTGGCAGCATCTGTGGGAAGAATGTTTGAGTAATTGGACTTGCAATTCTGCTTTCTTCCCACAGATGCTGCCAGACTGGAGAGACGCAGCATGAGTTCATGAAAGGAAGATCATGTTTAACTAATTTACTGGAATTCTTTGAGGACATAATGAATGCGGTAGACAACAGAGAACCAGTGGATGTGACGTATCTGGATTTCCAGAAGGTATGCGACAAGGTACTGCACAAAAGGCTGCTGCATAAGATAAAAATGCACAGCGTTATGGGTAGTGTAGTAGCATGGATAGAAGATTGGTTAACTAACAAAAAGCAAAGAGTAGGGATGAATGGGTGTTTTCTCTGGCTGGCAATCAGCTGCTACTGGTGTGCGTCAGGGATCAGTGTTGGGATCACAGTTCTTTACAATTTTCATAGATATCTAAAGTTTTGGAAGAGATTTGTAGCTTGGGTTGTGGATATTGTGGTTGGTTGGCTCACCGAGCTGGTTCGTTGTTCTGCGGATGTTTCATTACCCTGCTGGGTAACATCATCAGTGCAGCCTCCAATGAAGCGCTGTTGTGTTTTCCTTGCCTATCATTTACAATCTGGTGTCCGTTGAGCTGGATTACCTCACTTCCGGTTTTCCTTCACAATGCAGTGTATATGGGGTCAAGCTCTATGTGTTTATTGATGGCTTTCTTAGTGGAATTAGAATCCCTACAGCGTGGAAACAGGCCCTTCGGCCCAACAAGTCCACACCCAACCTCAGAGCATCCCACCCAGATCCATCCCCCTATGACCCACCTAACATACACCCTCTACCTCCCTGAACACTACGGGCAATTTAGCATGGCCAATCTGCCTAACCGACACATCTTTGGACTGTGGGAGGAAACCGGAGCACCCGGAGAAAACCCACGCAGACACGGGGAGAATGTGCAAACTCCATACAGACAGTTGCCCGAGGCTGGAATCGAACCCAGGTCCCTGGTGCTGTGAGGCACTGTGCCACCGTGTCGCCCTGCAGACGACAAGTAGAGAACCAGACTTCTAGGAATTCCCATGCTTGTCTCTGTTTCGCCTGTCCCAGGATCCTGGTGTTGTCCCAATCGAATTGGTGGTTTTCCTTATCCATGTGGATGGAGATAAGTGAGTCGTGTCTTTTTGTTGCCAGTTGATGTCCATGTACCCTTGTGGTTAATTTCCTTCCTGTTTGTCCAATGTAATGTTTGTCGCAGTCTCTGCAGGGAATCTCATAAATGACATTGGTCCTGTCCATAGTGGGTAGTGGGTCTTTGGTCTGGGTGAGCAGTTGATGTAGAGTTGAGGAACATGTATAGTGTGCCAAAGTTCGCAGATGACACTAAAATAAGTGGCAGAGCAAAGTGTGCAGGCAACATTGAAAGTCTGCAGAGGTATATAGATAGGTTAAGTGAATGGGCAAGGGTCTGTCAGATGGAGCAAAATGTTGGTAAATGTGAGGTTATCCATTTTGGTAGCAAAATGGGCTATTATTTAAACAGTGAAAAATTGCAGCATGCTGCTGTGCAGAGGGACCTGGGTGTTCTTGTACGCGAATCACAAAAAGTTGGTTTGTAGGTACAGGAGGTAATTAAGAAGGCGAATGGAATATTGATCTGCATTGCTACAGGGATGGAGTTTAAAAATAGAGGGTTATGCTGTGGCTGTTTAGGGTGCAGGTGAGGCCACATCTGGAGTACTATGTATAGTTTTGGTCTCCTTACTTGAGAAAGGATGTACCAGCACTGCAGGGTGTGCACAAGGGGTTCACCAGGTTGATTTTGGAATTGAGGGGGTTGGCTTATGAGGAGAAAATGAGTAAACTGGGACCATACTCATTGAAATTTAGAAGAATGAGGGGGGAGTCTTATAGAAATACAAAATTATGAAGGGAATAGATAAGATAGAAGCAGGGAGATTGTTTCCACTGGCAGGTGAAACCAGAACTAGGGGGCACAGCCTCAAAATTAGGGGGAGCAGATTTAGCACTGAGTTGAGGAGGAACTTCTTCACCCAAAGAGTTGTGAATCTGTGGAATTCCCTACCCAAGTGAAGCAGTTGAGGCTTCCTCACTGAATGCTTTTAAGGCAAAGATAGATAGATTTCTGAACAGTAAGAGAATTAAGGGTTATGGTGAGCGAGCAAGTGGAGCTGAGTCCACAAAAAGATCAGCCATGATTCTACTGAATTGCAGAGCAGGCTTGACGCGCCAGATGGCCTACTTCTGTTCCTGTTTCTTATGTTCTTATGGCCTGCTGTGTTTTGCCAACAATTTCAGTCTTAGCTCCGATTTTGCTTTTGTCCTACTTTTCCCTTCTGAGGAATTGAGCTTAACTGTAACTGAACTCTCTTTTGAATGCTGCACATTGGTAGTGAAACACTAGCTGAACAATATTTGACTCCAAATTATTTGGCCCAGATCCATTCTTACCCCATTGAGGTTGAGATTTCCCCCCAAGTAGTTCTATAAAATTATTGCTAGTTTTCCCCCATTTTTTTGTCGGTGTTCTTCTTCTAATACTTTTTCTCTTGGTCATGGTGGTCCTTAACAAGGGTGAATAGATATAGGGTAAGTGTAGAAAAACTGGGGAGTGGGAATAGAATTCATGGGAAAATTTTGGTGGGAACTTAGAACACAATGCCTGAAAAGATGGTGGAGACTGAAATCTTCATGACATTTCATGTTCCTGAAGGACGATTCTGGACCTCTGTTTCTCCCACCAAAGTGGAAACATCACACTTATCCACATTAAATTCCATCTGTCATGACCTTGCACACTCACTCAACGCCTCCAAATCCCCTTGAAATCTCTTTGCATCTTTCTCACCACATAAATATCTGCCAAGTTTCATTTCGAGCAACATGGTGGCTCAGTGGTTAGCACTGCTGCCTCACAGCACCAAGGACCCAGATTTGATTTGGATGATTCTCTGTGTGGAGTTTACACAAATCCCTGTGTCTGTGTGAGTTTCTGCCAAGTGCTTCGGTTTCTTCCATAGTCCAAAGATGTGCAGGTTAGGCTGAGCAGCCACGCTAAATTGTCCAATAAAAACTGAAAAGACTGCGGATGCTGTAAATCAAAGACAAAAATACAAACTGCTGGAAAAGTTCAGCAGGTCTGAGGAAGTGTCACTCAACTCAAAACGTTAACTCTGATTTCTCTCCACATGTGCTGTCAGATCTGCTTGAGCTTTTCCAGCAATTTGTATTTTTGTCCATGCTAAATTGTCCAATAGTATAGGTTAGGCGGATTAGCCATGGTAAATGTATGGTTATGGAGATAGGGTAGGGGGTGGGATCACTTCGGAGGATCAATGCAAACATGATGGGCTGAATGTTCTCTTTCCGAACTGTAGGTGTTCTACATCATCTACAAAATTGCAAATATTACACTTCAACCCCACATCTAAATTATTGATACAGTTTGTGATCAACTGTCGTGCTTCTATCCCTCTTTCCTGCTCTAACCAAAAACAAGGGAGAGACAAGGTTCTGAGGAGATAGAATATTATGAGAGAAAGATCGGCAGCAAGAGTTCCAATGGGTAAAGGAACGCAAGCCTAAACTGTTTCTGGAAACTGTTGCTGGCGAGTAACAGGTAAGTTTTGAGAAATTGTTATCGGAGGAGAAAGCACCAGAAGCTTCAACTTAGTATTGTGCAAGAAGTGTCTCCAGCTGCAGCTCCTGGAAAACCAGGTTTCAGAGTTGAAGCAGCGTCTGGGGACACAGCAGAGCATTCGCAAGGTGGAGAGTGTCATGGATAGCACATATAGAGATGTGATCACACCACACACTCAGACTCCGCAAGCAGGAAAGGAATAAGTGACCATCAGGCAGAGCAGGAGGGCTAAGTAGGCAGTGCAGGAATCTCCTGTGGCTACTCCCCTGCAAAACAGATATACTGTTTTGGATATGTTGAAGAAGAATGGCCTCTCAGGGGATAACAGCAGCAGCCAAATTCATGGCACCATGATTGGCTCTGCTGCAGAGGGAGGGAGAGATAGTATTTCTATGCCTATAGTTAGACGGAATTCAATCGTAAGGGGAATAGATAGGCATTTCTGTGGCCGCAAATGAGAATCCAGGATGGTGTGTTGCCTCCCTGGTGCTAGGATTCTGAACTTTTCAGTAGCTACAGGACATTCTGGAGGGGAAGAGTGATCACCCAGTGGTTGTGGTACACATTGGTACTAACGACATAGCTAAAAAACAGGATGAGGTCCGGAAAGCAAAATAGAGAGAACTAGGAAGAAAGTTGAAATGCAGGACATCAAAGATAGTTATATCAGGATTACAACTAGTGCCACAAGCTAGTCAGAGTAGAAACAGCAGGATATATAGGATGAACTCGTGGCTGAAAAGATGGTGTGAGGGCGAGTGTTTCAGATTCGTGGGGCATTGGGACTGGCTCTGGCACAGGTTGGACCTGTACAAACTGGATGGGATACACTTGGGCAGGACTGGGGCTGATATCCTTGGGGGAATACTTGGTACCATGGTTGGGGAGGGTTTAAACTAATGCAGCAGGAGGATGGAACCCAGAGGAATAGGGCAGCAGAAATTGAGGGAGGGGTAGAAACCAAGACAAGCATTCTTCGGAGCAAGAACAAGCTGGGAAATGCTGCTGAAGAGAGCAGGGTAGGTGATCTGAAATGCATGTGCTTCAATGCAAGACGTATAATACGCAAGGTGGATGAATTTAGAGCTTTGGTTAGTACTTGGAACTATGACATTATTGTGATTACAGAGACTTGGTTGAAAGAAGACAGGACTGGTAGTTGAATGTCCCAGGTTTTAGATGTTTCAGGCGTGATCGAAAGGGAAGTAAAAGGGATGGAGGAGTTGCTTTACTGGTAAAGAAGTATCTCACAGCTGTCCTGAGAGAAGATCAGAGGACTCGTGCAGCGAGGCAATATGGGTAGAATTCAGAATAGGAAAGTTGAAATCACAATGCTAGGGGTGTGCAGCAGGCCAGCGGGAAATAGAGGATTGAATATGTAGACAGACTTTGGAAAGATGTTAAAACAGAAGAGTTGTTGTGGTGGATGATTTTAACTTCCCCTATATTGACTGAGACTCACAATGTCCTAGGGGCTTGGATGGGGCATAATTTATGAGGACCTTTCGGGATGGATTCTTGACACAATCTGTAAACAGAATAATCAGGAAAGGGATTATACTGGACCTGGTTTTGGGAAATGAGACGAGCCAGGTGAGTGAAGTTTCAGTGGGAGAGCATGTCAGAAGTAGTGATCATAACACGCATGTTTTAAAATACTCCTGGATAGGGATAACAGTAATACTCGGGTGAAGGTGTTAAATTGGGGGATGAAGTACAACAATATTAGGCATGAACTGGCGAGCCTTCATTGGAGGTGGCTGTTTGAGGGCATTTCCCACATGTGACATGTGGGAGTACTTCAAACAGCTGTTGATAAGAGTTCAGGAGCAGCAAATTCCTGCGAGAATAAAGGATAGGTATGGCAACTTATGTAAACCTTGGATGAACAGGGATATTATGACCTTGGTCAGAAAGGAAAAGGAAGCATACGTAAAGTCAGGGAGGATGGGAACTGATGAAGCCCTTGAAGTATGAGGAAAATAGGAAAGCTTTAACAAGGAATTAGAAGGGCTAAAAGGGGTCATGAAAAATTGTTAGCAAACGGGATTAAGGCAAATCCCAAGGCTTTTTATACATATGTAAAAAGCAAGCGGGTAGCCAGGGAAAGAGTTGGCCCACTCAAGGACAAAGGAGGAAATGCATGTGTGGAGCCAGAAGAGGTAGGTGAGGTCCTGAATGAATATTGTGTTGGTATTTACCAAAGAGGAGGAATTGGTGGAGGATGATCTCAGAGAAGGGAGTGTTGAATTTCTAAGCTAAGTTACTATTAAAAACGAAGAGGTATTGTGCATTTTAAAAATATTATGCTAGATAATTCTCCATGTCCTGATGGGATCTATCCCAGAATATTGAGGGAAGCAAGAAAACAAATTGCTATAGCATTGACAGGCAGCTTTGTATCCTGTTTGGTCACAGGTGAGGTCCTAGAGGAATGGAGAATAGCCAATGTTGTCCCATTGTTTAAGGAGGGTAGCAAGGATAATCCAGGAAATTTCAGGCCTGTGAATCTCACGTCGGTAGTAGGGAAATTATTGGAAAAGATTCTCAATGACAAGATCTATATGCATTGAGAAGCAAATGGAGTTATTAGTGGTAGACAGCATGGTTTTGTGCAGGGGAGGTCAAGCCTCACTAACTTGATCGAGTTTTTTGAGGAGGTGACAACGATGAATGATATTTTCTACATGGACTTCAGTAAAGCCTTTGGCAAGGTCACTCATGGCAGACTGTTACAAAAAGTAAAGTGACATGGTATCAGGGGTGAGCTGGCAATATGGATACAGAACTGGCTTAGTCATAGGAGACAGAAGGTAGTGGTGGAAGGTTGCTTTTTAGAATGGAGAGTTGTGACTACTGATGTTCCATGGGGATCAGTGCTGGGACCTGTGCTGTTCGTGATCTACATACATGATATGGAGGAAAACGTAGCTGGTCTAATCAGTAAGTTTGTGGATGATACAAAGATTGGTGGAGTTACAGAGAGTGAGGAGAATTGTTCGCAGATACAGCAGGATATAAATCAGTTGGAGGCATGTGCAGTAAAATGGCAGATGGAGTTTAATCCAGACAAATGTAAGGTGATGTCTTTGGAAAGTCAAGTACAGATGGAAATTATACACTGAATGGCAGAACCCTTAGGAGTATTGATATGCAGAGAGATCTGGAGGTGCAGGTCCACAGATCACTGAAGATGGCAGCACAACTGGATAAGGTAGTAAAAAAGGCTTATGGCATATTTGCTTCCATTGGAAGGGGCAAGGAAGTTGGAAGTTGTGCTGCAGCTTTATAGAACTTTAGTTAGGTCACACTTAGAATATTGCATACAATTCTAGTCACCACACTACCAGAAGGATGTGAATGCTTTGGAGAGGGTACAGAAAAGGTTTACCAGGGTGTTGCCTGGTATGGGAGATTTCAGCTAGGAAGAAAGGTTGGATAGACTGGGTTTGTTTTCACTTTAATGCAGGAGTTGAGAAGCGACCTAATCGAAGTTTAAAAGATTGTGAATGGCATGGATAAAGTAGAAAGTATGAGGCTTTTTCCCTGAGGTGGAGGGGTCAATTACTAGGGGACACAGGTTCAAGGTGCGCAGGGGCAAGTTTAAAAGAGATGTGCGAGGCAAGCTTTTCACACAAAGTGTGGTGAGTGCCTGGAACGCATTGCCAGAGGTGGTGATGGAAGCAAACACAACAGCAGCATTCAAGTTGCACCTGGATGAATACAAGAATAGGAAGGGAATAGAGGGATCCAGATCCTGTAAGTGAAGACAGTTTTAGTATAAAAGGGCAAAATGTGTCAGAGCAAGCTTGGACGGCCGAAGGGCCTGTTCCTGTGCTGTACTGTTCTTTGATCTTTTTGGTTGCCCAGGATTCACAGCCTGCCAATCTGAGATAGAAAACGTTTGGAGGTTCATTCTGTTCATTAATCCTCAATCTATGCCAGGTTTTTGCACCAATACTCAAATTCTGTTTACTAACCTCCTGCGTAGGATCTTATCAAAAGGCTTCTGAAAATCAAAACACACCAGATCAACTGTTTATCTCTTATCTGTTCTGCTAGTAACATCCTCAAAAATCTTCAATAGGGATGTCAAATATAACTTCACAGGCTCGCAGAACTCTTATGGTGCAGAAGATCAGGATCATGAATTTGTGAAAGGAAATTTACAAGAAGATTTCAGGAATTGCACATTTGAACTGTTCTCCCTGGAGAGAAGTCTAAGAGAAGATCTGATAGAAGTTCTCAAACTCATGAGTGTTTGGATTGAGTAGATAAACTGCATCTGCTTGCTAAAGGAACAAGATTGGGAGGGCATAAATTTAACGTGATTTGCAAAAGAAGCAAGGGTGATGTGAGAAATCATTTTCACACGGCATGTAGTTTGTGGATGGAGTATGCTCCCTGGAAGTGTGGCAGAAGCAGGTTTAATTGAGGCATAGAAGAGGACATTGGCAGATCATTTGGAAAAAAATGTAAAAGGGTATGGGGAAAAGCAGAAGGTTGGAAATAGATAATGATAGTCATTAGAAGAGACAGTGCTGGTATGATGAGCCAAATCCAGTTGTCATGGCCCATATAGGTACCAGCAATATTGGGCAGGGACTGGCCGAATGGTGTTATCTCTGACTGTTAATCCAGAGACCCAGATAATATTCCGGGGACCTGGGTTCAAATCCTGCCACGGCAGATGGTGGAATTTGAATTCAATAAAGTATCTGTAATTAAGAATCTAATGATGACCATGAATCCATTGTCGATTGTGAGGAAAAACCCATCTGGTTCACTAATGTTCTTAAGGGAAGGAAACTGCCATCTTTGTCTGGTCTGGCCTACATGTAACTCCAGATCCGTAGCAATGTGGTTGACTCTGGGCAGGTAAGGATGGGCAACACATGCTGCCCAGCCAGTGACACTCTTGTCCCATTAATGAATAAAGAAAACAAAAGGTAAAATGAGAAAAGAGGTTGCTAAGGGAATATAAGCAACTAGGGGCTAAATTAGAAAGCAGAACCAAAATGGTAATAACCTCTGGATTACTACCTGAGCCATAAACTAACTGGCATAGAATCAATGAGGTTGAAGAGGTAAATGTTGAATCAGAGATAGTAGGAACTGCAGATGCTGGAGAATCTGAGACAACAAGGTGCAGGGCTGGATGAACACAGCAGGCCAAGCAGCATC
>NC_063334.1:126593974-126616433 GCF_021869965.1 Rhincodon typus
TTGTGAGATGGCCTGGGCTGTGTACACAACTTTCTGTAGTTCCTTACGGTCCTGGGCAGGGCAGTCACCGTACCAAATCGTGACGCATTCAGGTAGAATGCTTTCTATGGTGCATCTGTAAAAGTTGGTGAGGGTCCTTATGGGCATGCTAAATTTCCTTAGCCTCCTCGTTGTGCTTCCTTGACCATCACATTGACATGGATGGTCCAGGACAGATTGTTTGTTATCGTCACTCCCAGGACGTTGATGTTCTCGACCATCTACGCCTCAGTTCCGATGATGTAGATAGGGCATGTCCTCCACATTGCTTCCAGAAGTCAATGATCAGCTCTTTAGTTTTGCTGACATTGAGGGAGAGATTGTTATCTTTGCACTATGTCACCAAGCATTCTATCTCCTTCCTGTATTCTGTTTCATAATTGTGTGATAGCTGGCCTACAACGAACTTGTACATGGAGTTCGAATCAAATTTGGCCACACAGTCTTGAGTGTACAAGGAGTAGAGTAGAGGGCTGATTACGCATCCTTGCAGGGCACCGGTGTTGAGGATTGTCATGAAGGAGGTGCTTCATGATTGCGGTCTATGGATCAGGAAGTTGAGGATCCAGTTGCAGAGGATGGAACTGAGCAGGTAACAGAATCTGGAGATTAGTTTTGTTGGGATTATAGTGTTGAAGGCAGAGCTGTAGTTGATGACCAGAAGCCTGAAATAGGTATCCTTATTATCCAGATGTTTCAGAGATGAACATATGGCTAAGGAAATGGGGTCTGTTGTGGAACTGTAGCGCTGGTAGGCAAACTGCAAGGGATTGAGTCAGGCTGGGAGACTAAAGTTGATATGAGGCATGACTAACCTCTCAAAGTACTTCATAATTATGTAGGTCAGAGTCTCCGGGTGGTAGTGTGAGGCACGTTGCATGTGTTTTCTTTGATACCAGGATGATGGTGGTCTTCTTGAAGCAGGCAGTTACTTCAGATTGTAGCAAGGAGAGGATAAAATGTCAGTGAATACTCCCGCTAGCTAGTCCACACAGAATCTGAGTGCACGGCCAGGCCAAGTCACCTTCCTTGGGTTCACTCTCAAGAAGGCAGATCTGAAGGAAGTGGCCCGAGAAATGATGGAGGCACTGGTGGTCATCTCACAAGATTTTGTAGACTCTGGAACAGTTCCTACAGATTGGAGGGTTACTAATATAACCCAATATTAAAAAGGTAGGTAGACCAAAAATAGCGAACTATAGATCTATAGAATTTGGCATCAATCATTCAGATGATGCTTGAGTCCATTATCAAGAATTTTTTAGCAAACTACTTAGAAATAAGTGGGGGAATGAGGCACAATTAGCACGGATTTTACAACAGGGAAATCATGCTTGATAAATCTATTGGAATTCTTTGAGGATATTAGTGGTAGGGTTGATTGGGGAGCCACTGAGTACGATTTATTTGGATATTCAGAAGGCTTTCGACAAAGTCTCACATGAGAGACTGATGTGTAAAATTAAAAGCGCATGGGATCAGGGTTAATGCATCAAGATGACTAGAAAATTGATTAGCAAACAGGAAAAAACAAGAAGAAATGAACCTTTTTCTGAATGGCAGACAGTGACTAGTGGGTTACTGCGAGGATCGATATGAAGACCTTGAATATTCACAACATATGTTAATGATTAAATGTGGGAACTAAATGTAATATCTCTAAATTTGCAGATAAGACAAAGCTGGGTGGAAGATGTGAGAAGGATGCAGAGGTATTGCAGTGAGATTTGGACAGGCTTGGTGAGTGAGCAAATGCATGGCAGATGCAATATAATGTGAATAAATGTGAGGTTACAGTCATAGAGTCAGACAGCAAGGGAAACAGACCATGCAGTCTGACTCGTCTGTGCCAACCAAATTTCCCAAACTAGACTAGTCCCATTTGTTTGGTTCATACCCCTCTAAACCTTTCTTATTCATATACCTGTCCAAATATCTTCGATGTTGAAACTGCATTCACCACTTCCTCTGGCAGTTCATTCCACATACGAACCACCCTCTGCAGGAAAATGTTGCCCCTCAGGTCCCTTTTAAATCTTTCTCCTCTCACCTTAAAATTATGCCCTCTAGTTTTGAATTTCCCTACCTTAGGTAAAAGACTTTTGCTATTCACCTTACCTATGACCGTCAAGATTTTATAAACCTCCATAAGGTCACCGCTCAATGTCCTAAGCTTGAGTGAAAAAGGTCCCAGCCTCTCCTTATAAGTCAAATCCTCCAGTCCCAGTAACAACCTTGTAAATTTGTTTTGCACTCTCTCCAATTTAATAATATCCTTCCTATAGCAAGGCAGCCAGAACTGTATGCAGTACTCCAAAAGTGGCCTCATCAACATCCCGTACAACTGCAACATGACGTCCCAACTCCAATACTCAGTCGTCTGAGCAATGAAGGCAAGCATGCCAAACACCTTCTTTACCACCTTATCTCCCTGTGATGCAACTCCAAAGAACAATGTACTTGAATCCCTAGGTCTCTATGTTCAAAAACACTCCCCAGGGCTCTACTGCCCTTATTTGTCTTACCAAAATGCAACACCTCGCATTTATACAAATTAAACTCTATCTCCCACTCCTTGGCCCAATCATGGAGTCATACAGCATGGAAACAAACCCTTCGGTCCAACTCGTCTGTGCCGACCAGACATCCCAATCTGATCTAGTCCCATTTGCTAGCAGTTGGCCCATATCCCTCTAAACCCTTCCTATTCATACACCTATCCAGATGCTTTTTAAATTTGGTAATTGTACCTGCCTCTACCCTGGCTATTCACTCTATTCATGCCCCTCATGATTTTATAAACCTCTATAACGTCATCCCCCAGCCTCTGGTGTTCCAGGGAAGAAAATCCCATCCTATTCAGCCTCTCCCTATAACTCAAACCCTCCAGTCCCAGCAACATTCCTGTAAATCTTTTCTGTACCCTTTTCTATTAAATAATGTTCTTCTTATAGCAGAGTGACAAAATTGTATGCAGAATTCTGAAAGGGGCCTCACCAATGTCATGTACAATTGCAACATAACATCCCAACTCCTATATTCAATGTTCTGACCAATGAAGGCAAGCATGCCAAATGCCTCCTTCACCACCCTGTCTACCTGCGACTCCACTTTCAAGGAACGATGCACTTGCACTTCCAGGTCTCTTTGTTCAGCAACACTCTTCAAGGCCCTACCATTAACTGTTTAAGTCCTGCTCAGGTTTGCCTTACCAAAATGCAACACCTCACATTTATCTAAATTAAATTTTGCTCTCTTTGATAACCTTCATCACCATCCACCATACCACCAATTTTGGCATCATCAGCAAACTTGCTAACCATGCTTCCTAAATTCTCACCCAAATCATTTATATAAATGACAAACAATAGTGAACCCAGCACCAATCCCTGTGGAACACCGCTGGTCACAAGCCTTCAGCCCGAAAACAACCCTCCACCTTGGTAGCAAAAATAGGAAGGCAGAATATTTATCTGAATGCCTGTAAATTGAGAGAGGAGAATTTTCAGCAAAACCTGGGTGTCGGAATAAAGGACAAAGATGTCTTGCTGCAATTATACCGGGCTTTGGTCAGGCCACACCTGGAATGTTCAGTGTAAGTTTGGTCTGAGGAAGGATTTTCTTGATTTTGAGGGAATGCAGCAAAGTTTACCAAAGAATTCCTGGAATGGCATGACTGATGTACGAGGAGAGATTAAGTCAGTTAGGATTGTATTCACTGGAGTTTTGAAGAATGATGAGTGGAATCTTATAGAAACCTATAATATTCTAATAGGACTAGACAGGTTAGATGCAGGAAGGATGTTCTCAATGGTGGAGAAGTCCAGAAACAGGTGTCATATTTTATGGATAAGGTATAAACCTTTTAGGACTGAGATGAGGAGAAATTTCTTCAGCCAGATAGTGGTCGGCTTGTGGCAAAGATGGGAGGGAAGCCACCTATGACTGAAGGACCTATTCTGACTGGTCCTGTCGTGTAAAGGAGACTTTAATGAAATTGGACCAAGCCTGGGGGAGCCATCATGCAGTGATGGGCAGGAGGGGGGTTGCTGGACCCAGATTTCAGCCAAGGAAGTTGATGCTATATTGCACCTAATGCTACTTTGATTATTGTCATAGGACTCTTCAGCCTAGAGTGAATGTATTATTTGCTTTGGCTTCTATTTTGGGTACATAAATATAGGTAACTTGAATATTGAGCACTATAGATACTGGACTTGGCAATAATCACACTATACTTGTCTGGTACATCCATAATGTGTTTCAGGTTAGGATCAAATCTTCTTCAGTTATTCCTTTAAACAAAAAAACCTGATGATCATAATTCTGAACTTGATTTTAAAATAAAAAGAATTGTTCTTTGCTTACTGATATTTTTATGTTGTTCATGAACAAGTATTAGCATTTATGTGAAGTTAGTTGGGGGGGGTGGTGTGATTGTTGGGAAGAGGGGCATGTCTGTGTGCCTGAAGACTAAAGTAGCAAATACATTTCTTTTAGAAATCCCAAGTTAAATATAATGAGAATATACCCAAATATACACATTCTTCAGCATTTGTGCTATCTTAGCTATCTAAAAATATATGAGGAACATTCAACGTCAACATAGAAGGTAACAATACGACATGACTACACCATCTAAAAAAATAATTGAGTATAAAGATGTAGCCCTACATAATCAAAAAGTAACTCACAAGAAAATCTCAGAAAGAACACTTGGGGAAAAGAATTGACTCTTGGAGGATCCCTCCAAAGACTGTAAAATGATTGAAAATGAATGGGGCCATGGTTGTAAAGCCATCATTGTGAATGGAATGCTGACCACCAGGCATATTGCCGGAAAACCACCTCCAGCTACCTTCTGGTTTTCAGACGGTTTAGGAGAGTGGGAATAGCAACTGTTGCCAGTATGATCCCATCTTCAGGCCTACCTTGATAGAAGCAGAAAGATTCCATATACTGGGTACTTTCCTCAACTTAAACAAAACATACTAACTAATCTTTACCTTTTTGATGATTGACCTTACAAGGTTCATGAACCGGAAACAAAGATGAATTGACACACTGTACACTTGCTTTCCAGGAGTTCGCAAAGGCCATTGG
The DNA here is from genome assembly GCF_021869965.1 of Rhincodon typus. NCBI lineage: Eukaryota > Metazoa > Chordata > Chondrichthyes > Orectolobiformes > Rhincodontidae > Rhincodon > Rhincodon typus. Next base: position 126,599,117 of record NC_063334.1, read on the forward strand.
GATAGATTCAATCTGGTTACTCGAGGACCTATGTAATAAAAAAAGACACACAAACTACTGGCTTAAAGAATGGAATAGCATCCTCTTTAACTTGTACATTAAACTGAGTGCTGCATCACTTATTCTCTCCTTTTCTAAAATACATGCTTTGTGAAAATCTCAACAAATATCATCTCAGCCTCCTTCTTTTCAAAAAACAACAGTTGCAACTTCTTCGATCTACCCTCATCACTGAAGTTTCTCACCTCTAGAACTATTCTTGTAAATCACCTGCACTTTCTACAAAACATTCATATCTTTCCTATAACGTGACAGCCATGGCTGTCCTGAATACTCAGCTGAGGTCTAACGAGCGTCTTGCACATATTTAACATCACTTCCTTGCTCATGTACTCTATGACACTATTAATAGAGATGGAAACAGAGTATGCTTTATTAACCACACTTTCCATTTGTCCTGCCATCTTCAAAATCTGAGATCATATACACCCAGATGCCTCTGCTCCTACACCCCCTTTAGAATTGTACCCCCAACTTTACTTTGGTCAGAAGAACATTGAAAGACAAAGTGCATCATCTCACACTTCTCACTGAACTTCATCTGCTGCCTATCCACCCACTCCACCAACTTGTCAATGTCCTCTCGGAGTTCCATACTGTCCTCCTCACAGTTTACAATTGTCCCAAGTTTTGTGTCATCTGCAAACTTTGTCCCCTGCACACCAAAATCCATATCATTAATTTATATCAAGTAAAGCAAGAATTCCAAATTTGATCCTGTGGGATCTCCACTTACAAACCTTTGTTGGGCCAAAACATACCCACTGACCATCACTCTGTTTCCTTTCACTCAGCCAATTTTGTATCTACATTGCTATGGTCCATTTTTATTCCAAGATCTATAAACTTCCTCACAAAACTGTTGTGAGTCAGTGTTTCAAATATCTTCTGGAAATCCACAAATACCACTTCAACAGCATTACCCCCATCAATCCTTGCTGTTACATAGAATCCCTACAGTGTAGAAACTGGCCCTTTGGCCCAACAAGTCCACACTGACCCTCAGAGTATCCCATCCAGACCCATCCCCACTAATCTACACGTCCCTGAACACTACAGGCAATTTAGCACGGCCAATCCACCTAGCCTGCTCATCTTTGAACTGTGGGAGGAAACCAGAACATCTGGAGGAAACCCACGCAGACACGGGGAGAATGTGCAAACTCCACACAGTTGCCCAAGGGTGGAATCAAACCTGGGTCCCTGGTGCTGTGAGGCAGCAGTGCTAACCACTGAGCCACCGTGCCACCTCGTTCTCTTCATAAACTTCAGCAAGTTAGTTGAACACAATTTCCCCCTTAGAAATTCATGTTGACCGTTCCTAACCAAATCACCTTTTTATATATGACTACTAATTCTACCTTGAAAAATGTTTGTCAAAGTTACCCCACTATAGAAATTAAACTAACTGCTCTGTAATTGCTGGGATAATCCTTACAACTTTCTTGAGCAAGGTTTTAATGCATGCAATTCTCCAGTCTTCTGGCACTTCTCCCAGTCCAGAGAATATCAACAGATTATAGTCAGTGCTCACACAATTTCTGCTCTCACTTCCTTAAAAAGTTGCATCTCATTTGGTACCAGTCCGTTGTTAAGTGCCAACAATCTATCCAAGCCTTCGTCCTTATTAAATTTGATCCCTTCCAGTCACAGAGTTTCCTCATCTGTGACTATGACCTGGGCAGCATCCTCCTCCTTTGTAAAGACTGACGCAAAGTATTCATTTAAAACCTCAGTCATGCGCACCCCCCCCCCCCCCCCCCCACCACTGCCTCCACACGTAAATCTTCTTTTTGGTTTCTGATCAGCCCTACTCCTCCTTTCACAATTTTAACCTCCTTTGTCAAAGATTTCCCACGACAAAAATTAAACTAACTGCACTGTAATTGGTGGGATTATCCTTCCAACTTTCTTAACTGAGGTTGTAGTGTTTGTAATTCTCCAGCCTCTGATCAACTCTATTCTTCCTTTAACCACTCTCTTACTGTTTTTATGCGATAGAAGACTTTGGGGTTTCCCTTTATGTTAGCTGCTAGTGGTGCCAGGGAGGGTTTTAACTAGATTGGCAGAGGGATGGGAGACAGATTTGGGGTAAACAAGGATAGAACAAAACACAGAAAGTCAAAAAGGAAAAACTAAGGCAGAAAAGTCCTGGAAAAAAGAAATGGAGCTATCCTGCAAAATAAATCTGAGATTACTAATAAGATTAAAAAGACAAGTCTAAAGTCTTCAAGACTTAACACATAGAAAAATAGAAAATAGGTGCAGGAGTAGATCATTTGACCCTTCAAGCCTGCACCACCATTCAATATGATCATGACTGATCATGCAATTTCAGTATCCCATTCCTGCTTTCTCTCCACACTCCTTGAGCAGCAAGGACCACATCCAACTCTGTCTTGAATACATCTAATGAACTGCTCCAACAGCTTTCTGTGGTAGAGAATTCCCCAGGTTCACAACTCTGAGTGAAGACATTCTTCCTCATCTCATTCCTGAATGGCTTACCCGTTATTCTCAGGCTGTGACCCCTTGTTCTGGACTTCCCCAACGTTGGGAACATTCTTCCAGCATCTAGTCTGTCCAGTCCCATCAGAATTTATATGTTTCTATAAGATTCCCCCTCATTCTTCATAATTCCAGCAAATACAAGCCCAGTCGATCCAGTCTTTCCTCATATCTCAGTCCTGCCATCCCGGGAATCAGTCTGGTGAATCTTCACTGGACTCCCAATAACAAGAATGCCCTTCCTCAGACTAGGAGACCAAATAATACTCAAGTTGTGGCCTCACTAAAGCCCTGTGTAACTGCAGCAAGACATTCCTACTCCTATACTCAAATCCTCTCACTATGAGGGCCAGCATGCCATTAGCTTTCCTCACTGCCTGCTGCACCCGCAAGTCAACCTTCAAAAGATGTTCCACCATGCCACCCATATCTCTTTGCACCTAACCTTTTCCTAAACTGCCACCATTCAGATAATAATCTGCCCACTCAGCCAGCCTGACCGAGTCACCCTGCAGCCTCTTAGCGTCCTCCTCATAGCACACACTGTCACCAAGCTTGGCGTCTGGTGTTGTCTGCAAATTTGGAGATATTGCAGTCAATTCCTTCATCCAGATCGTTAATGTATATTGTGAAAGCTGGGGTCCCAGCAGTCAAAAATGAAGGAAATTATAATAGGGAACAAAGAAATGGCAGGAGAATTGAATACATACTTTGCTTCTGACTTCACAAAATAAAGCACAAATAACCTCCTAGAAATGTTCTGGAACCAAAGGTCTAGTGAGAGGGATGAACTGAAGGAAATCAGTATTAGTAGAAAATAATGCTAGGAAAATTAACGGGGTTAAAAGCTGACCAATTAAAAGGGGCTGATAATCTACATTCCAGAGTACTAAACTAAGTGCCCCTGAAAATATTGGCTGTATTAATAGACATCTTCTAAAATTCAATAGACTCTGGAACAGTTCCTACAGGTTGGAACCCCACTATTTAAAAAGGGAGTGACAGAAAAAAAACAACAGGTTTTTTTCAGTAAGCATTAACTGAACAAAGCCAGCATGGCATAAAGAAAGGCAAGTCATGTTTAACAAATCTGCATTGCAACTGAGATGTAACTAGTGGAATAGGGCAGAGAGAACTCGTGGATATGACGTTTTTGGATTTGGAAACATTTCTTCTTTCAAAGGGTAGTGAACCTATGGAATTGTCTATAACAGAAGGCAATTGAGGCCATACCACTGAATATTTGTGAGAAACAGACTGATAAATTTTTAGATATTAAGGGCACCAAGGGGTTTGGGGAAAATGTGGGAATATGGCATTGAAATAAAGGACCAGTCACGATCATACTGAATGGCACAAAAGGTTCAAAGGGCTGAATAGCCGACTCCTGCTCCTAGCTTTTATGTTTCTACGTTGGTGCCCAGTTTCCAACATGAAGATCATTTGGAGAAAGTGGCAAGCTGAATCATTCTGATTTCTATGTTGAGTTTTCTCAAGATCTAGTTTGTTAAGTGAATTTGATAAGGTCAGAACCTGAATATCAATGAGACAATTTGGATCATCAACACAGAGTTCAACAAGTGTTAATCCCTGTCAACTCACCACTGCTAGTGAGAAACTTGCCACACTGCTTTTGAAAAGCATAAAAGATAGAGAGATTACCTCAACATTGAGATCAGCCTCACTACGCTTCTTGGTAAATTTTGCCACATACCTCGCCATAGTCCACGTGGCTCAGACATGTATAAGATTCCACCCTTTATTTATAACTATCATGATACTGAAACACAACCTGAACAAACCATTTTTTGGTGTTAAAGACAATATATAAATATAAAACAAAACAGAAAAAAAAGCTTTCCTCGTCCTCCTCCTGCTCCTCTGATGCTGCTTGGCCTGCTGTGTTCATCCAGCTCTACACCTTGTTATCTCAGGAAAAAAAGGATGTTGGAGATCTGACACAAACAAAAATTAGACATTTCTAGAGAAACTCAGCAGGTCTGGCAGCATCTGTGAAAAATAAAACAACATTAACATTTCAAGCTCAGTAACCCTTCTTCAAAATATACAAATGTAAGTTGTTGTCGTCAATGTCATAAATCTAAAAAGCAGAAAAATATTTACTCACATGAAATCATCCAGGTAATTCCTGTTATATGTTCCACAGAGCCCTCGAGTTTCTGACATCATATTTGGTTGGAGTATTACATAGATTCTACCTCCCTTGAAATCATACTGGATATGAAGACCAATTACAGTCAGTATCTCCAGAAATATCGAGGAAACCAGGTGAACACTGAAGGTACTGGCTATGCACAAAGACAATTAAAAAGTTCTGAGTAAAAAGGGAGTCAGGTGAAATTTCTTCATGCAATTAATTTACCAAAGCCAAAACCTGCAGTAAATGGTACTAATGGACTTAAACAGGCAATCGGAACATCCTGTCATTCATAACTCCTCAGATATGAAGTAATCCATGTCTGTGTGTAGCCAGAACTGGACAAGAATCAGGCTTGAGTTGATATAGTTGTGCCAAGTAACATTTGTGCCACACAACCCACCTGATTTCCACCCTGTTGAAATTAGGTCTATTGAAATTGATGTAGGAATATTAAGAAAGATAAATAAGTTCAAACAGAAACACACTAGCTGAACTCTGAAGCAGTAATACTTACCTGATCTATAGACAAAAGGAAGCTCAATTTCATTTTGTCCCAGAAAGGCATGACCAGTTTTAGTAAGTTTTACTGTAACTCCAATCGTCTTGATTGTCAGAATGACATATTCAATACAGTTACCATTGTCAGCCTAAGAAAAACAGTTTGGAAAAGTTTCAATTAAGTTCTGTTTAAAGGATCACACTTTTTTTCCCCTTTGAGCCATAAACCAGAAAATGGAAAGTGGACTACTATAAGACTAAAACAGGGACGTTTTTGTAACTTGAAGATCAAATGGGATTCTGTGGGTGTGCACTTTAGCTGCGCAAAAGATTGTGAGCAGAATTTTCTGAGCCCACCATAAGAAATAGGTACAGGAGTAGGCTGTTTAGCCCCTCCTGCTCTGCCATTCAATAGGATCATGGTTGATGCCATAGACCATGCCAAGAAAGTTGGAAAAAAATTGAGTGCAATGTCCAGTGAGGAGCTTCTAGATGTTGACAGTACAGCAAAGCAACAGCCTCTTCCGCCCATCAAAGTTTCCATCTTCCAACCAAATATTGAATGCTAGAACAAGATTCTCACTAGTGAGCAGTGACAGGCATATTTGCATAATCTCATCATTACTTAATCTCCCTTCATTATTATGCAGTTTCCCATTTCTCACCCACTAGATAGAAACTATATAGCAACAATTCCCAACATGAAAGTTGGAACAATTAGCCAACAATTCCAGCTAGAATCATCATGCAGCATCAGGACTCAATGTCAATAATAGCTGTGATGCACAAGTTGTATATTGCAGCCTGGAAAGATTTACCCAGTAGAAAATAGTAAGCATCTTCCAAGTTCTCACAGCCTGTATATGAGAGCTTTGCATTTCATATCTTGGACAATTGAACCTTGTGTAGTCCTAAAGATGGCTAGACTCTGTACCTTGAATGTTGAAGTGACAGCTAGACAGATATTCATTCAGATAACTGATGATGAAAAGTGAACATATATTAACAAATATGATAACGTACTTACAATGAAGTCACCTGTGCAACCTACGTACCCTTAAAAATCTGCCTTTTCCTCCTACTACATCCCAATGCACTCCTGGAGTATGCATTTGGTATGGAGGAAGTCTGCCCCATAGTGGAGCCATTGGCTTTGAAGATTTGATCAGTTAACTCCTGGAGCATTTGATTCCAGAGGGGACAAACATGCTTACTGTGTCCTACCCACAGGCAGGTGCACCCTCCTCAGCTTTAACTCCCATGGGCTGAGGGTACGAGGTAAGACAGAGATGGAAGACCCAGTTCCTGGGGAGCATCCTGAAAGGAGACTTCTGAAGGGCCTGTAAGTATTTCCTCCACCAACTAGGTGCCTACTAGCACTGCCCTGTCTCCTTGTGTGGAAAAGGTCTTGGAGTGAGGTCAAGGTCCCTTGCTCCTCCTGGGTCCTTGACATTGGAGCTGAGCGCCAATGGCTGGAGTAGTGGAATGCAGGTCTGTGTGTGGACTGATCAGACTCTGACAGTGCTTGAGTTGGCTCTCCATGTCAGCCTGTCCATGGGTGCAGCTAGATGCTGACATACCAGAGGCAGCAGGGTCCAAATGATACTACTGCAGTCCTGCAACCTTTAAATCATATTGCTGAATGCCCCAACAAACTTGGGGCCCTTCTTCCTTAATAATTGCTGAGATATCTCAGTGATGTGCTTTCCACAGAGGCATAAGCGTCTGAGCTTGTGGGGAGTGCAGGTGGGAGTCTTGCTAGTGCATCCTGAGGCTTCCATCCTCCCTTTCTCAGAGGTGGAGGAAGGGATGTCTTGCGGCACAGCCCTCCTGGCCATAGAGATTGTGCTAATACCAGTTATGCCAGCTGGAGACAAAAAAGAAAATGCATAATGAACAAGAGCATGTTTGGGCATGTTAAAAATAATTTCACAGCAGCACAGCAATGTTTCCTACTTGGTGGCCAAGACACGTTTTTAAATATATGAGGGTTTCTGCCTTTATCAACGTTACAGGCAGTGAGTTCCAGAGTCCCACCACCCTCTGAATTAATAAAGTTTTCCTCACATTCCCTCTAAACCTCCTGCCCCTTACCTTAAATCCATGCTTCCTGGTCGTTGAGCCCTCCACCAAGGGGAAAAGTTTCTTCCCATCTACCGTATATACCCTTCATAATTATATAAACCTCAATCATTTCCTCTGCTCAGGAAAACAGCTCCAGTCTATCCAGTCTCTCTTGTGTCCCTCATGAAACATCTTTGATTCAGTTATCGGGGGCTTCTGCACTTCAATGCTGTACCTTAGGGTACAAGTATCTATCTTTGTAATGTTACAATAAGAACACGTGTTCAGGAACATGCACCCAGCTATGGACTGGGCCAGGCAAGATATCTGGCCTGTTCACTTGGTGTCATAGCGCTCACCCACTCTGAATATCACAATTCCTGCTTTGCATTGCCTTCCCTTGCCATTTTGCATTTGTCAATCTCTGCAAAAGATACCAGGCTACACTGTCACAGGGTAAGTGATGGCCAAGTAGTATTATTGCTGGACTATAAATCCAAAATTCAGCTAATGTTCTTGGAACCTGAATTCGAATCCCACCACAGCAGATGGTGGAATGTGAATTCAATAAATAAAGTCTGAAATTAAGAATCAACTGATAACCTTGAATGTCGATTGTTGGAAGAATCCATCAAGCTCACTAATTTCTTTCAGGGAAGGAAATCTGCAATTCTTACCTGGTCTGGCCTAGATTTGAGTCCAGACCACAGCAGTATGGTTGACTCTCAGCTGCCCTTTGAAATGGCCTAACAAGCCATTCAGTTGTATCAATCGTGATAAAGTTTCAAAGAAATCAAATCTGGTATTGACCTACAAGACAATGGCAGAAACAATTCTGTCGATCCTGTAAAGTCCTACTTACTAACATCTGGGGAGGGGAGGGGTGAAATGAGTGAGTGCTAAAATTAGGAGAGCAGTCTCACAAACTAGTCAAGCAACAACCTAACACTGTCATCCTTATGGAACCAAACCTTATAGACAATATCCTTGACACCACCATCACCATCCCTGGATATGTCCTGGCCCACCTGCAGGACAGACCCAGCAGAGGTAGCAGCACAGTGGTATATAATCTGGAGGGAATAGCCCTTATAGTCCTCAACACTGACTTTGGACCCCAGTAATATCTCATAGCTTCAGGTTAAAATAAGCAAGGAAGCCTCCTGCTGTGTCTAGAAGAGGAGGTCAGAGGCTAGGAATCATGCAGTGAGTAACTCACCTCCTGACTCCCCAAAGCCTGTCCACCATCTACAAGGCACAAGTCAGGAGTGTGATGGAATACTCCCCACTTGCCTGGATGGGTGCAGCCCCAACAACACTCAAGAAGCTTGACACCATCCAGGACAAGCAGTCCACTTGATTGGCACCACATCCACAAGCTTCCACTCAGTAGCAGCAGTGTGTACTATCTACAAGATACACTGCAGAAAATTACCAAAGATCCTCAGACAGCACCTTTCAAACCCATGACCACTTTCATCTAGAAGGAGAAGTGCAGCAGACACATGAGTACACCACCTCCTGCAAGTTCCCCTCCAAGCCACTCACCATCCTGAATATATGGCAGGGTCAAAATCCTGCAATTTCCTCTCTAAGGGCATTGTGGGTCAACATACAGCACATGAACTGCAGCGGTTCAAGAAGGCAGCTCACCATCACCTTCTCAAGGGGCAACTAGGGACGGGCAATAAATGCTGGGCCCAGCCAATGATCCCCACGTCCCACAATTGAATTTTTTTAAAAAATACAGTGCCGTTTAGTGCAGACACAATACCAAGAAACTTGTCATTGTTGTCAGCAGTCCTCAGTCAAGGGAGATAGCCTTCACTCAAAGGATCCTGACACAGTGAGTTAAGGGCTATCTCTACTACCAGTCCAACGGTTTGGACATGGCCAGTCAGCTGCTCAGGATGGTCAGAGTCGGGATCCTGTCTTTATAAGGGGTGAGAAGCCGATTGTTGGACAGGCCACCACCCATCCTGATTTTCTCTGCCTTATTATTTTTTTCCTGGAGTGTAATAACTTCTGGTGCAGATGGCATGTGTCCTAAGTCAGTCAGTAGACAACACAGAGGCCATGCAAGGTTAGTGGTGAAGGGCTTTGAGTGGGTTACAGTGAATAAGGAAGATGCTGCAGGCAGTGGTGAGTGTCAAGCATGAGCCTTGGTGGGAGATGGATACAGTAGCAGAGACAGATTCAATGTGAGCTATCAGAGAATGGACACTTACCCTGACATCCTATTACATTGATGTGCATTCCACCAGTAGGCTGAGACGGCACTGACCTGGTTGGGAACCTTGGACCAGCTAGAAGGGTCCATGTTGTGGTCTCCGCTGTTGGGAGAAATGAAAGTCCCACTTGTGTACCACCCCGTCCACCAGCACTTTGGGCCCCTGCCCCCTAAGTAGGATGCCAAATTTCCCTTGTCTGCCATATTTGCAGAAAATGTCAGGGCAGCATCAGATGAACAGTGCATAACTGGGTACACTGCAGCCGTTTTAAGAAGATGTTAGTGCCAGGGATGCTGGTCTATTACAGGATATTTCAGCAGTGCAGAGTTCTTCTGAGTGGCACATGGTATAATGGGGTTAGAATCGGGTGAAAAAGGTAACATGGACTGGGTATGAAGTTAATGAGGTAGGTTTCATAAGATATGGCAAAAGACCTCACTGGATCACATGTTGATAAATCCTCCAAAAGACTTGAGGCAACTGACACACTCAAAAAAATGTAATATTCAGCCCATGAGGGTTCCTAACTTTCAGACAGTGTGCTCTAGATTTCAATATGTAGATCAAAAACATGCCTCAACTCCCCTCTGCCTCTTGGCAGGGCATGTCATCAGTGCAGAGGTCCTGAACAGTTAATTCCATCTATTGCTTAGCCAACAGCACCTATGCTGGTCCAGCCATAGACCCTGGGTGGATGATGACCATTTAGGCAGCAGCTTTCTGTACGGAGATAGTAGGAACTGCTGATGCTGGAGTCTGAGATAACAAGATGTGGAGCTGGATGAACACAGCAGGCCAGGCAGCATCAGAGGAGCAGGAAAGCTGACGTTTTGGGTCAGGACCCTTCTTCAGAAATGGGGGAGGGGAAGGTGGCTCTTAAATAAATAGAGAGAGGGGGAGGCAGTGATAGAAGGTGGATAGTGGAGCAGATAGGTGGAAAGAAGACAGACAGGTCAAGGAGGTGGGAATGAAGGTAGTAAAGGTGATGTAGGTAGGGAGTTGGGATGGGGGTTGGTCAGTGAGGAGGGAGGGGTGGGTTGGTGGGAGGGAAGACGGAGAGGTCAAGGAGACGGGGATGGAGCTAGTAGGTGAGTGTAGGTAGGAAGTGGGGGTGGGGGTTGGTCAGTGAGGTGGGAGGACCGGATGGGTGGGAGAGAAGATGGGCAGGTCAAGGAGGCAGGAATGAGAGGTGGGGCTGGTCTTGGGATGAGGTCAGGGATGGGGAGATTTTGAAGCTCGTAAAGTCCACATTGAGACCATTGGGTTGTAGGGTTCCAAGGCAGAAAATGAGGTGCTGTTCCTCCAGTTTTCGGGTGGCCACAGGGACAAAACCTGTGGAACATCCATAGCTCTGCTTTGGAAACCTGCAAGCAGGATATGAACATGAAGGGCATTAACAGAGAAAATTGAAACACAGTTGCTGATCGCTGTGACATCTTGAAGCTGACTGATTGGAAGGATATTAGAAAAGTTGAAAAGAAATGCAAAGCTTAGCCACATGAGAAGGTGCAGAGAAAACAGGCCAGTGAATCATGGACCTTCTGAGCCCATAGTCTTATATCAGACGATATGTAACACAGAGTTGATCAGGAAAGTACAAATCATCATCTCACAAGATATAAAGCTGCCAACAATGGCTTGACCAGCCTATTAAAATATTTTGCAATCTACAGGGCACAGCAGAAGAATAGAGAAACATAGAAGAGATAGAGGAACAGATATATGGACATATATGGACATTATGAAAAATGTAAAAACAACAGGGTTGTTGAAGTTGGTGATTTTAACTTCCTTTATATTGACTTTGACCTCTCAGTGCCAGGAACTTGGATGGGGTGGGGCGAATTTGCCAGGTTCATTGAGGAGGGTTATTTGAATCAATATATAAATTGTCCAACTACAGATGGCACAATGGCTCAGTGGTCAGCTCTGCTGCCTCACAGCTCCACGGACCCGCATTTTATTCCACCCTCAGGCAATTGTGTGGAGTTTACACATTCTCCCCATGTCTGCATGGGTTTCCTCCGGATGCTCTGGTTTCCTCCCACAGTCCAAAGATGTGCAGGTTAGGTGGATTGGCCACGGGAAATGGAGGGTTACAGGGATGGAGTGGGGGTGAGTCTGGGTGGGATGTTCTTCGGCAGGTCAGTATGGACTCGATAGGCTGAATGGCCTGCTTCTACACTGTAGGGATACTATGATTCTAAGGGAAGGGGCCATACTGGAACTAGTATTAGGGAATAAGCCCGGCCAGGTAATTAAAGTTTCGGTTGGGGAGCCTTTTGGGAGCAGTGGCCATAATTGTGTAAGTTTTAAATTACTTATTGATAAGGATAAGAATAGTCCTTGGGTGAAAGTCCTAAATTGGATGAAGGCTAACCAAGACTCTTTGGCAGGAAATGGGGAATATAGATTGGGGTGGCTGTTTGAGGGTACATCTATTCTGTTAAGTGGGAATCCTTTAAAGGCCAATTGATTAGAGTTTCTGTGAAAATGAAGGATAAGGATAAAAATATTAGGGAACCTTGGTTGACAAGAGAAATTGGTGAGCTTAGTCAAAAAGAATAAAGGAGGCATACGTAAGGTTTAGGAAACTGAAGATAGATAGAGCCCTTGAAGAATATAAAGAAGGCAGGAAAGAGCTTAAACAAGAAGTTAGGAAGGCTAAAAGGGGCCATGAAATTTCTTTAGCAAAAGGATTAAGGAAAATTCCAAGGTGTTTTATACATATGTAAAGGAGCAAGAGGGAAGCCAGGGAAAGGGTACGTCCACTCAACAACAAAGGAGAGAATTTATGGATGGAGCAGGAGGAAGTGGGTGAGGTTCTTAAAGAATACTTTACATCAGTATTTACAAAGGAAAAGGGCATGGTGAGTCTAGAGAGGGGTGTATCAGTATTCTAGGACATGTTGATATAAAAAAGGTGTTGTACGTTTTGAAAAGCATTAAGATAGACAAGTCCCCAGCACCTGATGGGATCTATCCCAGAATACTGAGAGACAGGCAAGGGAAGAAATTGCAGGGGCCTTGTACAAGATGTTCATATCCACTTTAGTTACAGGAGAAGTCCCAGAGGACTGGAGAATTGCCAGTGTTGTTCCTTTGTTTAAGGAAGACAATAGGGATAATCCAGGAAATTACAGGCTGTTAACCCTTACATCAGTGGAAATTATTGGAGAAAATTCTTATGGACAGGATCTAGTCACAATTGGAAAAATATGGACTTATTAGCAATAGGGAGTATGGCATTGTGCAGGGGAGGTCATGTCTCACAAACTTGACTGAGTTTTTTCAGGAAGTGACAAAGATGATTGACGAGGGCAGGACTATGGATATTGTCTACCTGAACTTTAGCAAGGTATCTGACAAGGTCCCTCATTGCAGGCTGATACAGAAGATGAAGTTACATGGGATCCATAGTAAGCTGGTAAGATGGATAGAGAACTAGCTTGGTCATTGAAGACAGAAAGTAGTGGTGGAAATGTGTTTTTCTGACTGGAGAACTGTGGAAAATGGTGTTCCGCAGAGATCAGCATTGGGACCCCTGTTATTTGTCAAATTTACCATGGTCTGGAGGAGAATGTAAGTGATCTGATTAGTAAGTTTGCGGATGGCATTGACTGGGGTGAGTTGTGATAGTGAGGAAGATTGTCAGAGGATATAGACAGGTTGGAGATTTGGGTGGAGAAATAGCAGATGGACTTTCATCTGGACAAATTCGAGGTGGTACCTTCTGGAAGATCTAATGCAGGACGGAATTATACAGTAAATCATAGAACCCTTAAAAGAAGTAACATACAGATTGATATAGGCATACAGGTCCACAGTTCCTTGAAACTGGCAACACCAATGGATAAGGTGGTCAAGAAGACATGGCATGCTGGTGTCCATCAGTTGGGCATAGACGATTTAAAAAATGGCCAGTTATGTTGCAGCTCTATAGAAGTTTAGTTAGGCCACATTTTCCTTTAAAAAGGGTTTATTTTATCATGTTTCTTTCGAAAGCAAGTGTTGTAAACTTGGAGTTGCACTGTTGTGGTTGGTTGGCTCGCCAAGCTGGTTCGTTGTTTTTCTGCAGGCGTTTCATTACCCTGCTGGGTAACATCATCAGTGCAGTGCCATTGCGTTGGGATTCCCACTTGTTATTTAAACTCTGGAGTCCATTGAGCTGGATTACCTCACTTCCAGTTTTCCTTCGCAGTGGAGTGTATATGGGGTAGAGTTCTATGTGTTTGTTGATGGGTTTCTTCATGGAGTACCAGGCTTCTAGGAAATCCCGTGCTTGTCTCTGCTTTGCTTGTCCCAGGATCTTGGTGTTGTCCCAGTCGAATTGGTGGTTCTCCTTATCCATGTGGATATAGATGAGTGAGTAACATCCACAACCTGAGCTACAAATCTACTCTAAAACCTTGGAGTTGCACTGCCTGCTCTGAGCCCAGCTAGCTTTGTTTTTTTTTAAAAGTCGGAACTATAGCAGCAACATGAAAAGGTGGGGTCAAGGTCCCGCAGAACCAGGATTTTAGTTTAACTTGCAGTAGCCGTTGGGTTTTGGAAGCTGCAATACATCTCTCCCTGCTACAGCAAAATACTGGAGTTTTCTCTCTCTTTTGCAAGTTTTCTCTTGATGTTCTTTCCTCTTGGACTGAAGAATTGCATGTGAGACAATCTATTTTACTGAATTTGCCTTTGCCAAGTGTGTGTTTTTGGGATATTACAATTTTGGAACAGTTACTATTGAGTAGTTAAATAATCTATCATTCTGTTAAGTTTTCCAATAGAATTAAGTTATTCCAATTATTCTTACTTTTGTTTTATTTTTACAGTATGGTTAAAATACAAGTGTGTTTTGCTTCAAGCCTGGTAGTCTGATGAATCAACATGCATCTGGAACAATGCTTTACACTTGCCTTTAAAAATAAGGCATTTAGTAAAATACAGTACATTAGACTACTAATGGGACAAAAACAGAAGTAGCTGGAAAAGCTCAGCAGGTCTGGCAGCATCTGTGAAGAAAAAAAATCAGAGTTAACATTTTGGGTCTGGTGACCCTTCCTCATAACTGATGGTAGCTGGGAAAACGTTGGTTTATATGCTGAAAATAGGGAAGGGGATAGGATAGGGAAGGTGGTCATTTCGGAGGGTAGGGAACAAACAATAGGATAGATCCCGAAGAGAGAGAAGAGCAGTTGGATAGACAAATGAGTTGATAACAGTCTGGTTAGGATGGTGAATAATTGTTAAATGGGAACTATTAGTGACTAACAATAGTAAGTGTGTAATGGCAGACTATGTGATAACAAAGCCTGGTGTTTGGAGTAGGGGGCTAGGACATGGGAGAGTTTAGGCCCTAAAATTATTGAACTCGATATTGAGTCCAGAGGGTCCCCAAGCAGAAATGAGGTGTTGTTCTTCCAGCTTGTGTTGAACTTCATTGGAACACTGCATCAAGCCAGAGACAGAGATGTTGGCCAGGGAGCAGGGTGGCATGTTGAAGTGGCAGGCAACAGGTAGCTCTGGTAGCTCTTCCTATCAGTAGCTATCCTATTACCATCCCATCTATCTTCCCCAGTCCCACCCCTCCTCTCTATTTATTTCTGATCTCCCTTCCCCCTCCCCCATTTCTGAAGAAGGGTCCTGAAATGAAACGTCAACTTTCCTGCTCATCTGATGCTGCCTGGCCCGCTGTGCCCCTCCAGCTCCACAGTGTTATCTCTGACTCCAGCATCAGCAGTTCTTACCATCTCTGAGGTAGCTCAAGGTCTTTTTTGCAAGCAGAATGTAGATGTTCTGCGAAGCAGTCACACAGTCTATGCTTTGTTTCCCCAATGTAGAGGAGACCACATTGTGAGCAGTGAATGCAGTCCGGAACATTCTGGGAAGTACAAGTGAAGTACTGCTTCACCTGGAAGGTATGCTTGGGCTCATGATAGTGGGGAGAGAGGAGGTAAATGGGCAGGTGTAGCATCTTTACCGGTTGCAGGAGAAGATACTATGGGGCTATGTTGTGGGTAAGGGAAGAGTGGACCAGGGTGTCCTGGAGGGAATGGTCCCTGTGGATGGCGGACAAGGAAGAGGAGGGGAATGTGTGTCTGGTGGTGGCATCTTGCTAGAGGTGGCAGAAATGGCATCTGATGATCTTCTGGATGTGGATCCTGGTGGGATGCTAGGTAAGGACAAGGGGAACCCCATCATTGTTGCGGGAGGGAACAAAAGGGGTGAGGGCGTAAGTGCGGGAGATGGGTCAGACCCGGTTGAGGGCCCTGTCAACAACGGTGCTGGGGAATCCTTGGTTGAGGAAGGTGGACATTTCAGAGGCTTATGGTATAGAGGGCAGTAGAATCAAATGGCTAAAGGGCTGGCTAACTCGCAAGCTAGAGATGGAATAAATGTAGCAATTTTAGGACATAAACCTGTAACTAATGGTATGCCTCAGGGTTCAGAGTCCACAATTATTTATAATACATATTCATAACATAGATGAGGGAATCTGAGGAAGGAAACGGACAGATGAATTGTGTGGTAAAAAACTTTGCAGATAGAATATAATTTTGAAAAATGTGAGGTTATGCATTCATTCAGGAAAAATAGAGAAGCACTGAATATTATTTCAATGGAGAAAGGCTGCAGAAAGCTGCAGCACAGAAGGATGAGGTCAGAGAAACATTGAAGATAGGATCAGGAGGAGGCCATTTGGCCCTTCATGCCTGCTCCGCCATTCATCACGATCATGGCTGATCGATGAATGAGGGTGAAGGGGTGATTCAGAGACTTAAAATTCTAACAGAACTAGACAGGTAGATGCAAGGAGGATGTTCCTGCTGGTGGGTGTGTCCAGAACAGAAGTCACCTTCTGAGGATTCAGGGTAGACCATTTAGGATGGAGATGAAGAGACATTTCTTTACCCAAAGAATGGTGAGCCTGTGGAATTGTTTGCCACAGGAAGTAGTTGATGCTAAAACATTAAATGTATTCAAGAGGCAGCTAGATATAGCACTTGAGGCTAAAGGGATCAAAGTTTATGGGGAGAAAGCAGGATTAGGCTATTGAGTTGGATGATCATCCATCCTCATCTATAAGTCACTAAAAGAAAGCATCCAAGGTCAGCAGATGATAAGGAAGCCAAATTGAATGTGGCCATCAGACCACATTTAGAATTCTGCGAACAGTTTTTGTCCTCTTATCTAAGGAAAGATATACTGGCATTAGAGGCAGTCTACAGAGGATTCACTTGGTTGATCCAGGGTATGGAGGGATTTTCTTTGGACCTGTTCTCATTGAAGTTTAGATGAATGAGAGACAACCTTAATGAAGCATGTAAGATTCTTAGGGGGCTTTACAGAGTAAATATGGAAAGTTTGCTTTCCCTTGTGGGTCGGTCTAGAACCAAAGGGCTTTATCTCAGATTGAGGGATCATTCATTTAAGACACAGACAAGGAGGAATTTCTCAGAATAATGATTCTGTTTAATTCTTTAATGCAGAGGGCTGCTAATACTGGGTCAAGAAATAGATTCAAGGCTGAGATAGACAGATTTTTAATCAATAAGAGAACCAAGGGTAATGTGGAAAAGCCAGGAAAGTGGAAATAAGGATCATCAAATAAGCCTATGATCTCATTGAATGGCAGAACAGATTCAGTGGGCCAAATGGCTCACTTCTCTTACTTCTTATAGTCTGCTGGTGAGAAACCTGGTTGGCCAAGAAGTCTGAGATAAAAAGGTGTAGAGCTGGATGAACACAGCAGGCCAAGCAGCATCAGAGGAGCAGGAAAGCTGACGTTTCGGGCCTAGACCCT
>NC_063334.1:126616933-126648350 GCF_021869965.1 Rhincodon typus
CCACCCATGGTAGCTCTTGGAAGCTCAGAGACTAGAACACTAAATTATAATCATAGAATCCCTACAGTGTGGAAACAGGCCCTTTGGCCCAACAAGTCCACACCAACCCTTGGAACATCTCACCCAGACCCATCCACATATAACCCACACACCCCTGAACACTTTGGACAATTTAGCATGGCCAATGCACCTAACCTGCACATCTTTGGACTGTGGGAGGAAACACACGCAGATACAGGGAGAATGAGCAAACTCCACATAGACAGTTGCCTGAGGCTGGAATTGAACCTGGGTCCCTGGTGCTGTGAGGCTACAGTGCTAACCACTGAGCCACTGAGCCACCGTGCCACCCTTTTTCTTAGCACTGATTTATTTCCTTTTTAACCAGAATATTAATACCCACAACTGGGCTGGAGTTTTGAATATCAACCTGACAAACAATGTTGAGTCCTGGATGAGATCAACAGCAAAATCCAGTCACTACAGTTAATTACAAATGCACTGGTCCATCAACAAGCTGGATGATTGAGCAAATCCCTTCCCACACTTGGAGCAGGAGAACGGCCTCTCCACATTCGCTGGTGTACAGTGAACTGGAATAATTGCCCAAACCCTGTTCAACAGTGACAGCAGCTGAACAGTCTCTCAGTGAGAACACGATCGCAGGTCAGGTGCCAGGAACTTTGTACTCATTTCTCAGTCTGTCATCAGTGTGACCTCACTGGCGTTCCAACAGGCTGAGTGAAATCATTCCCATACTCAAGAACCAGTGAATGGCCTCTCATCAATATGAACTCACTGGTGTAAGCAATTTGGATGATGGAGTGAAACTCCTCCCACACTTGGAGCAGATAAACATTTGCTGCTCAGTGTGAAGTCGTTGGTGTACAGAGAACTGGGATGATTGTTTCAATTCAGGCTCACAATGAGAGCATCTAAAGGGTCTCTCGTCAGTGTGAGCACATTGATGGGACATAATGTCCCGGGCACGTTTAAAGCTCTTCTCACAGTCTGGACATTTAAAAGGTCTCTCCGTGGTGTGAACCCATTGGTGTTCCAGTAGGTTGGATGCCCAACGGAATCCTTTCCCACACTCGGAGCAGGTGAATGGCCTCTCCCCAGTGTGAACTCGTTGGTGTACTGTGAGAGTATATGATTGCATGAACCTAGCTCCGCATTGAGAGCACATGAATGGTTTCTCATCAGAGTGAATACGTTGATGGCAGATCAGCCCTGCAGAAATTTTAAAACTCTTTCCACAGTCTGTGCATCGAAAAGGTCTCTCATCAGTATGAACCAGCTGATGTGACTGGAGATTGGATAACTGAGTGAATCCCTTCCCACATTTGGAACAGGTGAATAGCCCACCCCCAGTGTGAATTCGCTAGTGAACAGTGAGTTGAAATGATCACTTGAACATCATCCCACAGTCAGCATCTGAACGGCCTCTCATCAGAGTGAACATGTTGATGAGACTTCAGTTTCCATGAATTTTTATAGCCCTTCCCACATTCTGGATATTTAAAAGGTTTCTCATCAGTGTGAACTTGTTGGTGACTGAGCAGATTGGACAAACGAGTGAAGTCCTTCCCACACTCAGAGCAAGAGTACGGCATCTCCCCAGTGTGAATTCGTTGGTGCACAGTGAGATCATATGATTGCTTGAAGCCTGTCCCACAGTGAGAGCACCGGAATGGTCTCTCCTCAGTGTGAACCCGCTGGTGTTTAAGTAGGTCAGATAACTGAGTGAATCCTTTCCCACACTCTGAGCAGATGAATGGCCTCTCCCTAGTGTGAATTTGCTGGTGTACAGTAAGCTGGATGGCAACCTGAACCCGTTTCCACAGTGAGAGCACCTGAACGGTCTCTCTACAGTGTGAACATGTTGGTGAGACACCAAGTCCTTGGAAGATTTATAGCAATTCCCACAATCTGGACATTTAAATTGTTTCGCCCTGGTATGAACCCGCTGGTGGCTCAGGAGGTTGGATAATTCAGTGAATCCCTTCCCACACTGGGAGCAGATGAATGGCCTTTCCCCTGTGTGACTGTGTTCATGAGATTCCAGATCAGACAAGGAAATGAATTCCCTTCCACAATCCCCACATTTCCATGGTTCCTCCCCACTGGGAATAGTGTTTTTTTCTTCCCTGTTCAAAATCCATTGATGTTCAAATCAAGATAAAATGTGTGACTTTGTCAGTTCCTGTTGAGATGTTCCTGGATGCAAATCTTCCTGTTTCCTTCGCAGTGTTTAATCTGATGGCAGCCTCTCTGATGTCTCGCTTCTAAGTATATAATTATTATTATAAGTATTACTGCCTTTAACTGAGTGGACTGTAAAGGTGACCCTGATTGACACCTTCAGAAAATCAACCAAGAAACGATCATTGATGCCTGTGGGACACCGCATTGTGAAAATCGCTGAAACAATCTGGCCAGTTTTGCTGTTTTCCTTTATTTTTCCCTTAATAACATGTTTGTCTGTCTTTCTTTTGTGTGAATGGGCCTAAAAACAAGGGTTTTTTGGGGTTTATAGCATTGATCAATTATATTACTTTGTTGTTTAATTTTTGCTTTACTAAAGTTACTAATAAATTATTCTGTCTTTTGCGTCAGATACAAACTGGTGTCTAGAATTGATTATTCATAGAGCTTGGGATTGGTTATTCAAAAGGCTGGTTAGGAACTATTGAGGTCAATTTTGAGCATCTTTGAAGGTTTTAGTTTCACTGTGTTATGAGTATAAAGGTAGAAAAACTGATTTGGTTTGGATGTCTACCTCCATGTCATAACAAATGCAATAGTGAGAGTGGTAGAGCAAGAGACTCAGTGGGAGTAGGCAGAGTGGCAGAGATAAAGTGAGTCTGAAGTAACAGAGATAAGATGGTGGCACCTACCCTGGTTGAGCAGAGAAGGTGATTGACCTTCCTGTGGCATTGTTGTGTGTTATTCTGGATGGTGAGAGCTCATCTGGGTGGCCACCTCAGAGCAGGCTGGCAGGATCTGGTGTTGTAGCTTCCTCTGGTGGTCCTGGGGGAAGAGGATGGCCCTCCTTTGTACCGTCTTGTCCAGTAAGATCTACAGGACCCTGTTCGCAAAGTGCTGCTCCAGTTTCCTGTTGTCTGCCATGACCAAGGGCATATGTCACAAACTGTGTGAGGCAGCTCTGGACTACCAGTGCTCAACCAGGTTCACAAATGCCTTTTAAATATTGTTCTGGAGGCAGGTATCCAGGGAAGTGGTTACTACTTCTGACTACAGCTAGTGGGACAGCGTTGGACAGAACAGGTAGCATAGGAGCATGTTTAGTAATTAATGAGGTGAGTTGAGACAAGAGTGCAAGAAAACCCATGAGGTCTCATGGAGAGAAACTTGATGAAAATGATATTTAGTCAAAGTATAGGAAGATTAAAACTTTAGAAATATGATTTAATTGCAACATCATAGTCATGGGTTGGGATTTTCCATTTTGGAGCTCAATAAGGACATAGGGTATCACTTGTACCATGCCTTGTATGAGTTTTAGAGTCATAGAGTAGCTGATACCTACAACTCAGAAAATGGCCCTTCATCCCATTGGATCTTCACCAGTCAAAAACAACCACCGAACTATTCTAATTCCATTTCCCAGCACATGGGACAGCCTTGTATGTCTTGGCATTGCAAGTGCACATCTAAATAATTTTCAAATGTTATGAGGGTTTCTGCCTCTACCACCCTTACAGGCAGCAAGTTCCAGATTCCCACAACTCTCTGGGTGAAATTTTTTTTCTTCACATTCCCTTTAAACCTCCCATCACTTCCCTTAAATCTATGCCTCCTCCACTAAGGGAATAAGTTATTTCCTGTCTGCCCTATCTATGCCCCTCACAATTTTATAAATCTCAATCATGTTCCCTGTAAATCTCCTCTTTTTCAAGGAAAACAACCCCTGTCTATCCAATCCTTTTCAAACTAAATCTCTTCAGTCCAGGCAACATCCTGGTAAATCTCTGCACCCTCTCCAAAGTAATTACATCCCTTCTATAATGTGGATTCCAGAACTGCACACAATACACTAGCTGTGGCTTAATCAGCATTTTATACAGTTCCAGCATAACCTCCCTCTTTCTGTGCATTGGCTAATAAAAGCAGGTATCCCATATGCTTTTTTAATCACTTTGTCCACTCTAAATGACCAGTGGATGTGCACACCGAGATTCTTTTGATCCTCGGTGCTTCCCATGAATTTCTTTTCTTACTGATCCATCTTCTTACATTCAAGTCTAAATCATTTATATCTATCACAAACAGCAAGGGCCCTAACACTGATCCCTGAAGACCCCAATTGGATGTAAGATTCCAGTCACACAAACAGCCCTCTCCTTCCTGCCACTCAAATCAATTCTGTACATAATTTGTCAAATTTTCTTGGATCGTATTGCTCTTACCTTCGGTCTCCGTTTCCCATTATCAAAAGCCTTGCTGAAGTCAAAGTAGACTATGTCAAATGCATTCCCCTCATCTACACACCTGGTCATTTCTTTGAAAAGTCAACTGAAGTTGGTCAGACATGACTACCCCTTAACAAAACCATGCTGACTGTTCTTGGCTAATCCCTGCCTCTCCAAGTACGTATTAATTCTGTCCCACTGGGCTGGGGATGAGGGGGAGGTTCAAGGATAACAACATCTGATCCGACACCAAGATCATGGTTAACAGAGCTGTGGTAGTTCCCACCCTCCTGAATAGCTCTGAGACGTGGACTGTCTACAGGAGACACCTCAAGACACTGGAGCAGTACGACCAACGCTGCCTGTGCAAGATCCTGTGAATCCGCCGGGAAGAAAGACACACCAACACCAGTGTCCTTGACCAGGCCAACATCCCCAGCATCGAGGCACTGGTCACCCTTGATCGGCTACGATGGGCCGGGCATGTCGTCTGCATGACTGATGCGCAACTTCCTAAGCAGGTGCTGTACTCCCAGCTTCGAAACAGCAGGTGAGCCCCAACTGGACAGAGGAAGTGTTCAGTGATATTCTCAAAGCCTCACTGGTGAAGTGCAGCATTCCCACAGAAACCTGGGAATTACTGGCTCAGGACCATCTAAAGTGGAGGAGGAGCATCCAGGAAGACATCGAGCACCTCGAGACTTGCCATTGGGAAGAAGTGGAAGCCAGGCAAAAACAGCAAAAGGAGAGCACTGCTACATAAACACGCCACTCCCATCCCCTTCCTGTGACCACCACCTGCCCCAAGTGTAACAGAGCTTGCAGTAGCCATATCTGTCTGTATAGCCACCTACAGACTCACATTGAGTGTTGAAGCAAGCCATCCTCGTCTGCGAGGGACTGCCAATGATGATGAATTCTGTCCCTCAGAATTGTCTCCAATAGCTTCCTCACCAGTGAGGTTAGGCTGTCTGTTTCCTCTCTGTTTCCTGTCTTTTCCCTTCCTCCCTTCTTGAATAACAGTACCATATTAGCTGTCTTCCTGTCCTCTGGCACCTCACCTGTGGCCAGAGAGGAATTTTAAAAATTGCCAGTGTCCTTGATAGAACACAGTGTGGAGCTGGAGGAGCACAGCAGGCCAGGCAACATCAGAAGAGCAGGAAAGTTGACGATTCGGGTCGGGACCCTTCTTCAGAAATGGGGGAGGGGGAAGGGAGCTCCAAAATAAATAGAGAGAGGAGGGGTGGGGCTGGGGAAGGTAGGTGGGATGGTGATAAGTGAGTGCAGGTAGGGAGCGGTGGGGATTGGTCAGTGAAGTGGGAGGAGCGGGTAGATGGGAGAGAAGATGGACAGGTTGTGTCAGATCAAGGAGGCGGGGATGAGAGGGAGGTGTGGTCATGGGATGAAGCCGGGGGTGGGGAGATTTTGAAACTGGTAAAGTCCACATTGAGGCCATTGGAATGTAGGTTCCCAAGTTGGAATATGAGGTGCTGCTCCTCCACTTTCCAGGTAGTGTCATTGTGACACTGGAGGAGGCCCGGGATGGACGTGTCGTTCAGGGAGTTGGAGGGGGAGTTGAAATGGTTCACGACTGGAAGGTGTTGTCGTTTGTCGCGAATAGAGCGCAGGTGCTCTACAAAGCGGTCTGTGAGCCTTCGCTTGGTCTCACCGATGTAGAGGAGGCCGCATCGGGAGCAGCGGATGCAGTAGACCACATTGACAGATGCGCAGGTGAACCTCTGTCTGATGTGAAAGGTTTGTTTAGTGCCTTGGATGGAGGTGAGGGGTTGGTGTAGGGGCAGGTGTAGCACTTCCTGCAGTTGCAGGGAAAAGTGCCAGGGGTGGTGGGGAATGTGGAGCGGACGAGGGAGTCATGGAGAGAGCGGTGCCTATGGAAGGCAGATAGGGGTGGGGAGGGAAATATATCTTTGGTTGTGGGGTTGGATTACAAGTGGTGAAAGTGGTGGAGAATGATACGTTGAATCCAGAGATTAGTGGGATGATACGTGAGGACAAGGGGGATTCTGTCTTTGTTTTTGTTGCAGGGAGGGGATGAGAGGACAGAGGTGAAGGGCATCGCAAGAGATGCGATCGAGAGCATTTTCAACCACCGAAGGGGGGAATACCCTGTGTACAAATCACTGAGAAACAAAACCGGAAATAAAATCAACTACCCCAGCAAACTGAAGCATATAGATAACAAGCGGGACAGGACACTAACGCTTCACCAGAGCCGCACTGACGATGTTACCTAGCAGGGTGACAAAATGCTTGCAACCAAACCCACCGGCTCGGCGAACAAGTCTACAGCCTCATACAAGGCAATGGACTAAGGACAGGAAAATGAGATTAGAATAGTTAGATGGTTGTTTTTGACTGGCACAGAGTGATGGGACGAAGGGCCTTTTTCTGTGCTGTAGGTCTCTTTGACTCAATGCCATTTATCCGTACTGCTGTGTTTGATTCCCTGATAAATATTGTAGTACACCTCCTATTTTACCCCCTCCCCTGTCTCACCTGAAGATCCCACATCCTGGAATATTGAGCTGCCAATTCTGCTTCTCTCTCAACATGTCTTAGTGTTAGCAATTACATTACACCCATATGTGTTAATTTGAACCTTCAACTCATTTTCCTTGTTCATCAGAATCCTCACTTTAAAATAAATACCATCCAACCACGCTAAACTCACTTCTTGCCTGAACTTGCCTTTAATGTCTGCTTCCTGATCACTTGCTGTTTCTTCTAATTTTGCATCTTCCCCTGTGAACCTTCTCTCAGGATTCCAACCCCCTGTCAAGTTAGTTTAAACCAGTGAAGATTTAAGTGCTGTTTTCTCATCAACAATTCAAAATACATTCATTTAATAAGATCTGCAACATGTAGGAAAATATATTGATTAATAAATGTTTACTTATTAAATGCAGTGTCTGCAATGGAGCTGACATCAAGTGTTCGGAAATTCCAGTTTATCAAAAAGGTAAGAAAATACATACGTACAATAATGAATGCATTCTTTGTGAACTGCAGTATCAGTTTACATCTGAAGACTAAATTGCACTTCTGTCATAACAGGACTTTTCCGTACCTTGCAGGAACAGCATACAACAGCCACAATTAATATTGCAGTATTGTTCCCATTGCTAAAAAAATTCATAATAATGATATCATGCCTGAAAAAATACATTTTCAGCACAAAGTGCTTTTTTTTGAGATAAAACAAAGAACTGTGGATGCTGGAAACCTGAAACTGAAACAGAAATTGCTGGATATTGCATCTGCGGAGAGAAAGCAGAGTTAATGTTTTGGGTAGCGTGACCCTTCTTAAGAACTGATTGTAGCTAGGAACAGTGGCACTGTACACATGCTGAATGGTATGGTGGGGCCGGGCGAGGTGCTGAAAGGAGTGAACAATAGTTGGAAATGCGCTCAGAGGGACAGAAAAGCCGTTAGGCAAAGAATGATAATCGAAAGCCAGGGAGAAAGAACATCTGCCAAGAGGGACCATAAGTGAGTGAAAATGGGTTGGTTGTGCTGAAAGCAGCCATGTGATGACCAGGCCTAGGGTATGGTATGGGTAAGGGTCATGCAAAAAGGTGTTCAGTGTGAAGGCTGAAGGAGAGGTTGTTCAAAGTGAGCCTAGAGTCCATCATTGTGATGGAAAAGAGAACAGACGGGTCTGAAATAAATGTTCTAAACTGGGGAAGGCTGAGTTTAATAAGATCTGCATGATTTGGCCAAATAGCACTCAGAGCAGATACTTTTAGCAAATAAGAGCAATACATTTGACGTCGTCTTCTTGGAGTTCAACAAGGGTTTTAATAAGGTTCCACATGGGAGGCTATTAGCGAATATCAGAACCTATGGGATCCAAGGAAATTTAGGTGATTGGATACAGGAATGGATTGAGAACGTACATTTTACAAGGCTCTTCAAGTGAAATCATATGGATTGAACTTAAAAACACAAAGATTACACCGGCAAGACAGTAGCAGGGTAAGTCACTCCATTCAGAGCTCCACTCTGCTCGCCAGTTCTCTTTCTCTTTCTTTCTTTGTCTTTCCGTTTTTTCTCCCTTCTTCTCTCTCCCTCTGTAGTAATTCTATTCCCCCCACCCCATCCCTTTTAACTACCTACCTAAGTGTCATGACTGGGAACCACATGGTAGGAGCTGAACGTTCAAGTTGTGTCCTGTAGCGATGGTGGATCGAGCGTGGGCCAGAGCAATGGTGGTCGATCAAGAGTGGGCCGGCGAGAGGGGGGCCAGTGAGGCAGCCGAGAGGGGGGCCAGTGATGCAGCCGAGAGTTGGGCCGGTGAGGCAAGGGCGCTGTGATTGGGCCAGTGAGGAATCGAGAGTGGGACACTGGCGGAGGCATGGTGAGGTCTGGAAAGCCCCAGGTGGGACTGTGGTAGTGGAAAGTTGGACTCTCTTAAGTTATCTTTTTTTTCTTGTCTTATTCTAAATTAATGTGAATGGTGCTGTATATGTGCAGCGAAGGTACACACTTTTCACTGTACTTTTACATTGAAAACATGTGACAGTAAATGATTCAAGTTGAGGAACAATCACATTGCTGGGAGTGCACTATAGGCCCACGAAATAGTCACAGGGAAGTAGAAGACTAGATATGAAGGCAAATTTCAGAGAAACATAAAAATAATTGGGTAGTGATAAAAACAAGGGATGTCAATTTCAGGTAGAGTCATAGAATCCCCACAGTGCGGAAAGAGGCCATTTGGTCCATCAAGGAACAGAATGGTGGCTCTGTTGTTAGCACTGCTGCCTCACAGCACCTGGGACCCAAGTTGGATTCCACCCTCAGGCTTCTGTCTGTGTGGAGTTTGCACATTCTCTCTGTGTCTGTGTGGGTTTCTTCCAGGTGCTCCAGTTTCTTCCCACAGTCCCAAAGATGTGCAGGTTAGGTGGATTGGCCATGCTATATTAGAACATAGAACATAGAACAGTTCAGCACAGTACAGGCCCTTTGGCCCATGATGATGTGCTGACCTATTATCCCACTCTAAGATCAAACTACCCCGCATACCCTACATTTTACTATCATCCATGTGCCAATCCAGGAGCCGCTTAAACGTCCTGAATGTATCTGACTCCACTACCACTGCCGGCAGCGCATCCCACGCACCCACCACTCTCTGTGTGAAGAACCTATCTCTGACATCTCCCCTATACCTTCCTCCAATCACCTTAAAATTATGATCCCTCGTAATAGTCATTTCTGCCCTGGGAAAAAGTCTCTGACTATCCACTCTATCTATGCCTCTCATCATCTTGTACACCTCTATCAAGTCACCTCTCATCCTTCTTTGCTCCAATAAGAAAATCACTAGCTCCCTCAAACTGTTCCTCATAAGACCTGCCATCCAGCCCAGGCAGCATCCTGGTAAATCTCTTCTGCACCCTCTCTAAAGCTTCCACATCCTTCCTATATTGAGGTGACCAGAACTGAACACAATATTCTAAGTGTGGTCTAACCAGGGTTTTATAGAGCTGTAGCATAACCTCACGGCTCTTAAACTCAATTCCCCTGCCAATGAAAGCCAACACACCATACGCCTTCTTTACAACCCTATCAACTTGGGTAGCTACTTTGAGGGATCTATGGACGTGGACCCCAAGATCCTTCTGTTCCTCCACACTGCCGAGAATCCTGCCATTAACCCTGTATTCTGCATTCAAATTCAACCTTCCAAAATGAATCACTTCATATTTTTCTGGGTTGAATTCCATCTGCCACTTCTTTGCCCAGCTCTGCATCCTGTCAATGTCCCGTTGCAACCTACAACAGCCCTCCACGCTGTCCACAACTCCACCAACCTTTGTGTCATCGGCAAACTTACTAACCCACCCTTCCACTTCCTCATCCAAGTCATTTATAAAGATCACAAAGAGCAGAGGTCCCAGGGCAGATCCCTGCGAAACACCATTGATCGCCGAGCTCCAGGGTGAATACTTTCCATCTACTGCCACCCCCTGTCTTCTATTGGACAGCCAGTTTTGTATCCAGACAGCCAAATTTCCCTGAATCCCATGCCTCCTTATTTTCTGAATGAGCCTCCCATGTGGAATCTGATCAAATGCCTCGCTAATATCCATATACACCACATCCACTGCTCTACCTTCATCAAGGTGTTTTGTTACATCCTCAAAGAATTCAATAAGGCTTTTGAGGCATGACCTGCCCTTCACAAAGCCATGCTGACTATCTCTAATCAAATTGTGCTTTTCGAAATAATCATAAATTCTGTCTGTCAGCATCCTCTCCAATAATTTACCCACCACAGAAGTAAGACTGACTGGTTTGTAATTCCCAGGATAATCCCTATTCCCTTTCTTGAACAAGGGAATAACATTTGCCACCCTCCAATCATTTGATACTACTCCAGTGGACAGTAAGGATGCAAAGATCATTGCCAAAGGCACAGCAATCTCTTCCCTCGCTTCCCGTAGAAACCTTAGGTATATCCCATCTGGCCCAGGGGACTTATCTATCCTCATGTTTTTCAAAATTTCTAGTGTATCCGCCTTCCTAACATCAACCTGTTCAAGCATATCTGCCTGTTTCATGCTGTCCTCACAAACGTCAAAGTCCCTCTCACTGGTGAATATTGAAGCAAAGTATTCATTAAGGACCTCCCCTACCTCCTCCAACTCCACGCACGTTCCCTCCACTATCTCTGAATGGCCCTACCCTCACTCTGGCCATCCTCTTGTTCCTCACATAATTATAGAATGCCTTGGGGTTTTCCTTAATCCTACCCGCCAAGGCTTTTTCATACCCAAATTGCCCATCGTCATTAGGGATTGCAGGCTTGGTGGGCTAACCATGGGAAATGCAGGGTTACAGGAATAAGGTAAGACAGGTGGGTCTAGGGGAATTCTCTTCAGAGGATTGGTGTGGACCATGGCGAATCCACCTAGCCTGCACATTCCTGAACACTACAGATAATTTAGCATGGCCAATCCACAGAGTCATAGAGATGTACAGCATGGAAACAGACCCTTCACTCCAACTCATCCATGTTGACCAGATATCCTAAATTAATCTAGTCCCATTTTCCAGCACTTGGCCCATATCCCTCTAAACCCTTCTTATTCGTATACCCATCCAGATGCCTTTTAAATGTTGTAATTGTGCCAGCCTCCACCCCTTCCTCTGGCAGCTCATTCCATACATGCACCACCCTCTGCGTGAAAAAGCTGCCCCTTAGATCCCTTTAAATCTTTCCCCTCTCACTTGAACTTATGCCCTTTAGTTTTGGACCCCTCTACCCCAGGAAAAAGAGCTTGGCTATTCACCCTATCCATGCCTCCCATTATTTAATAAACCTCTGTAAGATCTCCCCTCAGCCTCCAATGCTCCAAGGAAAATAGTCCCAGCCTATTCAGACTCTCCCTATAGCTCAGACACTTCAAGCCTAACAACATCCTTGTAAATCTTTTCTGAACCCTTTCAAGTTTCGCAACATCTTTCCTATAGCAGGGAGATCGCAGAATTGAATGCAGTATTCCAAAAGTGGCCTAACCAATGTCCTGTACAGCCGTAACATGACCTCCCAACTCCTATACTCAATGCACTGACCAATAAAAGCAAGCATACCAATGCCTTCCTCCATCCCGTCTACTGTGACTCCACTCTCAAGGAACTATGAACCTGCACCCCAAGATCTCTTTGTTCAACAACACCTCCTCAGGACCTTACCATTAAGTGTATAATTCCTGCTTGATTTGCCTTTCCAAAATGCAGCACCTTGTATTTATCTAAATTAAACTCCATCTGCCACTCCTCAGCCAATTGGTTCAAATGATCAAGGTCCCATTGTACTCTAAGATAACCTTCTTTGCTTTCCATTACATCACCAAGTTTGGTGTCATCTGCATAGTTACTAAACATACCTGGGCTGTGGCCCACTGCAGTGCATAGCAACAGCAGCGGCCCAGTGCCGTGCATGGTAGCAGACAGTGGTCAGACCATGTGGAGGCCCACAGCGTTGGTCTGCTGTGGAGAACCCTTGGAGAGAGACTGTGATATTTGTCTTTCCAACTTGCTTCTTGTTTTTATGACCAATGAATATACTGTGTATAGCTGCAGTGTAATTTCTTTTTTCTTCATTTCTATATTCTTTATCTAAGGATTGTACCTAAGTACTCTGTACTTAAGATGGCGCCATGTGTTGGCGACATTGTTACACTGAAATTAATCTTGTAACTGTAGATTCTGTACCTTGGTACATTTGTGCCTGTGATGGCACTGTAACAGACGACTAATAAACTTCTCACTGTACTTATTTGAGTTCCTGTGACAATAAAACTAATTCAATTCAATTCAATCTTATACTCACATCCAAATCATTTATATAAATGACAAAAAGCAGTGGATCAAGCACAAATCCTTGTGGCAAACTGCTGGAAACAGGCCTTCAGTCTGAAAAGCATTATTTTCTGGCTCCTACCTTCAAGCCAATTTTGTATCCAAATGGCTAGCCCTCCCTCTTATCCACGAGATCTAACCTTGTTAACCAGTCTACCATGTGCAACCTTGTCGAGCACATTGCTGAAGTCTATATAGGCAATAGCCACCACTCTGCCTTCATCAATCATTTTTGTTACTTCTTCAAAAACTCAGTCAAGGCAGTGGAACATGATTTCCCAAGCACAAAGCCATGTTGACGATCCCTAATCATTCCTTGCCTTTCCAAATGCATGTAAACCCTATTCCTCAGAATCCATTCCAGCAATTTACCCACCACTAATGTAAGGCTCATTGGTCTACAGTTCACTGGCTTTTCCTGACTTCCTTTCTTAAATAATGGCACCACATTAGCCAACCTCCAGTCTCCCAGAACCTCACACTAGGCTCTCAGTGCTACAAATATCTCAGCAAGGGGCCCAGCAATCATTTCCCTCACTTCCCACAAAATTCCGGGGTACACCACTAGATTCAAGATTGTACTTTCCCAGAAATTAGAAATACAGGATGAAAAAATGAGCTCAACAGTTTTTGGTGTTATGAGTGCTTGTAGAATTTCAAAATGGCATCAGTTGCACATATGTGCCATTTTGGGACAAAATTATCCATATGGCATAATTAATACAGATGTTAGTACGCACACACCAAACATCAGCTGCGTTGTATGCAGGACAGGAAGATCATGATGTCCATCAGCATGCAGCAAAAATAAGAATTGCTACTGAAACAGAACTAGTTCTGAAGAAAGGTCACGAGACCCGAAATGTTAACTCTGCTTTCTCTACACAGATTCTGCCAGACCTGCTGAGTTTCTTCAGCAATTTCTTTTCATCTTTCAGATTTCCAGCATCCTCATTTCTGTGTTTTATTTTAGCATGCAGCACTTCTGTAAAGCCAGAAATTATGCAATGTTCCTGGCTATGGCCTTAAACAACTAAACATATATTGAGCAGAAGGAAGCACTGTTTAACAAGATCTTCAACTACTGACAGGTATAGTTACTGCTTTCTTCAAGTTGCTATTATATGTTGCAACTATTCTCAAGTGTTTGCTACTTGCTTTAATTGTTAAAAGGTTCAGGAATATTTCTGTTCAAGGAGTAGCTGCCAGACAATGCTCCACTAGTAAGCTTACACTCTGTAATGCAGCACAATTTGGAGAGTGAACAGAAGCCATGTGTTGAAAGACAAACTGCTGGAAGAGGCAGGCCAAGAAGTCGGTATAGAAGATTAAGGAAGTAAGGCAGACTCACAAGAGTAGCCTGCAGTCACCATTGCATAAAGGCAGGTTGGGAAGAGTTTCCTTTGAAGAAAAGCCCAAGCATGACACCATAGAAAATTCATTGGCTGATATAGGAAAGGGAGGATTTGAATCATAGAATCTGTACAGTGTGGAAGCAGGCCAATTGGCCCAACAAGTCCACATTAACCCTCCGAAGAGCATCCCACCCAGACCACCCCCCCACTCCCCCACCCTATCCCTGAATTTCCTAGTCTGCACATCCCTGGGCACTATGGGCAATTTAGCATAGCCAATCCACCTAACCTGAACATTTTTGGACTGTGGGAGGACACCAGAGCACCTGGAAGAAACCCACGCAGACACAGGGCGAATGTGCTAATTCCACACAGACAATGGTCAAGAGTGGATATGAACGCGGGTCCTTGGCACTATGAGGCAGCACTGCTAACCACTGAGTCACCGTACTGACCTCAAAAGCAGGAAGATCAAACCAAACATGAGATCAAGGCCTGACAAACACTTGTCTATCAACTGCAAACATATCTGTGGTAAGTGTTTGAAGTTTGAGCAACTTCAGCTCAGAGTTTATGAGTTGGAGGCTGACTATAGACACTGTGATGCATTGGGGCTGGAGTGGGGGAATCACCTGGATTTCTTTCACCAGAAGGTAGTCAAACCTGATTTGGTATCCTGATATGGTCAGTGGTCAAGAACAAGTGGGGTGTGACTGTGAGTGACACAATTAAGGGGACCCAGGGAACGGGATTGTGGGAGTATCAGCCTCTGCAGTTATCCAATAGATCTGGTGTTTTCTCAGTGTGTTTGGATGAGAGCAGGTACTGTGAAGTGAATGAGCTAAATGACCGTACTATAGGAAGATATCCAGTGGGGAGAGCTATATGGAATGTACTTGCTGCACTCCTAGCCACTCCTGCTTCAGTACAGCTACAACAGTGCCATCTAACAATAATATGGAAAATTGTCCAGGCATGTCCTGTACACAAAATGCAAATCTAACCTGGCTAATTCTCCCACCATCAGTCTCCTCTCGATCATCAGTAAAATGATGGAAGGTGTCAGTAACAGTGCTATCAAGCAGCACCTGCTCAGCAATAACCTGCTCAGTGACGCCCAGTTTGGGTTCCGCCAGGGCCACTCAGCTCCTGATCTCATTACAGTCTTGGTTCAAACATGGACATAAGAGCTGAATTCCAGAGGTGAAGTGAGAGTGACAGCCCTTAATATCAAGGCTGGACTTGACTGAGAGTGCCATCAAGGAGCCCAAGCAAAACTGGGTTAATGTGAATCACAGCAGAAAACTCCCCAGTGGCTGGAGCTGTACCTGACACACAGGAAGATGGTTGTGGTTGTTGGAGGTCAGTCATCTTGGCTTCAGGTCATCTCTGCAGGAGATCCTCAGGGTAGTGTCCTCAGCCTAACCATCTTCAGCTGCTTCATTAATGACCTTCCCTCCGTCATAAGGTCAAAAGTGGGGATGTTCTGCAATGATTGCAGAATGGCCAGCACCATTCGTGACTAAAGAACAAAGAAAATTACAGCACAGGAACAGGGCCTTCGGCCCGCCAAGCCTGCACCGATCCAGATCCTCTATCTAAACCTGTCGCCAATTTTCCAAGGATCTGTATCCCTCTGCTCCCTGCCCATTCATGTATCTGTCTAGATACATCTTAAATGACACTTTCGTGCCCGCCTCTACCACCTCCGCTGGCAATGCGTTCCAGGCACCCACCACCATCTGCGTAAAGAACTTTCCACGCATATCTCCCTTAAACTTTTCCCCTCTCACCTTGAAATCGTGACCCCTAGTAATTGAGTCCCCCACTCTGGGAAAAAGCTTCTTGCTATCCACCCTGTCTATACCTGTCATGATTTTGTAGAACATAGAGCATAGAACATAGAACATTACAGCGCAGTACAGGCCCTTCAGCCCTCAATGTTGCGCCGACCTGTGAAACCAATCTGAAGCACATCTAACCTAAACTATTCCATTATCATCCATATGTTTATCCAATGACCATTTAAATGCCCTTAAAGTGGGCGAGTCTACTATTTTTGCAGGCAGGGCATTCCACGCCCTTACTACTCTCTGAGTAAAGAACCTACCTCTGACATCTGTCCGGTATCTATCACCCCTCAATTTAAAGCTATGTCCCCTCGTGCTAGCCATCACCATCCGAGGAAAAAGGCACCCACTGTCCACCCTATCTAATCCTCTGATCATCTTGTATGTCTCTATCAAGTCACCTCTTAACCTTCTTCTCTCTAACGAAAACAGCCTCAAGACCCTCAGCCTTTCCTCATAAGACCTTCCCTCCATACCAGGCAACATCCTGGTAAATCTCCTCTGCACCCTTTCCAATGCTTCCACATCCTTCCTATAATGCGGTGACCAGAACTGTAGACCTCAATCAGGTCCCCCCTCAACCTCCGTCTTTCTAATGTAAATAATCCTAATCTACTCAACCTCTCCTCATAGCTAGCACCCTCCATACCAGGCAACATCCTGGTGAATCTCCTCTGCACCCTCTCCAAAGCATCCACATCCTGTTGGTAATGTGGCAACCAGAACTGTACGCAGTATTCCAAATGTGGTCGAACCAAAGTCCTACACAACTGTAACATGACCTGCCAACACTTGTACTCAATACCCCGTCCGATGAATGAAAGCATGCCGTATGCCTTCTTGACCACTCTATTGACCTGCGTTGCCACCTTCAGGATACAATGGACTTGAACACCCAGATCTCTCTGTGCATCAATTTTCCCCAGGGCTTTTCCATTTACCGTATAGTTCGCTCTTGAATTGGATCTTCCAAAATGCATCACCTCGCATTTGTCTGGATTGAACTGCATCTGCCATTTCTCCGCCCAACTGTCCAATCTATATTCTTCTGCATTCTCCGACAGTCCCCTTCACTATCTGCTACTCCACCAATCCTAGTGTCATCTGCAAACTTGCTAATCAGACCATCTATACCTTCCTCCAGATCATTTATGTATATCACAAACAACAGTGGTCCCAACACGGATCCCTGTCGAACACCACTGGTCACAGTTCTCCATTTTGAGAAACTCCTTTCCACTACAACTCTCTGTCTCCTGTTGCCCAGCCAGCTCTCTATCCATCTAGCTAGTACACCCTGGACCCCATGTGACTTCACTTTCTCCATCAGCCTACCATGGGGAACCTTATCAAACGCCTTACTGAAGTCCATGTATATGATATATACAGCCCTTCCCTCATCTATCAACTTTGTCACTTCCTCAAAGAATTCTATCAAGTTGGTAAGACATGACCTTCCCTGCACAAACCCATGCTGCCTATCACTAAAAAGCCTATTTTCTTCCAAATGTAAATAGATCCTATCCCTCAGTATCTTCTCCAGCAGCTTCCCCACCACTGACGTCAGGCTCACTGGTGTATAATTACCTGGATTATCCTGCTACCCTTCTTAAACAAGGGGACAACATTAACAATTCTCTAATCCTCCGGGACCTCACCCATGTTCAAGGATGCTGCAAAGATGTCTGTTAAGGCCCCAGCTATTTCCTCTCTTACTTCCCTCAGTAACCTGGGATAGATCCCATCCGCACCTGGGGACTTGTCCACCCTAATGCCTTTTAGAATACCCAACACTTCCCCCCTCCTTATGCTGACTTGACCTAGAGTAACTAAACATCTATCCCTAACCTCAACATCTGTCACGTCCCTCTCCTCGGCCTACTCCTGCTCCTAGTTCTTATGTTCTTATGTTCTCAGTGAATACCGACGCAAAGTACTCATTAAGAATCTCACTCATTTCCTCTGACTCCTCGCATAACTTCCCTCCTTTGTCCTTGAGTGGGCCAACCCTTTCTCTAGTTACCCTCTTGCTCCTTATGTATGAATAAAAGGCTTTGGGATTTTCCTTAACCCTGTTTGCTAAAGATATTTCGTGACCCCTTTTAGCCCTCTTAATTCCTCGTTTCAGATTGGTCCTACTTTCCCGATATTCTTCCAAATGACTACTCCAGATACTGGGACAGTATGTCCAAATGCAATAAGACCTAGACATATCCAGGTTGGGTTGAAAATTAACAAGTAATATTCACACCACTCAAATACCAGACAATAACCATCTTCAAAAGAGACAATTTAACCATTACCCCTTGACATTCAATGGTATCACCATCACTGAATCTCCTGCTATAAACTTCCTGGGAGTTACCATTGACCAGAAACTGAAATGGCGTCACCATATAAATACAGTGACTAAGAGAGCAGGTCAGAGGCTAGGAATACTGCAGCAAGTAACTTATCTCCTGACTCCCCAAAGCCTGTCTATTATCTACGAGGCACAAGTAAGGAGCGTTTTGGAATACTTCCCTCTTGCCTGGATGAGTGCAGCTCCCAACAGTATTCAAGAAGCTTGACACCATCCAGAATAAAGCTTTATAGGGCTTTAATAAGGCATTTGATTGGCACCACAGCAGCAAACATTCAGTAGCTTGACCACCGATGTTCAGTTGCAGCAGTGTGTACCACCTACAACATGCACTGCAGAAATTGACCAAAGATCCTTAGACAGCATCTTTCAAACCCACGTCACTTCCATTTAGAAGGACAAGAACAGCAGATATATGAGAACACCACCCCCTGCAAGTTCCCCTCTAAGCCACTCATTATCCTGACTTGCAAATATATCACAGTTCCTTCACTTTCACTAGGGCAGAATCCTGGAATTTACTCCCTCATGGTACTGTAGATTGGCACAGGGACTGTGGTGGTTCAAAAGGCAGTTCACTACCATCTTATCAAGGACAGCTAGGGTTAGGCAATGAATTCAGGCCTACATCCCACGACTAAATAAAAAAAAACTGTTTCATTCCCTATAGATGCTGCTACTCCTACTGTGTTTCTCCAGTACTTTCTGTATTTATGTCATAAAAACCTATCTGGTACACTTATTTCATTTTGGGAAGGAAACAACTTCTTTAACTAGTCTGGTCCACATATGGCCACTGACCTACTGCAATGTGGTTGGCTGATAATTGTACTCTGGATAATAATGGGAAGGCAGTAAATGCTGACCTAACTCGCCACAGGCATATCCCCTGAAAAATTAAGAGAAATACTTGGTCAAATCCCACCTTAGCAGATGGTGGAAACTAAATTCAAGTTAATTTTAATAAATCAAGTTAATTTAAAAATCTGCCATTGTAAGCCAGTTTCTATATCGTTCACTGTGAAATTATTGCATATCATTGTAAAAAGCCATCTGATTAGCTAGAGGAAATGGGTGAGATCCTTAATGAGTACTTTACATGTGTATTCACCAAAGAGAGTGATGCAAGGGATGTTGGGGTTAGGGAAAGGTGTATGAATACTCTTGTGTGTGAATACAATGAATGAGGAAGTGTTGAGTGTCATGAAATGCATTAATGTAGACATGTCCCAGGGGCCAAATGGGATCTATCCCAGGATACTGTGGAAGGCAAGGGATGAAATAGCTGGGGCCTTATTAGATACCTTTGCAAATTCTTTGGCTCCGGGCAAGGTTCCAGAGGACTGGAAAATGGCCAGTGTTATTCCTTTGTTTAAGAAGGGAAACAAAGACGATCCAGGTAATTGCAGGCTGGTGATCCTGGTGTCAGTGGTTGGGAATCTGTTGGAGAAGATACTGAGAGACAATATATTTACATTTGGACGCGAATGGACTTGTTAGTGATAGGCAGCATGTGTTTGTGCAGGAAAGGTCATGTCTCAACAATCTGATTGAATTTTTTGAGGGGATGACAATGATTGATGAAGGAAGGGCAATGGATGTTGTCTACATGGACTTTAGTAAGCATTTGACAAGGTACCTCATGGCAGCCTGGTACAGAAGGTAGAGTTTCATGGGATCCAGGGATCAATGCTGGGACCTTTGTTGTTTGTAATATATATAAATGATCTGGAGGAAAATGTAGGTGGTCTGATTAGTAAGTTTGCAGATGACACATAACTGGTGGAGTTGCAGAAAGTGAGGAGGATTGTCAAAGGACACAGCAAGATATAGATAGATTGCAGATTTGGGCAGAGAAATGGCAGATGGAGTTTAATCCAAATAAATGTGAGATAATGCATTTTGGAAGATCAAACTCAGGTGCGAATTATGCAGTAAATGGCAGAACCCTTAAGAGCACAAACATACAGAGGGACCTGGACGTACAGGCCCACAGATCCCTGAAAGTGGCAACACAGGTGGAAAAGGTGGTCAGAAGGCATACAGCACGCTTGCCTTCATTGGCTGGAGCATCGAATATAAAAGTTGGTTAGTTATGTTACAGCTGTATAAAACTGTATAGGCCGCATTTGGAATATTGCATGCAGTTCTGGTCGCCACATGACCAGAGGCCATGGATGCTTTGGAGAAAATGCAGGGAAGGTTTACCAGCATGTTGTCTGGTCTGGAGGTTACAGTCCAACTGATTTATTTAAAATTACAACCTTTCAGAGCACTGATGAAGGAGCAAAGGAGAAGTTTGTGATTTTAAAATAAATTGGTTGGACTATAACCTGATGTCGTTTGACTTCTGACTTTGTTCACCCCACCAGTCCAACACCAGCATCTCCACATCTTGGTCTGGAGGGTTTTAGGTAAGAGGAGAGGTTGGATAAACTTGGATTGTTTTCACTGGAAAAACGGCGGCTGAGGGACAACCTGATAGAGGTCTATAACATTATGAGAGGCATAGATAGAGTGGAATGCTCAGAGGCTTTTTCCCAGGCTTGAAATGTCAACCACAAGAGGGCACAGGTTCAAGGTGAGAGGGAGAAAGTTTAGGGGAGAAGCGCAGGGAAATTTTTTCATCCAAGAGTTTGGTGGGTGCCTGGGATGCACTGCTAATGGAGGTGGTGGAAGTAAGCATGTTAGCAATGTTTAAGGCATATCTTGATAAACACATGAACAGGAGACCAACAGGAGAATTTAAACCATGTATGGGCAATAGGTAGTGGGTCTAAATAAGGATTAGGAATCGGCACAGGCTTAGTTGGCTGAAGCGCCTCTTCCTACGCTGTATTGTTCTTTGTTCTTTGCTCTTTGATTCACTGATATCCTTTAGCGAAGGAAGTCCACCATCCTTACCTGGTCTGATCTCCATTTGATTCTCAGCTAAATTGTGCCATAAATCAGCCAGGTATTAGTTTTGCAGAGTTTCATGGGGGATTTCCCTCCATGAGCCCTAGCATATTACTCATGTAATTTTATACTGCTCAGCTAATTGTGTTTACAGCATACGACGATGGCACCATGCTCAAGCTGTTGGGCACTCACCAGCAGCAAAATCGCGAGCCACTGTCAGAACCATCTGGGATTTCTGGCACCGGTATTAACACTATCTTTACGACCCAGCTGTACATCAGGTATTGCTGGCCAAGTCCCACGAGTGAAAAAAAGTGCAAAGTGCTATTTCACTCCAAAGTGCAGCATTGAAGTGGTGAACTGTGATTGCATAATAGTCTAAAATGTGCCATGATGTTGTGATGAGGTTACTTGTGTGGATCAGGAGTGCAGGTGGACGTTGCACGTGGAGCTTATCTGAGATATTGGGGACTGCTTGCCAAAATGGTGGACCAGAGGAGCAAATGATGAGCTGGAGCCTCCAGGAATTGGCTCTGACTTTCAAGTCGTGAATTGTCTTCACTTAGTTGCCTTCCATCACATGCGAGAATAGCAAAAGATAGATAAAAGAGGTACAGTTAGAGATGTAAATGTGCACAAATCGGCCTCTTGCCAATC
Source organism: Rhincodon typus (assembly GCF_021869965.1). Taxonomy (NCBI): domain Eukaryota; kingdom Metazoa; phylum Chordata; class Chondrichthyes; order Orectolobiformes; family Rhincodontidae; genus Rhincodon; species Rhincodon typus. The sequence continues at coordinate 126,638,886 of NC_063334.1, forward strand.
ACTAATGCCAATCAGTTCTCATCTCACTGTTCAAACCATGGGTGGGAAATATTACTTTTTTTTCTAAATGTTAAGAATTTAGTTTATCCGATCTCGCCATATTTTCCCAACTGACTCACTGTTGCCAGTGTCCTTCAGGGGCTGGAAGAATTCAGAAGCTCAATGTGTTTGACTCTGAAGTGGTTTCAAAAGCCACTCAGTTATACCAAAACCATTGTAGTAAAGTCAAATCAGATGAGCTGCAACAGGTTGACTGAACAATTCAGCTCACCAGCACCTTGCAAATATAGAGAATGCTGGAAAAATTCAGCAAATATGACAGCTTCTGTGGAGAGAGAAATAGAATTAATGTTTTGAGTCCAGTATGATTTTTCTTCAGAAATCCTCAGAATTCAAGTAATTATGACAAAGTCCCTGTTATCTGGAACTCTGGTGCAACTGGGAATCAGCAGGCATAGGTCCTCTTGCTCTAGGAACTGATCACCTGGTCACCTCTCTCTCTCACTCCCTCTCTCCCTCTCTCCCTCTCTCTGTTCTTTTGATCAAAGCTCCATAACAGTACTTATGAGTGGTCCAAGCAGATTCATTTAACTGACTTCCACCATTCCCCATGCATGCTGGATACCAAGGAGTTTACTGTACTTGGAAGTCCAGAATTGGCCTGGTGGTATTATTACTAGGCTATTAATCCAGAACTCAGCTAATAATTTGGGGACCTGGGTGCAAATCCTGCCATGACAGATGGTGAAATTTGAATTCAACAAAGAATCTGGAATTAAGGGTCTAATGATGACCATTGTTGATGTTGGAAAAACCCATCTGGTTCACTAATGTCCTTTTAAGGAAGGAAATCTGTGTCCTTACCTGCTCTGGCCTACATGTGACTCCAGACCCACAGCAATGTGTTTGACTCTTAACTGCCCTCTGGGCAATTAGAGATGGACAATAAATCCTGGCCTAGCCAGAGATCCCCACATCCCGTCAGTAAATGAACAAAAATTTAAAAATTGCTATTTGTAATGAGTGCTAATTGGTGAGACTGTGGTTGGAATGGAGAAATAGCAGGAACTGTTGACTCTCTAGTTAATTGAATTAAATTCAAACCAAGCAAACTGACTGATGGTCAGAGGCCACCAAGGAATTCCACATTCTCATGCTGTATAAATTGTCATTTCTTTTGAATTTTGATTTACTTGGGCTTCAGTCCTGATGAGTGCCAGATAAAAATTTATGACTTCGTATCTCTTTTTAATCACTATGCAAGAGCAATTGGATTGGCCATTAAATATTGGCCTTGCAAGTGACACTCACATCCCAAGAGGGAAAAAGGGGAAGCCAGGAGGTATCTTTGCTTTTAGGTATTGTGGGTGATTTTGGCACAGGAGAGGAAGAATCAGTAAAACTTGATTTTAGACAATACATATCATGGCTTTTATATTCTTTAATACTTTTTAGAGCTGTGCATTGAAGAAGAAGAGTATGCTTACTGCACAAACAATAATGCTGGAAAGATATGTGAGCCAAGCTGTGAAAACCAGATCTCCAAACACATCCCCTGCACTGAAGCATGTGAAGAAGGCTGCATATGTAAGCCCGGGTATGTAATCATAATTTGAGACAAATGAATGACTAATCACTAATTTAAATTTTATATTTTTTCAAAAGATATTTTATGATGAGCAAAACATTAACATCAACAGAAATTAAATACATCAATATCTTAGAGAGAAGTTAGAAGAGATTTACTCAATTTTGTCATTTATATAAATTATTTGGATGTGAAAGTAGGAGATATGGTTAGTAATTTTGCAGATGACACCAAAATTGGTGGTTTATTAAACAGTGAAGAAGGTTACCTCAGAGTACAGTGCGACCTTGATCAGTTGGGCTGGTAGGCCGAGGAGTGGCAGGTGGAGTTTAGTTTAGATAAATGTGAGATGCTGCATTGATTTGGTTTGATTTGATATGATATGTTTATTGTCACATGTACCTAAGTACAGTGAAAAGCTCTGTTTATGAGTAGTACAGGCAGATCATGGTAAGCAAGGACATACACGTCACAGGGTGAAAAAAAAGTAGACAGAAGCATACAGATTATGTCGCACGGAGCATGTGCTAGGCAAAATAAACATTAGTAAGACAAGCAACATCTGAAGTTAGAGAGTTCATTCATCAGTCTTATAACAGCCAGGAAGAACCTGTTACTGAACCTGTTGATGCATGTGTTCAGGCTTCTGTATCTTCTGTCTGACAGAAGAGGTTGTAAGAAAACATTACTGGGGTGCACAGCAGGCCAGGCAGCGTCAGAGGAACAGGAAAATTGACGTTTCGGGTCAGGACCCTTGTTCAGAAATAGGGAGGGGGAAGGGATCTGGGAAATAAATAGAGGAGGGGTGGGGTTGGGGAAGGTAGGTGGGATGGTGATAGGTGAGTGCAGGTAGGCAGTGGTGGGGATTGGTCAGTGGGATGGGTGGGGAGGATAGGTGGGAGAGAAGATCGACAGGTTGTGTCAAGTCAAGGAGGCGAGGATGAGAGGGAGGGTTAGACATGGGATGTGACCGGGGTTGGGGGGGAGGTGGTGGGGAGATTTTGAAACTGGTGACCACTTCGTGCTCCTACGAGGAGTTTGAACAGTTCGTCAAATTTACTAACACCTTTCACCCCAACCTCAAATTCAACTGGATCATCTTCAATACTTCCCTCTCCTTGAAGATTTCTCCATCTCCATCTCTGGTGACCACCTTGAAACTGACATCTATTTCAAGCCCACCGACTCCTACTGCTACCTGGAGTAGACCTCCTCTCAGCCACCCTCATGCAAGAGTGCGATCCCCTACTCCCAATTCCTCCACCTTTGCCGTGTCTGCTCCCAAATGGGGTGTTCCAGTCCTGAACAACCCAGATGTCCTTCCATTTAAAGGACCGTAACTTGTCCCCTCTGGTGGTCGAAAATGCCCTCAACCACATTTCTTGCATTTCCTGCACCTCTGCCCTCACATCCCCTCCCCCCAACAAAAATAAAGACAGAATCCCCCTTGCCCTCACATATCACCCCACCAACCTCTGCATCCAACATATCATTCTCCGCCACTTCCGCCACCTACAACCAATTCGACCCCACAACCAAAGATATATTTCCCTCCCCACTCCTATATGCCTTTCATAGGGACTGCTAACTCCACGACTCCCCCATCCGCTCCACACTCCCCACTAACCCCACCACCCCCGGCACTTCTCCCTGCAACCGCAGGAAGTGCAAAACCTGCCCCTACACTTCTCTATTCAAGGCACATCAGACAGGGGTTCACCTGCACATCCGTCAACTTGGTCTACTGTATCCACTGTTCCTGATGTGGCCTCCTCTACATCGGTGAGACCAAGCGTAGACCGTTTTGTAGAGCATCGGCACACTCTACACGACAAACAACAACACCTTCCAGTCGCCTACCATTTTAACTCCCCCTCCCACTCCCTGGGTGACATGTCCATCCTGGGCCTCCTCCAGTGTCACAATGACACCACCCGCAAACTGGAGGAGCAACACTTCATATTCCGCCTCGGGAGCCTACAGCCAGATGGCCTAAACATGGAATTCAGCAGTTTTAAAATCTCCTCACCCCTGACCTCATTCCATGTCCAACCCTCCCTCTTATCCCCGCCTCCTTGACCTGACACAACCTGTCCACCTTCTCTCCCACCTTTATGCCCCACCCATCCCACTGACCAATCCCCACCACTCCCTACTTGCACTCACCCATCACCATCCCTAGCCCCAGCCCTCCACTCTCTATTTATTTCCCAGCTCCATTCCTCCTCCCCATTTCTGACGAAGGATCAACTTTCCCGCTCTTCTGATGCTGCCTGGCCTACTGTGTTCCTCCAGCTCCATACTGTGTTATCTCTGACTTCAGCATCTGCAGTTCTTGCTACCTCTAAGTGAATTACCGGGATGCGATGGGTCTTTGATGGTGTTGGCAGTGAGCTGTGTAAGTAGAGTCCATGGATGGAAGGTTGACTTCTGTGATGGTCTGGGCTGCGCACACAACCTTCTGTAATTTCTTACAGTCCTGGGCAGAGCAGTCACCATACCAGGCCGTTATGCACCCGGACAGTATGTTTTCAATGATGAATCTGTAAAAGTTGGTGAGGGTCCTTATGGACATGGCAAATTTCCTGAGCTGCCTGAGGAGGAAAAGACGTTGTTGTGCTTTCTTGACTGTTGAACCTATATGGGAAGTCCAGGACAGATTATCAGTTATCATTACTCTGAGGAACTTGAAGCTCTCCACCCTCTCAACCTCAGCTCCGTTGATATAGATGGGGATGTTTTCTCCTCCTTTCTTTCTGAAGTCAGTGATCAATTCTTTAGTTCTGCTGATGCTGAGAGAGAGAGGTTGTTCTCACTGCACTACGTCACCAAACCCTCTATCTCCTTTCTGTATTCTGACTCATCATTGTTACATATCCGTCCCACCATGTAGAATTGTCAGCAACATTATAGTTGGCGTTTGCATTTTGGGCAAATCAGGGCAGGAACTATACAAGTAATGACAAGGTCCTGTGGAGTGTTGCCAAACAAACAGACCTTGGAGTGCATGTTCATAGTGAAAGTGGAGTCACAGGTAGACAGGATAGTGAAGGGTCTAGGCCCGAAACATCAGCCTTCCTGCTCCTATGATGCTGCTTGGCCCGCTGTGTTCATCCAGCTCTACACCTTGTCATCTCTATAGTGAAGAAGGCGTTTGTTACACTTGCCTTTATTGGTCAGTACAGTGAATATAGGAGTTGGGAGGTCATGTTACAGCTATACAGGCCATTGGTGAGGCCACTTTTGGAATACTGCATGCAATCCTGGTCTCCCTGCTGTTGGAAAGATGTTGTGAAACTTGAAAGGTTCAGAAAAGGTTTACAAGGATGTTGCCAGGGTTGGAGGATTTGAGATATAGGGAGTGGCCAAATAGGCTGGGGCTATTTTCCCAGGAGCGTCAGAGGCTAAGGGGTGACCTTATAGAAGTTTATAAAATCATGAGAGGCATGGATTGGGTGAATAGTCAAGGTCCTTTCCCCAGGGTAGGGGGTGTCCAAAGCTAGAGGGCACAGGTTTAAGGTGAGAAGGGAAAGATTTAAAAGGGACCTAAGGGGCAAATTTTTCACGCAGAAGGTGATGTGTGTATGGAATGAACTGCCAGGGTAAGTGGTGGAGGCTGGTACAATTACAATATTTAAAAGGCATCTGAATGGGTATATGAATAGGAAGAGTTTAGAGGGATATGGGCCAAATGCAGGCAAATGGGACTAGATTAATTTAGGATATCTGGTCGGCATGGACGAGTTGGTTCAAAGGGTTTGTACATCTCTGTGACTTTCTGACTCTAAAAGTGGTACAATGGGTGATCAGCTTCAGTTATGTAGATATTGGAAAAGATGGAATTGTTTTCCGGAAAGCACAGAAGGTTAAGAATTGCTTAACAGAGGTGTTCAAAATTCTGAATGGTTTTGCTAGACTAAATAAAGAAAAACTGTTCAGCAGAGGAAAGATACAATTAAAGTTGATGAACAAAGAACCAGAGTCAACAGAAGGAATTTTTTTTAGAACAGTTATCTGAAAAGGGGGTTTGAAACACATTATATGTATAACTTTCCAAATAGATTGGATAATTTTTTTTTTAAATCAGGGATGATTCAGATAGCTGTACGAGTTAGCTGACACAGCCAAAATAGGCTGATTTTGTGTGATAGACTTCTATAATTCTAAGAGTGGCAATTGTTCCTCCTTAGAGATGTGCTTGAGCTGGTCCTAGAACCCTTTGTGTTGAGTCCTTCTTGCCTTCCCAGGGCAGATGTGTTGGTGTCAGTCCTATTTGAGCAGCTGGATGATATGCACAGTCTGGATCCCTTGAACTTTTGGTAGTATAAAACAGCATCTTTCGTTCTGGTTATGAGATCAGAAGTCACACGACACCAGCTTATAGTCCAACAGGTTTATTTGAAAACACAAGCTTTTGGAATCTTACTCCTTCTTCAGGTGTTAGTAGGAGTAAGACTCCAAAAGCTTATGTTTCTGTGAGATCACCCCTCATTCTTCTAAATTCCAGTGAATACAAGGCCAGTCGATCCAGCCTTTCCTCATATGTCAGTCCTGCTATCCCAGGAATCAGTCTGGTGTACCCTCTCTGGACTCCCTCAGTAGCAAAAAAATCTTTCCTCAGACTAGGAGACTAAAACTGCACACAGTACTGAAGGTGTGGCCTCACCAAGGCCCTGTATAAATGCAGCAAGACATCCCTACTCCTATATTCAAATCTTCTTGCTATGAATGCCAGCATGCCATTATCTTACCTCACCACCTGCTGCACCTGCGTGCCAACCTTCAGTGACTGGTCCACCATGACACCAAGGTCTTGTTGCATCTCACTTTTTCCTAAACTGCCACCATGTAGATAATAATCTGCCTTCCTGTTTTTGCCACCACGGTGGATAAACTCACATTTATCCACATTATATTGCATTTGTCAAGTATTTAACCACTCAGCCAGCCTGTTCAAGTCACCCTGCAGCTTCTTAGCATCCTTTTCACAGCACACATGGCCACCCAGCTTAGTTTCATCTGTAAATTTGGAGATATAGCATTCAATTCCTTCATCCAAATCGTTAATGTATATTGTGAACAGCTGGCGACCCAGCACTGAACCCCGTGGTAGCCCATTCATCACTGCCTGCCACTCTGAAAAGGACCCGTTCATTCCAACTCTCTGCTTCCTGTCTGCCAACCAGTTTTCAATCCACAAAAATATATTATCTTTGATACCATGAGCTTTAATTTTGCTTACTAATCTCTTATGTGGAACCTTGTCAAAAGCCTTTCAAAAGTTCAGATACACAACATAGACTGATTCATCCTTGTCCACTCTTCTGGTCACATCCTCAAAACATTCCAGAGGATTGTCAAGCAAGAATTCCCCTTAGTGAATCCATGCTGATTTGGACCAATTCTGTCACTGCATTCCAAATACTTATTTACTACATCCTTAATAATCGACTCCAGCAATTTCCCCACCACTGATGTCAGGCTAACCGGTTTATAATCCCCCATTTTCTCTTTCCCTCCTTTATTAAAAAGTGGGGTTACATTAGCTACTGTCCATTTCATTGGAACTCTTCTATAGTTTATATAATGCTGCAAAATGATCGTCAATGTGTCCGAGATAGTAGGAACTGCAGATGCTGGAGAATCCGAGACAACAATGTGTCCGTTATTTCTAGGGCCACTTACCTAAGTACTCAGGGATGTAGAGCATGAGGCCTTGGGGACTTAACTGGTTTTAATCCCATCAATTTCCCCAAAACCATTTCCTGATTAATAAAGGTTTCCTTTAGTTCCTCCTTTATGCTTTACCCTGTGTCCTCTAGCATTTCCAGAGGGTTGTTTTTGTCCTCCTTAGCGAAGCTAGAGTCAAAGTATTTGTTCAAATGGTTTGCCATCTCTTCGTTGTCCATTATGATTTCACCTGATTCCAACCATAGATGACCTACATTTGAGGTGGTAGACGTGCTCGCCAAGCCGGTAGGTTTGGTTGCAAACATTTCGTCACCCTGCTAGATAACATCGTCAGTGTGCCTCCGGTGAAGCGTCAGTGTTCTGTCCCACTTGTTATTTATATGCTTCGGTTTGCTGGGGTGTTTGGTGTCACTTCCCATTTTATTTTCCAGTGGTTTGTATATCAGTCCAGTTCAATGTGTTTGTTGATGGAGTTCCAGTTGGAATGCCAGGCCTCCAGGAATTCCCTGGCATGTGTCTGTTTGGTTTGTGCAATTATGGATGTGTTGTTCCCAGTTGAATTTGTGTCCTTCTTTGTCCATGTGTATTGAGATCAGTGAGAATTGGTCGTGTCTCTTGGTGGCTAGTTGGTGTTCGTGTAGCCTAATTGTCAGTTGAAAGAAAACTACAAGTCTTCAACCTCATCCACAACCCAAGCACAAACATTCTCAAAAACTTTAAAGGACCTACATTTGTCTTCACCAATCTTTTTCTCCTCACATATCTATAGAAGCTTTCGCAGTCAGTTTTTGTCTTCTATATTCTATTTTCCCCTTCCGAATTAAACCTTTAAGCTGTGACTTTTAATTAAGAAATCTTTATAAACGTGAATCAGTCACCCTGTGCCTCCTGCAAACAGGTAAAAGCATTGGGGGAAGGAAGATTGAAAGGCAACGTTCTGATCTTTACAAGAATCATGTCAGCAAACCCTGTGAACAGAGAACATTCATCTGCCTTCCTAGTCTTTCCCTCCACCCAATTTTTCTTGTCTTTGTCAGAATGTGTGTGTGTGTGCGCGTGTGTGTGTGTGTGCGCGTGTGTATAGAGCAAGAGTTTATAAGGGGGGTTCAGAGTTTTAACCAGTAGAGTTATATACTGGCAGTTCATTATTGTTTATATGCTACTAGAGTCTATTTATTTATAAGAAATTGTAATTCTTGTCAAATACAGAAACCTGATTTGTGATTTCCTGTTAACCTGGGTCTGGAAGTCAGGTAGTATGGGGAATTCTATGTACTTTTTAAAATCTTTATAATTTTGTCATGACTCAGGGCACTGCAGGCCTTGATTTAGACAATTAGAGAAAGAAAACATGCATTTATGAAAAGGAAATTATGTTTGATGGACCAACAGGAGTGTTTTTTGAGGACATATTAAATAGAATACGTGAGGTAGAACTAGTGAATGTGGTGAATTTGTATGTTCAAAAAGCTTTTGATAAAATCTCACAAAAGTGTTTAGTGTGAAAAATGAAATTGCATGAAACTGCCCGGATTGAGAATTGGTTAGCAGACAGAAAACAATGAGCAAGAATAAAGTGAGATAACAAGGTGTAGAGCTGGATGAACACAGCAGGCCAAGCAGCATCAGAGGAGCAGGAAAGCTGACGTTTTGGGTCTGGACCCTTCTTCAGAAATGGGGGAGGGGAAGGGGATTCTGAAATAAATAGGGAGAGAGGGGGAGGTGGATGGAAAATGGATAAAGGAGCAGATAGGTGGAGAGGAGACAGACAGGTCAAAGAGGCAGGGATGGAGCCAGTAAAGGTGAGTGTAGGTGGGGAGTTAGGGTGGGGATAGGTCAGTCCAGGGAGGAGATGGATAGGTGGCTATGGACTTCACAAGCTTCAAAATCTCCCCTCCCCCAACCGCAACCCAACACCAGCCCATCTCGTCCCCGCCTCCCTAACCTGTCCTTCCTCCCACCTATCCCCTCCTCCCACCTCAAGCCCCACCCCCATCTCCTACCTACTAACCTCATCCCGCCCCCTTGACCTGTCTATTCTCCCTGGGCTGACATATCCCCTCCCTAACTCCCCACCTACACTCACCTTTATTGGCTCCAACCCCGCCTCTTTGACCTGTCTGTCTCCTCTCCACCTAATAAAAACCAAACGAACTGTGGATGCTGTAAATCAGGAACAAAAACAA
>NC_063334.1:126648750-126682504 GCF_021869965.1 Rhincodon typus
TCAGTTCTGAGGAAGGGTCACCGGACCCGAAATGCTAACTCTGTTTTCTCCTCCACAGCTGCTGCCAGACCTGCTGAGCTTTTCCAGCAACTTTGTTTTTGTTCCTCTCCACCTATCTTCTCCATTATCCATCTTCTATCCGCCTCCTCCTCTCTCCCTATTTATTTCAGAACCCCCTTCCCCTCCACCATTTCTGAAGAAGGGTCTCGGCCTGAAACTTCAGCTTTCCTGCTCCTCTGATGCTGCTTGGCCTGCTGTGTTCATCCAGCTCTACACCTTGTTATCTCAAATTCTGCAGCATCTGCAGTTCCTACTATCTCTGAGTAAGAATAAAGTTTTTTTTCAAGTGAAAGTTGGTGATTAGTGAAGTACCACTATTGGCAATATATATGAATGATATTGATGAGGAAATTAAATGTAATATTCCCAAGTTTCCTCTTGACAACACAAAACCAAAATTGTGAATTGTGAGGTAAAATGAAGAGACTTCAAGGTGATTTAGACAAATTGTAAGTGTATGGCAGATGAAGTATGTGGATAAATGTGAAGTTTTCCATATCAGTAGGAAAAACAGAAAGGCAGAATACGACTTAAATGTTGATATTTTAGGAAATGTTGATGGAAAAAGGGACTTCGCATCCTTGTATACTAGTCACTGAAAGCAAGAATGCAAGTTAAATTAAGAACCTAGCAAAGAAGGACTAAAAAGATAATTAATACAGAGAAAATAAAACCATGAGGGCAAACTAGCAACGGAAATTGAAATGACAATAAGAGCTTCTTCAAGTATATAAAAAGGAAGAAAACATAGGCCCCTTAGAAAAGAATCTGGGAGATAGTTACAGGGAACAAGGGAAATGACGGAGGAGTTAAACAGATATTTTGAATCAGTAGTTATGTTGTAAGATACTTCGAAATCCTATTAACACTAAAGAATATGGGGGAGGAATTAACTACCATCACCATCACTGGAGAAGTAGTATTAAAAAAACTAATAAGGCTAAAGGTGGCACGGTGACTCAGTATTTAGCACTGCTGCCTCACAGCACCAGACCCGGGTTTGCTTCCAGCCTTGGGCGACAGTCTGAGTGGAGTTTGCACATTCTCACTGTATCTACGTGGGTGTCCTCCAGCTGCTCTGGTTTCCTCCCACAGTCCAAAGGTATGCAGGCTAGGTTGATTGGCCATGGGAAATGCAGGGTTACAGGGATAGGTTGGGGGTGTGTGACTCTGGGTGGGATGCTCTTAGGAGGGTTGGTGTAAATTCAATGGGCCAAATGGTCTGCCTCCACACTGTGTGTCAACACTATGTTAAATCCCCCAGTCCTCATGCCTTGCATACTAGGATCCTAAACGAGTTAGCGACAGAGAGACTGCCTGCGTTGATGGTAATTTTTGAAAAATCATTGGATTCTGAAAAAGTGCTGGAGCATTGGAAAATTGCCAGCGTGACACCCACATTCAAAAAGGGAGGGAAGCAAAATGTGGGTAACTGTAGGCTGATTAGCCTAAATTCTATAATTGGAAAAATATTACAATCAATTGTGAAGGAAGTAATAGCAGCATATTTGAAAAATCATAATCTAATTAAGCAAGCCACCATGTCTTCATAAAAGGGAAGTGGCTTCCGACTAGTTTATTAGAGTTTTTTGAGGAAATCTCAACCAGATGGATGGAACTAGTAGATGTCTTGTATTTGGACTCCCAAAAGGTGTCTGATAAGGAGATAAGATAAATATGAGATAAGAGCTCATACTGTTGGACCGAATATATTTGCATGGATAGAGAATTGGCTCATGGGCAGGAAACTGCGAATGAGCATAAAGGGTTCTTTTTCAGGTTGCTAACGTGTGACCACAGGGATCTGTGCTGGGACCGCAACTGTTTACAATATATATTAATGACTTGGAGGAAAGGAGCAAATGTACTATGGCCAAATTTGCGAACAACACAAGAATAGGCAGAAAAGCAGACTGTGAGAGGATACAAACAGTTTACTGAGACTGAGTCTGAGTTTGATTTATTGTTGTCACATGTACCGAGATACAGTGACAAGTGTTGTTTTGCATGCTCTACAGGCAGATCATATCATACAAAGTGCATTTTGATAGCAGAACAGAGTGCAGAATGCAGTGCTACGGCTGCAGAGGTGGTGCGGAGAGAGAGATCAGAATTAACGTTTGAGAGGTCCATTAAAAAGTCTGATAACAGCAGAGAAGAAGCTGTTCTTGAATCCATTCATATGTGTATTCAAACTTTTATATCTTCTGCCCAAGGGAAGAGGTTGCAAGAGAATGTAACCAGAGTGAGAGGTATCTTTGATTATGTTGGTTGCTTTCCCGAGTCAGCGGGAAATATAGAGGGAGTCAATGGACGGAAGGATGATTAGCGTGATGGACTGGGCTGTGTTCACAACTCTCTGTAGTTTCTTGCCCTCTTGGGAAGACCAGTTACCATAACACAGTGTGACGCATCCAGATAGGATGTTTTCCATGGTGCATCTATAAAAACTGGTAAGAGTCGTTGTGGACATGCCAAATTTCCTTAGCTTCCTGAAGAAATAGAGACATTGTTGTGCTTTCTTGACCATCGTGTTGACGTGGGTGGACAAGGACAGATTGTTGGTGATCATCACTGGCAGGAACTTGATGCTGTCAACCATCTCCACCTCAGCATCACTGATGCAGACAGGGGCATGCCCTCCACTCCGTCTCCTGAAGTCAATGACCAGCTCCTTCATTTGCTGACATTGATGGAGAGATTATTGTCTTTACACTAAGCTGCTCAGCACTCAATCTCTTTCCTGTATTCTGTCTCATTGTTGTTTGAGCTCTAACCTACAACGATGGTGTTGTCAGCAAACTTGTCAATGGAGTTGGGGTGGAATTTGGCCACACAGTTGCGAGTGTATAAGGAGTATAGTAGGGCGCTGAGTACGCTGCCTTGAAGGGCACTGATATTGAGGATTATAGTGAAGGAAGTGTTGTTGCCTATTATTACTGATTGTGATCTCTGGGTCAGAAAGTTGAGGATCCAGTTACAGGGGGGCAAGTGTTATTGTTTAAGTACGTGGCCAAGGACAGTTCAGAGAAGATTCACTAGGATGATTCCCAGCATGGAGGGATTGCCTTATTACAAAAGGTTAAACAGGTTGTAACTCTATTCATTGGAAGAATGAATGGTGATCTCATTGAAATACATAAGATTCTTAAGGGACTTGACAGGGTAAATGCTCAAAGGGATGTTTTCCCTCATTGAAGAGTCTAGGGCCAGTGGGCATTGTCTTAGAATTAAAGGGTGCCAATTTAAGACTGAGATGAGGAAGAATTTTTTTCTCTCAAAGGGGTTCCTGCGATGGAAGGTCTGTTGTATAAGAGATTGGATTGACTAAGCCTGTATTTAATGTAGTTTTGAAGAATGAGAGGGATCTCATAAAAGCATATAAAATTAGATTGTTAGACCACAGGATACAGGAGTAGAATTAGGCCATTTGACCCACTGAGTCTGCTTCACCATTCAATCATGGCTGATATGTCTCTCAAACTCATTTTTCTGCCTTGTCACATAACCCTAGATCCCCTTAGCAATTAAGAACTTGTCTGTATCTTAAATATACTCAATGACCTGGCCACCACAGCCTTCTGCAGCCCTCTGATACAGAAGGTAAAGTTGCACGGTATCAGAGGTCAGCTTGCAAGATGGATAAAAAACTGGCTCGATCATAGGAGACAGAGGGTAGCAGTGGAAGGATGTGTTTCTGAAAGGAGATCTGTGACTAGTGGCGTTCCTCAGGGATCAGTATTGGGACCTTGACAACAAGGTGCAGGGCTGGATGAACACAGCAGGCCAAGCAGCATCATAGGAGCAGAGAGGCTGACGTTTCGGGGACCTTTGCTGTTTGTAATATATATAAATGATTTGGTGGAGAATGTAACTGGTCTGATTAGTAAGTTTGCCGATGACACAAAGATTAGTGGAGTTGTGGATAGCGATGAGGACCGTCATAGGATCTAGCTGGATATAGATTGGTTGGTGACTTGGGCAGAGATATGACAGATGGAGTAGTTTAATCCAGAAAAATGTGAGGTAATGCATTTTGGAAGGTCGAATCCAGATGGAAAATATACAGTAAATGGCAGAACCCTTAAGAGCACCAATAGGCAGAGGGATCTGGGTGTACAGGTACACAGGTCACTGAAAGTGGTAATGCAAGTGGAGAAGGTAGTCAACAAGGCATATGGCATGCTTGCCTTCATCGGCCGGGGCACTGAGTTTAAAAATTGGCAGGTAATGTTGCAGCTTTATAGAACCCCTTAATTAGGCCGAATTTGGAATATTGTGTTCAATTATGGTCGTCACACTACTAGAAGGATGTGGTGGCTTTGGAGAGGGTACAGAATAGATTTACCAGAATGTTGCCTGATATGGAGGGCATTAGCTATGAGAACAGTTTGGAGAACCTTGGGTTGTTCTCACTGGAACGATGGATGTTGAGGGGGCACCTGATAGAGGTCTACAAGATTATGAAGGTCATGGACAGAGTGGACAGTCAGAAGCTTTTTCCCAGGGTGGAAGAGTCAGTTACCAGGGGCCATGGGTTTAAGGTGCGAGGGGCAAGGTTTAAAGGTGATATACGAGGCAATTCTTTTTACACAGAGGGTGGTGGGTGCTTGGAACCCGCTGCCGGGGGAGGTAGTGGAAGCAGATACTATAGTGACTTTTAAAGGGCATCTTGACAAATACATGAATAGGATGGGAATAGAGGGATACAGCCCCCAGAAGGGTAGGGGGTTTTAGTTGTGATGGGCAGCATGTTGGTGCAGGCTTGGAGGGCCAAAGGGCCTGTTCCTGTGCTGTAATTTTCTTTGTTCTTTGTTTTTGTTCTTTGTTCAATGTGATCAATAGATTAGCCATTTTATGATTGAAGAAATTCTCCTCATCTCAGTTCTAGAGGTTCAACCCCTTACTCTGTGGTTGTGTCTTCGGGCCCTATTCTCTCCTACTAATGGACCGACTGGATTCAGGAATGATGTTTTCCCTGTCTGGGTGCTCAAGAAAAGGGTTGATGGTCTCAGGGTATGATGTAGTTCATTTAGAACTAAAAAGAGGAAAAATGTCTTCATTCCAGTGACCCTCTAGAATTCTTCACTGCAAAAGGCTATAGAGGCCAGGTTAATGAATATGCTTAAGAAAGAAATCAATAGATCAGTAAACACTAAAGCCATCAGAGGGTATGGGGAGAGTGCAGGTTTTGGTATTGAGATGGAGGTTCAGTGATGATCATGTTGAATGGTGAAGCAGGCTCGTAATTCTGCTCCTATTTTCTATGTTTCTACATTGGAAGCAGAGTACATTATACGATGAGAGAAAGGCATTTAGATGAGCTTGGACCAATCCAACAACATTTGCGAGTGAGAAGCTTGGGTCAGAATCAACTGTGTTAAACTTAAATAATAGTAGTTGCATAGGGATGAGAGATGAGTTTGCTGGAGTGGATTGGGAAGGAGGTTTGTCAGAAAACATTTTTGAGGAACAATGGCAGGTGGTTTAGAACATAAATTATGATTCACAGGAAATATATAGCCTAGTGAGGAAGGAAGATCCTAGGAAGGGGATAGACGAACCATGGCTAACCAAGGAAGTTAAGAATAATATCAAACTGAAAGAAAGAAGCATATCATGTGACAAAGATTCATCATAAACCAGAGTGTTTGGATTGTTTTCGCTTTTAAAAATTGGTAAAAAACCAATGAAAAATGACAAAAAGGGGAGGCAAAGGCCTGGTGGTATTTTGCTAGGCCATTAACCCAGCGAACTAGGCAATGTTATAGGGGCCTTAAAAATATGGAATTAAAAGTTTAATGAAGACCATGAATCCACTGTTGTTGTTGGAAAAACCCATCTGCTTCACTAATGTCCTTTAGGGAGGGAAACTGTCAGCCTTACCTGGTCTGGCCTACATGTGACTCCAGGCCCACATTTATTGTCCCTAACTGCAATTAAGGACAATAAGTGCTGGTCCATCTAGCAATACCCACATCCATTGAATGAATTAAAATAAATATATATAGTATATATAAAAAGGAAGAAAGAGACAAAGTGAACGAGGCCTCTTAAGAATAAAACTGGGGAAATAATATAGGAGAACCAGGAAGTGACAATAGAAATAATAAATACTTTGCATTAGACTCCATGGTCGAGCATTAATAACATTTCAGAAATGCTAAGTAATCAACTCACTAATGTTGGTAGGGGAGGAGAAACATAATAACTATCACTTAAGACAAAGCACTAGGAAACTAATGGATGATGAGGTTGAGAAGTCCTCTGGACCCGATGGATTGCACCCTTGGATTTTACAGTAAGTTGCTACTGAGGTAATGGATATTCTAGTAAGAATCTTCCAAGAATCCTGAGAATCTGGAAAGTTCCTGGAGGATTTGAAAGCTTCCAATGTACCAATCTTGTCTAAAATGGGAGGGAGACCAGAAACAGTAACTATAGGCTTGTTAGCTTATCATCTGTCATTGGCAAAATGTTGGAGTCTATTATAAAGGATGTAATAGTAGAATATTTAGAAATACATAACATGATCAAGATGAGTCAGTATGGCTTCATGAAGGGGAGATTATGCCTGACAAATTTATAACTGTTATTCAAGGAGGTAATAAGCAGGATGAATAAATAGTAAGCTGAGGATGTAATATATTTGAATTTCCATAAGGTGTTTGATAATTTACCATGATCGGCCATAGGGACCCATGGTGTTAGAGATGATGTATTAGCATGGATAATCACCAGACTCAATAGTCTGATTGACTTACACCTGTTTATATGTTACTATGGTGTGAGAGAACAGTGTAGATGTGGTTGACTTAAAACTCCCTGTTCTGGTGTTGGTGGTTCTAATTTATTTGTATTGTCTTTCATAGCTTGGTGCGAAGCCCAGAAGGTAACTGCATTAACAAGACCAAGTGTCCATGTATACATGAGGGCCAGTTATATTCTGCAAAAGAGGTCATTCGGCGTGATTGCAATGTGTGGTGAGTTATAAAATATGGAGGCTTGGAAGGAGAAGTGTCAAGAAGGAATCATGTCAAGAAACTGGGTTGTGACTGCGTGCGGGACTTGCAACTCTCCAGACTAGATACTCCTCTAATCTGATTTTACAACCCTGCCACCCTGTCACTTTACCCAGCCAGCACTCTATCCAGCTGTGACATTGTCACCTCACCCAATTGACACACTACTACCTTTGCCACCCTACCCAGCTGCCACCTGTCACCCTACTCATTTTCTATTCCACCACCCTGCCTCCATACCAAAAGGCCACTTACCCTTTTACCTCAACTACCCTACCTACTGATGTATTTGTACAACTACATATTCATACATTCACAGATACACTATACCACCAGAATGAAATATTATGGAACTGGAATACAGCACCTAGTGCCATAAAAAGGGGTCATGACTGGTGTATGGATTCTCTGTGCCACTCTCTAGGACAGTTCCTGTACTGAGTCAGATATGAGTTACCCTCCATCTGAAGATAGCTCAGAAAAATTGGATGAAGTTAAGTTTGTTTTTTTTTGTTCTGATCAGGTTTGAAAATAGCGGCACCAAACTTGATTGGACAAGTTGAGCCGCAGAGTCAAAGATGGAATGAAAGTAACTGCCCTTGAAATCAAGGCAGCATTTAACTGAATGCGGTATCAAGGGGCCTAAGCAAAATCAAAGTCAATGTGAATCTATGCAATATTTCTCCACTAGTTGGATTCATACTTAGCACAAAGGGAGATAGTTGAGGTTGTTGGAAGTCAACCGTCTCAGCCCCAGGACTTCACTGCAGGAGCTCCTCAGGGTAGTGTCCTAGGCTCATCCCTATTCGGCTCCATCATCAATAACTGTCCCTCCATCATAAGGTCAGAATAGGATGTTCCTGACTCTCAGTTACAAAAGAAGCTATGTCCATAGCGCAGGAAAGACTGGACAACATCCAGGTTTTGGCTGACAAGAGGTACGTAATATTTTTGCCACAAAATGTGCCAGACAATGACTGTCTCCAAACAGTGAGTATCCGTCGCTGCTAGATTTTAATAGCACCATCTATTTTTATGTTATATATAAATTTCACTATGTTCACTTCCTTCATCCAAGTAATTAATATAAAATGTAAACAGATGTGGTCCCAGCATTGATCCTTGCGGAAACTTCTGGTCAGAGGTCACTAATCTGAAAAAGAAGTCCTTATCCCCACTCACTGTTCCCTGCCCATTGGCCAATTCTCTGTTCTCTACCCAATATAATTCAATACAGCACAAGAACAGGCCCTTTGGCCCACCAAGCCTATGCCAATTCTTAATCCTTTAAACCCTCTCCTTATTGTCCATGTGTGGTTTCTATCCCTCTATTTACCTCCTACTGAAGATACGCCTCAAAAAGTTGAAATCGTGCCTGCTTCCACCACCACCACTGACAGTGTGTTCCAGGCACCGACCACCCTCTGTGAAAAATTTTCCCTGCACTTTTCCCCTAAATTTTCCCCCTCTCACCTTGAAGCTGTGCTCTCTTGTCGTTTCCATCCTGGGAAAAAGCCTCTGTGTTGAGGAAGGACATGTCGGAAGGATCTTGTAGTGAGGCATTATGGGTGGAGCTCAGGAATAGGAAGGATGAAATCACAATTTTGGGGATTTTCTATAGACCTCCCAACAGCCCGTGGGAGACAAAGGAACAGATATGTAGTTAGATACTGGAAAGATATGAGAAAAACAGGGTAGTTGTGGTGAGGGACTTCAACTTTCCTCTTACTGACTAGAACTCCCTTACAGCCAGGAGCACAGATGGAGAGCAATTTGTTAGATGTGTCCAGGAGGGCTTTTTGAGACAGTAAGTTGACAATCCAACTAGAGAGGAGGCCATACTAGATTTGGTATTAGGGAATGAGCCAGAACAGGTGATTGATGTTTCAGTAGGAGAGCATTTTGGGCTTAGTGACCATAACTTCATTAAACTTCGAGTTGTCATGGACAAGGACAAGAGAGGCCCTCGGGTGAGGGTGCTTAATTAGGCAAGAACCAATTACACCCAAATTAGACAGGAAGTGGGGAATGTGGATTGTGAGCAGTTATTTGAGGGCAAATCTCCACCTGGCATGTGGGAGGCTTTTAAAAACCATTTGATTAAAGTGCAGGAATTGCATGTCCCTGCAAAACTGAAGGATAAGAATGGCAAGATTCAGGAACCATGAATAACAAGGGAAATTGTAAGCTGAGTCAAAAGGAAAAAGGAAGCATACGATAGGTCTAGGCAACTACAGTCCGACAAAGCCCTTGAGGAGTATAGAGAAATTAGGAAGGAAGTTAAACGCAGAATTAGGAAGGATAAAAGGGGCCATGAAATGTCTTTAGCAAACAGAGTCAAGGAGAATCCCAAGGCTTTTTATGCATAAATTAGAAAAAAGAAGGTAGCAAGGGAGAGAGAGTAGGCTCAATCAAGGACAAAGGAGGGAAGTTATGTGTGGAGCCACAGTAAGTGGGAGAGATCCTTAATGAGTACTTTGTTTTGGTATTCACCAAAGAGAAGGACATGAATGATGTTGAGGTCAGGGATGAGTGTATGAATACTCTACAGAATATCAATAAATTGAAGGAAGAAATTTAGGGTATCCTAAATTGCATTAAGGTAGACAAGTCCCCTGGGCTAGATGGGATCCATCCCAGGTTACTGCGAGAGGCAAGGGAAGAAATAGCTGGGGCATTAGCAGATATCTTCATATCCTCTTTGAACACAGGTGAAGTTCCAGAGGACTGGAGATGAGCCATTGTTTTTCATTTGTTTAAGAAAGGAAGCAGGGATAATCCAGGAAATTATAGGCTGTTGAGCCTGACGTCTGTGATGGGGAAACTCTTAGAGAAAATACTGAGGGACAAGATATATGCACATGTGGAAGAAAATGGAATAGTTAGTGACAAGCAGCATGGTTTTGTATGGGGAAGGTCATGTCTTACCAACCTGACTGACTTTTTTGAAGAGGTGACAAAGATAATTGATGAGGAAAGGGCTGTGGATGTAGTTTATATGGACTAAAGTAAGGCATTTGATAAAGTCCCACATGGCAGACTGGCGCAGAGACTAAAATCACTTGGGATTCAGGGTAGGCTGGTTAAATGGCTTGGTCATAGAAGACAGAGGGTAGCAGTGGAAGGGTGTTTTTCAGAATGTAGATTGGTAACTAGTGGTGTCCTATGGCGATTAATCTTAGGTCCTCTGTTGTTTGTAGTATATATAAATGATCTGGAGGAAACTGTGGGTGGTCTGATTAGTAAGTTTGCAGATGACATGAGGATTGGTGCAGTTGCTGATAGTGCCAACGATTGAGAAAGGTTACAACAGGATTTAGATGGGTTGGTGACTTGGGCACAGAAATGGCAGATGGAGTTTAATCCAGACAAATGCGAGGTGATGCATTTTGGAAGATCAAATTTAGGTGTGAATTATACTGTTAATGACAGAACCCTTAGGATCATTAACGTGCAGATATATCTGGGTGTGCAGGGCGACTGTTCCCTAAAAGTGGCAACACAGGTAGCCAAGGTGATTAAGAAGGCATATGGCATGCTTGCTGTCATCAGCCAGGGCATGGAGTACAAGAGTTGGCAAACCATGCTGCAGCTATATAAAATACTTGTTAGTCTGCAATAGGAGTATTGGGAGAGAAGCTGATAGAGGTCTACATAATTATAAGTGGCCTAGATCAAATTGATAGTCAGAGAACAAAAGAACAAAAGAGAAGTACAGCACAGGAGCAGGCCCTTTGGCCCTCCAAGCCTGTGCTGATCATCATGTCCTGGCTAAACTATAAAAAAAAACCCTCTGCCCTTATTCATCCATAACCCTCTAATCCCTCCCTATTCATGTAACCGTCTAGATACCTCTTAAATATTGCCAACGTGCCTGCATCCACCACCTCCTCTGGCAATGCATTCCAGGCTCCTACCACTCTCTGTATGAAAAACTAGCCCTCACACTTCTCCCTTAAACTTTCCCCCTATCACCTTGAACCCATGCCCCCTTGTAAATGAAACTTCAGCCCTGGGGAAAAAGCCTCTAACTACCCACTCTATCTATGCCTCTCATAATTTTGTAGACCTCTATCAGGTCTCCACTCAGCCACCATCTTTCCAGTGAAAACAACCCTTGTCTTTTTAACCTTTCCTCATAGCCAATGTCCTTGAGACTAGGCAACATCCTGGTAAACCTTCCCTGCATTCTCTCCAAAGCATCCATGGCCTTCTGGTCATGTGGCAACCAGAACTGCACACAATATTACAAATGTGGCCTAAGTAAAAGTTTTAAACAGCTGTAACATAACTGACCAACGTTTAGATTTGATGCTCCAGCCAATGAAGGAAAGCATGCTGTATGCCTTCTTGGCCACCTGATCCAATTGCGTTGCCACTTTCAGGGATCTGTGGACCTGTACATCCAGACCCCTCTGTATGTTAATGCTCCTAAGGGCTCTGCCAATTACTGTATAATTTGCACCTGAATTTGAACTTCCAAAATGCATCATCTTGCATTTCTCCAGATTAAAATCCATCTGCCATTTCTACACCCAAATCTGCAATCTATCTATTGCCCACAGTGCCCTTTGACACTCCTTCTCACTATCTGTAATTCCACCAATTTTGGTGTCATCTGTAAAGTTACTAATCAGAGACTGTGTCCCCTTGTAATTGACCGAATTTTCCACTCTATCCATGCCATTCATAATCTTATAAACTTCTATCAGATTGCCCCTCAGCCTCCTGCATTCCAGTGAAAACAAACCTGGTCTTTCCAACCTTCCTTCATAGCTAAATTCCCCCTACTAGGCAACATCCTAGAAAACCTCTTCTGTACCCTTTCCAAAGCATCCACATCTTTCTGGAAGTGTGGTGACCAGAACTGCACACAATATTCCAAGTGTGGCCTAACTAAAGTTCTATAAAGCTGCAGCTTAACTTGTCTATCCTTATACTCAGTGCCCCTTCCAATGAAGGCAAGGATGCCATAGGCCTTTTATTACTACCTTATCTACCTGCGCTGCCACCTTCAGTGATCTGTGGACCTGTACACCCAGATTTCTCTGCATATCAATATTCCTAAGGGTTCTGCCATTCACTGTATAATTTCCACCTGTACCTGACCTCCCAAAATGCATCACCTCACATTTGTCCAGATTAAACTCCATCTGCCATTTTTTGCCCTTGCCTCCAGCTGATCTATATCCTGCTGTATCCTCTGACAATTCTCATCTCTATCGGCAACTCCACCAACTACATATCGTCCACAAACTTAATAATTAGACCAGCTACGTATTCCTCCAAATCTTTAATGTAGATCACGAACAGCAGAGGTCCCAGGACTGAGCCCTGTGGAACAACACTAGTGACAGCCCTCCATTCTGAAAAGCATCCTTCCACCGTTACCCTCTGTCTCCTATGATTAAGCTGTTCTGTGTCCATCTTGCCAACTCACCCCTGAGACCATGTGACTTCACCTTTTGTACCAGTCTGCATTGAGGGACCTTGTCAAAGGCTTTACTGAAGTCTATGTAGACAACATCAACCGCTTTTCCCTCATTAATCATCTTTGTCACCTCCTCAAAGAAATCAATCAAGTTAGTGAGGCAGGACCTCCCCCACACAAAACCATGCCAGTTATTGCTAATCAGATCATTTCCTTCTAAATGCTTATACAGGTTGCCCCTGAGAATCTTTTCCAATAATTTCCCCACCATTAATGGGAGGCTCACAGGCCTGTAATTCCCTGGATTATCCCTGTTACCCTTGTGAATAATGTGAATAAATCCTGTCTCTCATTATCTTCTCCAACAGCTTCCTTATCACTGATGTCAGGCTTACCAGCCTATAATTACCTGGATTATCCCTGTTACCCTTCTTAAATAAAGGAACAACATTGGCCATTCTCTGGTCCTCTGGAACCCTGTCCGGAGTGAAAGAGGATGCAAAGCTATCTGTTAAGGCCCCAGCTATTTCCTACCTTACCTCCCACAGTATCCCTGGGATAGATCTTGTCTGGCCCTGGGGACTTGTCTGCCTTATTGTATTTCATAACACCCAACACCTCCTCCTTCATTATGTCAATCTGCCCAAGGGTATTCACATACTTCTCCCTAAGCCCAACATTCCAAGTGTCCCTTTTTTTGGTTAATTACGCGTGTAAAGTACTCATTAAAAATCTCACCAATTTTCTCTGGCTCTACACATAACCTCCCTCCTTTATACTGGAGTTGTCTTAATCTTTTCTAAGCTACCCTCTTGCTCCTAATATACAAATAAAATGTCCTTGGGATTTTCCTTAACCCTGCTGGCCAAGGACATTTCATAATCCCCTTTTAGTCCTCCTAACTCCCCATTTGAGCTACTTCATACTTTCTCAATATTCTTCAAGGATTTCATCTGTTTTTAATTGCATAGATGTTAAGTATGCTTCCTTTTTTTTGACTAAGCTAATAATTTCCCTGTCATCCCAGGTGCCCAAATCTTGCCATTCCTGTCCTTCATTTTTACCGGAATGTGTCTGTCATGCACTCTAATTAACTGTTCTTTAAAAGACTCCCACATGTCAAATGTGGGTTTAGCCTCAAACAGCCACTCCCAATCCACATTCTCCATTTTTTGCCAAATCTGGTTATAGTTAGCCTTCTCCAATTTAATACCCACATCTGAGGTCTGCTCTTGTAATTATGCGAAAACTTATGGAATTATAGTCACTATTCCCAAAATACTCCCCCACTGAAACTTAAATCACCTGGCCGAACTCATTTCCCAATACCAGGCCCAGTACGGCCCCCTCACTCATTGAACTATTCTCATACTGTTTCAAAAAACTTCTGGACACACTGAAAAAGTTGCTCTCCATCCACTAAGGAAGTCCTAGTCAATATGGGGGAAGTTAAAATCACCCACCACAGCAACACTGTTATTATCATATCTTGCCAGAATCTGACTGCATATCTCTTCCTCTATCTCCCGCTGGCAGCTGGGAGGTCTGTTGTACAATTTCAGCATTGTGATTGCACCCTCCCTATTCCTGAGTTCTAACCATAATGCCTGGGTGCAAGATCCCTCCACCAAAGTGTCCTCCCTCAACACAGCTGTGGTCTGCTCTCTAACCAGTATTGCAACTCCACCACCTCTCTTGCTTCCTCCTCTGTCTTATTTAAAACTTTGATATCGTGGAACGTCAAGCCGCCAGTCCTGTCCCCCTTTCAATCATGTCTCTGTGATAGCAACATAATAATTGCATGCATTAATCCAGGCTCTAAGTTCATCTGCCTTCCCTGTTATACTTCTGGCATTGCAGCAAATACAGTCCAAGCCTCCAGTGTTGCTGAGTTCAGCAACCTCTCCCTGACTGCTCTTCCTCTGATCTATATTTGCCTTAGACTCAAACTCTTCTCCAGTCTCTATGTTTACTGACCTGCTGCTCCAATTCCCACCTACTTACCACACTAGTTTAAACCCTCTTGAGTGGCACTATAGAACCTCGCTGCCAGGATATTGGTGCCCCTCCAGTTTAGGTACAAACCGTCATTCATATATAATTCCATCTTTCTTGGAAGATATCCCAATTATCCACATATCTGAAGCCCTCCCCCACTACACCAGGTCTTTAGCCACGTGCTCAATTGTACTTTGTCTCTGTTCCTAGCCTCAGTATCAAGTGGCATGGGGAGTAATCCTGAAATTACTACCCTAAAGGTCTGGCTTTTAGTTTGCTTGAATTAGTTTGCAACCTAATTCCCTGAATTATCATTGCAGGACTTTGTCACTCTTCCTACCCATGTCATTTGTGCCAATATGGATAATGACTTCTGTCTGTTTACTCTCCTATTTCAGGATGACCTGTACCCATTCAGAGACATCCATGACCCTGGCACCAGGGAGGAAACATACCATCCTGGAGTCTGCCTGGCAGCTACAGAAGTGCCTGTTTTTCCTCCTGACTATCGAATCTTCAATTACTATTGCTGTAATGGGCTTTGTCTCTCCCTTCTGTACAGCGGGCCAGCCACGGTTCCCATGCTGTAGTTGTTGCTGCTGTCACCTGATTTGCCAACCCACTGATCAATATCCAAAACAGAATGCTTGTTTGACAGGGGGAAGGCTGCAGGGGACTCCTGCACTGACTGTCTGACCCATCTAGCAGTCACTCATCTATCTTCCTGTACCTTGGGTGTGACCACGTTTCTATCGCTTCTATCTATGACGCTGTCTGCCATTTGTGTGCTCCTTAGTGTCTCCAACTGCCACTCAAGCCAATCCATTCATTCAATAAGCAGCTGAAGCTTCCTGAAGATGCAATTATCAGAGATGCTCTCAGCATCCATGATTGGCCACATCTCCCAGGCAGAACACAAAACGGCACCAACTGATATGACTAACCCTCTGTTGGCTATTGGATTGAATTAAATTTTAATTCGCTATCTAAAAATAACAGTTCTTACTCTCTAACAAATAGCTCCCCCAAGTTACTCACTATTTGGACTCCCTGCACTACCCATAAGATTAACTAACGTATTAACCCTTTAGAAAGACTGAGACACACTTACCCTGTACTGCAGTGAGATTCCTTCACCTGTAACTTAAGCGACTCTTGGATAGGCACATGGATGATAGTAAAATGAAGGGTATGCAGGTTAGTTTGATCTTAGAGAAGGATAATAGGTCGGCACAACATCGCAGGTTGAAGGGCCTGTACTGTGCTGTACTGTTCTGTGTTCTATGTTCTATGTAACACAGAGTGTTCACTGCTCTCCTTTTGCACTGTCTTGCGAGTACACTGCACTGCTCAGGGACTGCTAAATGCTAAATTCCATCCAATCTACTTCACAACAAATCTGACTCACCGCCCACTCCTCCAAGTCTGCTTCACAGTAATACTGACTCACTGCACACTCTTCCCAGTCTCCCATTGGTCTCCATGGTCTCCCATTGCCAACATTTACCGTTTTCATCACGGACATATAGAGGCAGGAGTGTGTACCTTCCACAAGATGCACTGCAATAACCCAGTATCCTCGGACAGCACCTTCAAACTTGAGACCTCTACCCTGCAATGTCCCCTCCAAGCTAGTTACCATACTGACTTGGAAATGTATCGCCATTCCTTCAGTGTTACTGTGTCAAAATCCTGGAACTCCCTCACTAACAGCGCTGTGGTGTCCTTATACCTGAGGTAGTGCCGTGATCGAGGTGACAGTTAACAGTCGCTTTTTCTAAGACTTAGCCAGCAATGTCCACAATCCATGGACATTTTGTTCAAACAGTTAAAGGACAGAAAGGGGCTGTTCATTCCACGATGTCTGGAAGAACTGCTCTGTTAGTCTTACTTTCCTGCCTATTCCCCACAGCTTGGCATAGTTTTTCTCTTTGCATTGTTAACCAAATCCATTTTGAAGGCAACATAGAAATTGCCTCTACCATATTCTCAAGCAGTGAATTTCATCAGAATTTCTTATGAAATCTTAAGTCATAGGAGCAAAAGTAGGCCATTCAGCCTATCGAGCCTGTTCTGCCCTTCAATGAGATATGATAATCTTCAATTCCAGTTTCCTGCCTTTCCCTATAACTTTTAGATCTCTTAATTAAAAATCTATCTACCTCAGTCTTGAATATACTCAATGATTCGCCTCAATAGCCTTTTGTGGTAAAGAATTCAGTAGATTTAAAATCCTTTGAGAGAAGAAATTCCTCCTCATCTCTGTCTTAAATGTGTGACTTGTTATTCTGAGATTATACCCACTGGTCCCAGACTGTTTCATAATGGGAAACAACCTTCTTGTATCTACCCTGTCCCGTAAGCTTCTTGTATGTTTCAATAAAGTGATCTCGCATTCCCCTATATTCTGAGTGCAGGCCCAATCTACTCACCCTGTCCTCGTAAAACAGTTCCCCTATATCTGGTATCAGCCTCGTGAACCTTCTTTGGGCTACCTCCATTTCCAGTATATCTTTCCGTAGATAAGGGAGCGAAAACTAATAATGGTATTCCAGCCGTTGTCTGACTGGTGCCTTGTACAGTTTTAAGGAAACACCCCTACTTTTATATTCCATTCCCTTTGAAATAAAGGCCAACATTCCATTTGCCTTCTTTATTGCCTGCTGAATGCTAGCTTATTGTGATTTTCACACAAGGATCCTCCAATCCCACTGTGCTGTCGCTGTCTGTAGTCTTTCTTCATTTAAATAAAATCCAGCTCCTCTATTCTTCTCCCAAAGTGCATAATCTCACATTTCTCCACATTATGTTCCTTCTGCCAAGTTTTTACCCATACACTTAACTTGTCTGTGTCCTTCTGCAAATTGCTCTTTGTTCAACCTCACCACTTGCCATCCCACCTATTTTTGTGTCATCTTAGTAATACCTTTCCTCATCCAGTCATTAAAATATATGGTGAATAATTGTGCCCCCAGCACCAATCCCTGTGGCACTCCACTAATTACAAGTTGCCAGCCAAATACATCACCCCCCACATCCCAACTTTCTGTCTTCTATTAGTTAGCAAACTCTTTATCTATGCTGATATACTATCCCCAACACCATGGACTTTTATTATTCTCATCCACGTTCCCTGCAGTTGGTGATGCAGTTAACGTTTTGTTCTGTTCTAATATTGCTAATTGTAATTATCAATTACTTTCGGTGCTATACCAGTTCCAAGCTGCAACAACCAAAATTTCATTATAAAACCCTTAAATGAATTTAAACCAGAGGGATTTCTGAAGCTTCACCCATCTCCGTGATGACCTAACTTTCTCTGAGCACAAACAAACCTTAAAGTAATCTTCCTTTCTTTACAGTTTCTTTTTGATTTATTGAAATAATTAGTATTTTTATAACCTTTCCGGGTTCACTGAATGCTTGAAAACCGATTTAGCTTGAACATCCAAAACAAAACCATCTCTCTGGAATGCCACTTCTGTTTTTTATCTCCATCCGTTCTATTCTGACTTTACATAGGTATGCTTTAGACTAGCCGTAATTTAAGATGTTTTGGCAATCTCTAAAGCCCAGTATTTTAATTATATGGAACATAGAACAGAAACAGGTCTTTGGTCCATAGTGTCAGTGCTGACCATGATGGCATTCTAAACTAATCCCTTAGCATTTGACATTTACACCCTGTGAAAAAGACTCTGATTATCCAACTTATTCATGCCTCTCATAATTTTATATATTTCTATATATATATATATCTATATATATTGCTCTGGTGAAAACAATCCAAGTTTGTCCAACCTCTCCTTCTAGCTAAGACACTCCAATCCAGACAACATACTGGCCATCCTCTTCTGCAGTGCCTCTAAAGCCGCCACATCCTTACCATAGTGTAGCGACCAGAACTGGATGCCGTACTCCAAATGTGGTCGAACTAATCTTTTATATAGTTGCAATATGACTTACCAATTTTCATACTCAGTGCCCTGTCTGATGAAGGCAAGCATGACGTTTGCCTTCTTTACCACCCTATCCATGTGTGTTGTTACTTTTAAGGAGGTACGGACTTGCACCGCAAGATTCTTCTGTATATCAAGGGTTCTAAGGGTTCAATTTCCTAAACCTTATATGTGCTTCCTTTTTCTTTTTGACTAAATTTTCAATAGATGATGGCCTAGTGGTGTTATCATTAGAACATTAATCTCAAGACTTAGGTAATGTTCTGAGAAACTGGGATTGAATCCTGCCATGGCAGATGGTGGAATTTGAATTCAATAATAATCTGGAAATAAGAGTCTAATAATAATCATGAAACCATTACTGAATGTCAGGAAGAACTCTTGTTCACTAATATCTTCGAGAGAAGGAAATCTGGGTTGGTTTGGCCTACATGTGACTCCAGACACACAACAATGTGGTTGACTCTTAACAGTCAGGAACAAAAACAAAGTTGCTGGAAAAGCTCAGCAGGTCTGGCAGCATCTGTGAAGGAGAAAACAAAGTTAACGTTTCGGGTCCAGTGACCCTTCCTCAAAACTGATGGTGGCTGGGAAAACGTCAGTTTATATGCAGAAAATAGGGAGGTGGGTGGGGTAGGGAGTAAACGATAGGATAGAGGCCAAAGAGAGAGAAAGACAGTTGGACAGACAAAGGAGTTGCTAACGATCAGGCTGGGAGGGTGAATTGTTGTTACATAGAACAGAACATTACAGCACAGTACAGACCCTTCGGCCCTCGATGTTGCGCCGACCTGTGAAACCAATCTGAAGCCCATCTAACCTACACTATTCCATTATCATCCATATGTTTATCCAATGACCATTTACATGCCCTTAAAGTTGGCGAGTCTACTACTTTTGCCGGCAAGGCATTCCACGCCCTTACTACTCTCTGAGTAAAGAACCTACCTCTGACATCTGTCCTACATCTATCACCCCTCAATTTAAAGCTATGTCCCCTCTTGCTAGCCATCACCATCCGAGGAAAAAGGCTCTCGCTGTCCACCCTATCTAATTGTCTGATCATCTTGTATGTCTCTATGAAGTCACCTCTTAACTTTCTTCTCTCAACGAAAACAGCCTCAAGTCCCTCAGCCTTTCCTCATAAGACCTTCCCTCCATACCAGGCAACATCCTGGTAAATCTCCTCTGCACCTTTCTAATGCTTCCACATTCTTCCTATAATGCGGTGACCAGAACTGTACGCAATACTCCAAGTGCGGCCGCACCAGAGTTTTGTCCAGCTGCAACATGACCTCATGGCTCCGAAACTCAATCCCCTTACCAATAAAACCTAACACACCGTACGCCTTCTTAACAACCTTATCAACCTGGGTGGCAACTTTCAGGGATCTATGCACATGGACACCAAGATCTCTCTGCTCATCCACACGACCAAGAATCTTACCATTAGCCCAGTACTCTGTATTCCTGTTACTCCTTCCAAAGTGAATCACCTCACACTTTTCCGCATTAAACTCCATTTGCCACCTCTCAGCCCAGCTCTGCAGCTTATCTACGTCCCTCTGTAACTTGCAACATCCTTCCGCACTATCCACAACTCCACCAACTTTAGTGTCATCTGCAAATTTACTAACCCATCCTTCTACGCCCTCATCCAGGTCATTTATAAAAATGACAAAGTGGCCCCAGAACAGATCCTTGCGGTACACCACTAGTAACTGAACTCCAGGATGAACATTTCCCATCAACCACCACCTTCTGTCTTCTTACAGTTAGCCAATTTCTGATCCAAACCGCTAAATCACCCTCAATCCCATGCCTCCGTATTTTCTGCAATAGCCTACCATGGGGAACCTTATCAAACGCTTTACTGAAATCCATATACACCACATCAACCGCTTTACCCTCATCCACCTGTTTGGTCACCTTCTCAAAGAACTCAATGATGTTTGTGAGGCACGACTTACCCTTCGCAAAACCGTGTTGACTATCCCTAATTAAATTATTCCTTTCTAGATGATTATAAATCCTATCTCTCATAATCCTTTCCAACACTTTACCCACAACCGAAGTAAGGCTCACTGGTCTATAATTACCAGGGTTATCTCTACTCCCCTTCTTGAACAAGGGGACAACATTTGCTAGTCTCCAGTCTTCTGGCACTATTCCTGTAGACAATGACGACATAAAGATCAAAGCCAAAGGCTCTGCAATCTCCTCCCTAGCTTCCCAGAGAATCCTAGGATAAAACCCATCCAGCCCAGGGAATTTATCTATTTTCACACTTTCCAGAATTGCTAACACCTCCTCCTTATGAACCTCAATCCCGTCTAGTCTAATAGACTGTATCTCAGTATTCTCCTTGACAACATTAGCTTTTTCCTGTGTGAATACTGACGAAAAATATTCATTTAGCACCTCTCCTATCTCTTCAGACTCCACGCACAACTTCCCACTACTGTCCTTGACCGGCCCCAATCTTACTCTAGTCATTCTTTTATTCCTGACATACCTATAGAAAGCTTTAGGGTTTTCCTTGATCCTACCTGCTAAAGACTTCTCATGTCCCCTCCTGGCTCTTCTTAGCTCTCTCTTTAGGTCCTTCCTGGCTAACTTGTAACTCTCAAACGCCCTAACTGAGCCTTCATGCCTCATCTCTACATAAGCCTCCTTCTTCCTCTTGACAAGAGATTGAACTTCTTTAGTAAACCACGGTTCCCTCGCTTGACCACTTCCTCCCTGCCTGACAGGTACATACTTCTCAAGGACATGCAGTAGCTGTTCCTTGAACAAGCTCCACATTTCAATTGTGCCCAGCCCCTGCAGTTTCCTTCTCCATCCTATGCATCCTAAATCTTGCCTAATCACCACATAATTGCCTTTCCCCCAGCTATAACTCTTGCCCTGCGGTATATACCTATCCCTTTCCATCGCTAAAGTAAACGTAACCGAATTGTGGTCACTATCACCAAAGTGCTCACCTACCTCCAAATCTAACACCTGGCCTGGTTCATTACCCAGTACCAAATCCAATGTGGCCTCGCCTCTTGTTGGCCTATCTACATACTGTGTCAGGAAACCCTCCTGCAAGCATTGGACAAAAACTGACCCATCTAAAGTCCTCGAACTCTCGCGTTTCCAGTCAATATTTGGAAAGGTAAAGTCCCCCATAACAACTACCCTGTTACTTTCGCTCCTATCCAGAATCATCTTTGCAATCCTTTCCTCTACATCTCTGGAACTTTTCGGAGGCCTATAGAAAACTCCCAACAGGGTGACCTCTCCTTTCCTGTTTCTAACCTCAGCCCATACTACCTCAGTAGACGAGTTGTCATCAAACGTCCTTTCTGCCACCGTAATACTGTCCTTGACTAACAATGCCACACCTCCCCCTCTTTTACCACCTTCCCTAATCTTACTGAAACATCTAAAACCCGGAACCTGCAACAACCATTCCTGTCCCTGCTCTATCCATGTCTCCGAAATGGCCACAACATCGAAGTCCCAGGTACCAACCCATGCTGCAAGTTCACCCACCTTATTCCGGATGCTCCTGGCGTTGAAGTAGACACACTTCAAACCACCATACTGCCTGCCGGTACCCTCCTGCGACCTTGAAACCTTATTCATGGGGACTGTTAGTGACTAACAACAGGGGGTGTGTATTGGCAGGCTATGTGGTAACAAGGCCTGGTGTGTGAGGTGGGGGGCAGGGACATGGGAGAGTTTAGGCCCTAAAATTATTGAATTCAATATTGAGTCCGGAGGGCTGTAGGGTTCCCAAGCAGAAAATGAGGTGTTGTTCCTCCAGTTTGCGTTGAGCTTCACTGGAACACTGTAGCAAGCCAGAGACAGAGAGGTTGGCCAGGGAGTAAGGTGGTGCATTAAAGTGGCAGGCAACAGGTAGTTCAGGGTCTTTTTTGCGAGCAGAACGTAGATGTTCTGCAAAGTGGTCGCCAAGTCTACGCTTCGTTTCCCCAACGTAGAGGAGACCACATTGTGAGCAGCGAATGCAGTAGACTAGATTCTTGGAAGTGCAGGTGAAGTGTTGCTTCACCTGGAAGGTATGTTTGGGCCCTTGGATACTGGGGAGGAGGGAGGTAAATGCACAGGTGTTGCACCTTCGCCGGTTACAGGGGAAGGTGCCGTAGGGCTGTGGGGAGGTGTTGGGGGTGAAGGAAATATGGACCAGGGTGTCCCGGAGGGAACAGTCCCTGCGGAAGGCAGACAAGGGAGGGGAGGGGAGTATGTGTCTGGTGGTGGCATCTTGCTGGAGGTGGCGGAAATGGTGTCTGATGATCTTCTGGATGTGGATGCTGGTGGGATGGTCGGTGAGGATAAGGGAAACCCTATCGCTGTTGCGGGAGGGAAGAGAAAGGGTGAGGGCGGAAGTGCAGGAGATGGGTTGGACCCGATTGAGGGCCCTGTCGACAATGGAGCTGGGGAATCCTCGGTTGAGGAAGAAGGTGGACATTTCGGAGGCTCCCTTGTTGAAGTTGGCCTCATCTGAACATATGCGATGGAGACGGAGGAACTGAGAGAATGGGATGGAGTCTTTACAGGAAGTAGGGTGTGAGGATGTATAGTCCAGGTAGCTGTGGGAGTCGGTGGGTTTGTAATGGATATTAGTGGCAGTTAGGGATGGGCAGTAAATACTGGGCTGGCCAGTGACGCCGACATTCCATGAATGAATAAAAAAAATTTTCATCCAGGGTTCTTGAATCTTGCCATCCTTAAAGTGCATCCTCACAGGAACATGTTGGTCCTGAACTCTGATCCACTGGTCTTTAAAAACTCCCATTTGTTAGATGTGGATTCACATTCAATCAGTTGTCTTGAATCTAATTTTTTTCATTCCTGCCTAATACAATTATAATTAGCCTTCCTCCAATTTAGCACTTTCAGTTGAGGACCAGTCTCACCTTTATCCATAACTATCTTAAAACTTATGCAATTATGATCAGTGTTCCCAAAATGCACCCACCCCCCTCCTGTAACTTTGATCACCTGGCTAGGCTCATTCCCCAGCACAAGGTCTAGTACAGCCCCTTCCCTACTTGGACTATCGACATGTTTTTACAGGAAACCGTTCTTGAATGCACATCACAAATTCTGCCCCATCTAAGTCCCTGGAACTTTGTCCCAGTCAATGTTGAGAAGGTTAAAATATCCACTGCACAAGCCCTGTTGTTTCTACGTCTTTCCAGGATTTGTCTACATATCTGTTTCTCTATCTCCCGCTTGCTATTGGAAGGCCTATAGTATAACTCCATTGTAGTGACTGCACCTTTCTTATTCCTGCATTCTACCCATATAACCTTACTGGATGAGCCCTCCAAGATATCATCTCTTAGTGCAGCTGTGAAAGTCTCCTTAATTAGTAATACAACTCCCCCACCCCTTTTACATCCCACTATATCACGCCTGAAACATCTAAACCCTGGAACATTGAGCTGCCACTCCTGCCCTTCTCTCAACCAAGCTTCTACAACACCATGGTTCCATGGACTAATCCAGGCTCTAATATAATTTGTCTTGCATTAAAATAAATTTACTTCAGATCCCCAGTCCCATCCTGTTCATTAACCTAGCCCCACCTATTCTTCCTATTAGACTTAACTTGACTTCTCCTCAATCACTCCACATGCTGACCTACTGCTCTGGTTCCCAGCCCCTCCTACACTTGTATGAACCCTCCCAATTGGCAAGCAAACTTATCTGCATAGAGATTGGTGCCCCTCCAGTTTAGTTGCAGTTTCAACCTGTCCTTCTTCTACAGGAGGGACCTGTAGAAGAGATCCCAACATGTCAGATATCTGAAGCTCTCCTTCCTACTCTAACTCTTTAGCCACATATTCATCCACAGTATCTTTCTATTTCTGACCTCACTAGTCTGTGGGACAGGAATTATTCCTGAGCTTACAACCCCAGAGGCCCTGCTTTTCAACTTTTTACCCAGCTCCCTAAATTCTCTTAAAATTTGTCACTAAAAGGAGACGCTAATCCTACTGAATTACCCGAGGATCTGCAGGAATTAACATAAAATCTCCAAAACTCTCAGAGATGGAACAGAAGTTTGCTTACCTGGTGACCTAGAATTACTCAAGTTCAAAATACTGATTCTGGAAATGTGGAATAAAAACAGAAAATGCTGGAAATATTCAGCAGGTCTGGCAGCACCTGTTTAGAGAGGAACAGTCAACAAGTAGCAAGCCCACACTTCATCATTACTATTGTAGATAATTCTTACATAATAATTTTTGCATTCTTTTCTAGTACCTGTCAATCGGGGATTATAAATTGCACCACGAAGGACTGCAGCAAGCTTTGTTTCACGTACGGAGAGTCGCAATATGTTCTTTATGATAACATTTGGTTGGAATATGAAAGTAACAACTGTGAACTACTGCTGACTGAAGTAAGAACCTTACAATCACTCATTATGTTGCCTTTAAAAGAAATAGTAGAAGCGAGGGATCAAGTGAGGGAAAATTTGATAAAGAAGAGAGGATAAGATGAGGGCAACGTAGCAAGAGGTGCTTTGATAATCTGAGCATGGCAGAAAGGGTCAAGGAGTACAAACTTAAGAGTGTGCCAACAAATAAGGCTAGAAATTGTGAAAATAAACAGAAGACAGAATTAAGGGTATTTGATGTGAAAGCTAATCGCGAAGGTAGATGGAAGTAAATAGGAGGATCCAATTGCCATTGTGAAAGTGTGCTACCAGGGTGACCAAAACTGGGAACTGAACGATGAAGGTATTCAACCTTTAGGAAGGATGCACAAAAAATCAAATTATAAATGATAAATGTTGTAAATAATTGATGAGTATATTAGGAGATTAAGAGTTAATACATTTGTGAGGGAGGATGTTTGATCAAAAGATCAAGGTGAAGAATCATTTTAGGTGGAGCTAGGAAACAGCAAAGGTGCAGCAAGCATGTTTTAGGTCACCAAAATATAGTGGTCATCTTGGTCATGGTACAAATCAGAACACTAGAGATGCGTGTAACAAGGATAATACAACACTGTTGGGAACTTAAATCTATGTATAAACTGGGTAAAATTAATCAGACTAATTAGGTCTGATTGGTTTTACCCAGTCTATACATAGAATTAAGTTCCCAAGAGTACTGTATTATCCTTGTTACATGCATCTCTAATACTGTGGAGGATGTATTCCTGGAATGTATACAAAATGGCTTTCCATGGCAGTTTGTTGAGGAACCGAAAGGAGAATGTGTAATTTTCTTTCCAGTATTATAATGATAAAGACTTATTAATATTAAAAAAAACTGCTGATGCTGGAAATCAGCAGTGCCAAAGGAGGAGGCAATGGCCTAGCGGTATTACCGCTGGACTGTTAATACAGAGACCCAGATAATATTCTGGGGATTTAAGTTCAAATCCTGCCATGGCAGATGGTGGAATTTGAATTCAATAAATATTTGGAATTAAGAATCTAATGATGACCATGAATCCATTGTTGATTGTTGGAAAAACTCATCTAGTTCACTAATGCCCTTTAGGGAAGGAAACTGCCATCCTTACCTGGTCTGGCCTACATGTGACTCTAGACCCACAGCAATGCGGTTGACTCTTAACTGCCCTCTAGGCAATTAGGGATGGCCAATAAATACTGCCTAGTCAGCAACACCCTCATCCCATGAATGAATAAGAAGAAAATCAGAAATTCCTGGAAAACTCAGCAGGTAGCATTGTGGAGAGAAAGTAGAATTAATATTTTGGATCCAGTGACCCTTCTTCAAAGCTAATTAATAAACTCATTTTAAAGGAACCTATGGAGAAAAGTGACCATTATATGATGGAGGTTTGCACAAAATTTGAAAATAATGCAGTTCAATCTGAAATTAGGTTCTGAAATCGAAGTTTTTCAGTAAAGTGATGAAAGGTGTCATCAACAGTGCTATCAAGGAACACCTGCTCAGCAAAAATTGGCTCACTGCTTTAATTATAGCTTTGGTTCAAACATTGACAAAAATGCTGAATTCTTGAGGTGAGTTGAGAGTGACAGCCCTTGACATCAAGGCCTTATTTTACTCAGTATGGCATCAAGGAGTCCTAGCAAAACTGAAGTCAGTGGGAATCAAGGAGAAAACTTTCCACTGGTTGGAGTCATACTTGACATTTAGGAAGGTGGTTGTGGTTGTTGAAGGTTAGTCATCGCAGCTCCAGGACATCTCTGCAGGAGTTGCTCAGGGTACTGTCCTAGGCCCAACGATCTTCAGCTGCTTCATCACTGACCTTGCCTCCAGATGAAGTCAGAAGTGGGGGTGTTTACCAGTGATTGCACAGAATTCAGCATCTTTCATAATTCCTCAGATGCAGAAGCAGGCCATGTCCAAATACAATAAAACCTGGACAATATCTAAGTTGAAAGGTGGCAAGTAACATTTGTGCCACTCAAATGTCAGGCAATGATCATCTCCAATAAAAGACAAACTAATTAGGCTTAACAGTAGATAAATATCCAGGGCCAGATGAAACGTATCTCAGGTTGTAGATTGAGGCAAG
Source organism: Rhincodon typus (assembly GCF_021869965.1). Taxonomy (NCBI): domain Eukaryota; kingdom Metazoa; phylum Chordata; class Chondrichthyes; order Orectolobiformes; family Rhincodontidae; genus Rhincodon; species Rhincodon typus. The sequence continues at coordinate 126,675,759 of NC_063334.1, forward strand.
GGAGGAAATAACAGGGGTGCTTGCAAAAGTATTAATTCCTCTTTAGCCAAGCAGAGGTTCCACAGGATTGGAGGACTGCCATTAATCAAGAAGGGAGCAAGGGGTAAACCAAGAAACTAAAGGCTGCTCAGTCTAACCCTTGGTGGTGGGGAAACTATTGGAAGCAATTCTGAGGGACAGAATTAATTTGCACTTGTTGATGCAGGGATTCATCAAGAACAGTCAGCATAGTTTTGTTTTGTCTGATCAACTTGTTTGAATTTTTCAAACACATATCCAAGTGTATAGATGAGGGCAATGCTTTTGATATAATCTATTTGGGCTTCAGCAAGACTTTTGATAATGTCCTAGGTTGTAACTTTATAGCAAAGGTAAGAACCCATGATATCCAAAGAAGTTTGACAAATTGGATGCAAAATTAGGTGAGTGGTAGGAAACAGAGGGTGATGGTGGAGGGCGTGTTTTTGTGATTGGAAGTCTGTATCCAGCGGGATCCCACAGGGGTCAGTGTTGGTGCCCTTGTTGTTGTGGCTTATATTGAATGTGGGGCATTGATCAGTAAGTTCCTAGGCGATGCAACAATTAGAGGGGTAATAAACAGTAAAGAAGCTAGCATTAGATATGCTGTTCAGATGGACTGATCAGTGACAAATGGAATTCAATCTGGCACAGATGCATTTAGACAGGACAAACAAGGCACGGTAGCACACTGTGAGGCACTGAGTATCAGAGGGATTTTGGTGTGCGCGTACACTGACCCCTTCTGGTATCAGGACAGATGATAAAGTGGTTAAGAAGACATATGATATACTTAGAATCATACAATACAGAAGAGGCCATTCGGTTCATCAAGTCTGTACCGCCAAATATATACTACTACCTATGCTAGTTCCACTTTCTTGCACCAGGCCCATAGTCTTGAACAAAAACAAAGTTTCTGGAAAAGCTCAGCAGGTCTGTCAGCATCTGTGAAGGAGAAAACAGAGTTAACGTTTCGGGTCCGGTGACCCTTCCTCAGAACCCATAGTCTTGAATGTTATGACATCTCAAGTGCTCATCTAATTACTTTTTAAAGGTTGTGAAGTTTCCTAATTCAACTGCTCTCCTAGACAACACATTCCAGACCCCTACCATCCTCTGGGTGAAAATGTTTTTCCTCAAATCCACTCCAAACCTCCAGGTGTTTACCAGGATTTTACCTGGGCTGAAGAGTTTTAGCTAGAAGAGAGACTGGACAGACTGGGATTGTTTTCATCAGAGCAGAGGAGATTAAGAGGAGGCATGATTAAGTTGTATAAAATTATCAGGGGCAGGGTAGACAGGAAGGAACTTTCCCCCTTGATGGAGGGATCAATGACCAGGGGACATAGATTTAAGATAAGGAGCAGGAGATTGTGAAAAGGTTTGAGGGAAAACATTTTCACCCAAAGGGTGGTGGGAAACTGGAATTGTAGGAATGGAAGATGCAAAAGCCTTCATAACATTTACAAAGTATTTAGATGGCACTTGTGATGCCAAAGCATGCAAGTGATGGAAAATAAGATTAGAATGGATAGGCAGTTGGTTTTGACTGTCATGGGCATGATGGGCTGAAGGGCCTTTTCTGAGGTATAGATCTATATGACTATGAGTCTAACCATTACCCATTGACATTCAATGATGTTCATATCACCGAATCCACAATTATCAACATGCTGGGGTTACCTTGACCAGAAACTGAACTGGACTAGCCATGTAAATGTAATGGCTAGAAGACCAGGTCAAAGACAGCTTTCACATCACTTTAAATAGAGTCATAGAGTTGTACAGCATGGAAACAGACCCTTGGGGACTGCTTTGCAGAACACCTACGCTCGGTTCGCAATAAACAACTGCACCTTCCAGTCGCGAACCATTTCAACTCCCCCTCCCATTCCTCAGATGACACGTCCATCCTGGGCATCCTGCAGTGCCACAACGATGCCACCCGAAGGTTGCAGGAACAGCAACTCATATTCCGCTTGGGAACCCTGCAGCCGAATGGTATCAATGTGGATTTCACAAGCTTCAAAATCTCCCCTCCCCCTACCGCATCCCAAAACCAGCCCAGCTCGTCCCCGCATCCCTAACCTGTTCTTCCTCCCACCTATCCCCTCCTCCCACACCAAGCCCCACCCCCATCTCCTACCTACTAACCTCATCCCGCCCTCTTGACCTGTCCGTCCTCCCTGGACTGACCTATCTCCTCCCTAACTCCCCACCTACACTCACCTTTACTGGCTCCATCCCCGCCTCTTTGACCTGTCTGTCTCCTCTCCACCTATCTTCTCCTCTATCCATCTTCTATCCGCCTCCCCCTCTCTCCCTATTTATTTCAGAATCCCCTTCCCCTCCCCCATTTCTGATGAAGGGTCCAGACTCAAAATGTCAGCTTTCCTGCTCCTCTGATGCTGCTTGGCCTGCTGTGTTCATCCAGCTCTGCACCTTGTTATCTACCTTCAGCCCAACTTGTCCATGCCGACCAGATATCCTAAATTAATCTAGTCCCATTTGCCAGCTTTTGGTCCATATCCCTCTAAACCCTTCTTATTCATATACTCATCCAGATGTCTTTTAAATGTTGTAATTATACCAGCCTCCACCACTTCCTCTGGCAATTCATTCTATACACACATTCCATACATAACCCTCTGCATGAAAAAGTTGTCCCTCAGGTCCTTTTTAAATCTTTCCCCTCTCACCTTAAATCTATCTTCTCTAGTTTTGGACTCCCCTACCCTGGGAAAAAAACCTGGCTATTCACCCTATCCATGACCCTCATAATTTTATAAGCTTATATAATGGCCCTCCTAAGTTTCTGATACTCCAGAGAAAATAGCCCCAGCCTATTCAGCCTCTCCCTGTAGCTCAAACTCTCCAATCCTGGCAACATGCTTGTAAATCTTTTCTGAACCCTTTCAAGTTTTTTTGTAACATCCTTCCGATAGCATGGAGACCAGAACTGAACACAGTATTACAAAAGCAGCCGAACCAATATCCTGTACAACTGCATGATGACATCCCAACTCCTACACTCAATACACTGACCAATAAAGGCAAGCATACAAATGCCTTCTTCACTACCCTGTCTACCTGCAACTCCATCTTCAAGGGACTATCTATGCTTTCTTGTTCTTTTCATTTTTAAGAACAGGAACATCTCTATCTACTCTATCCAGCCTGCTCATGATTTTTGAAAACATCAAACAAATATCCACTCAGCCTTCTTCTCTCCAAGGAGAACAGTCCCAACTTCTTCAAACACCCAAAGAACTGCAGCTGCTGGAAATCAGAAACAAAACTAGAAATTACTGGAAAAACACTCAGCAGATCACAGCATCTGTGAAAAAAAAGCAGAGTTAACATTTTGGGTCCTGTCATCCTCCTTCAGAACAGGATCCTTCTTCCTTCACTAAGACTATGCAGTATGCACCTCAGCCAGCACTGACATGGACACATGTGTCTGCAAAATGTTGGCAGGTTTTTCTCTCTTTTTCATTCTGATAGACCTGCAGCATCAGATGCCAGGTAATATGTCCTTCAGGTCTCAGCGAATTCCGTCAGTTGTTGTGCCACCAAGCTATTCTTGGTGATGGGCATTAAAGTTTCCCACTTAGAATAGATTCTGTGCCCTTTCCATCCTCAATCCCTTCTCCAGTTGGCTTTTAATATGATGAAACACTGATTCTGCTACTAAGGGGAATATGGTGAATAGCAACCAGCTGGAGGTTTCCTTGCCCATGTTTGATCTGATGCGATGAGACATCATGGTGAGGACTCCCCTCTGACTGTATGCCACTGTGCCACCACCTCTGCTTGGTCTGTCTAGTAGGTTGGAAAGTACATAGGGTTGGCGATGGTGTTGACTGGCATTTACCTCCAAGGTAGGATTCCATGTTTATGACTATGTCAGGTTGTTTACTGACTGGTCTGATGGACAGCTGTCCCAATTTAGCACAGAGCCCCAGACTTTAGTAAGGAGAATGCTGCTGGATCCTTTATTAATTAGAGCACATGGGTCAATGTCTGGTGGTCTCTCATTTTTAAATATTTTTCCAATCAGTCTGTTCAGAGATGTCACTACACACCCCAGAAGCTGGTGGGACTTGAACCCAGGCCTTATGGTTCAGAGACAGGAATGCTACCACTGCACCCTCTTTTTTTTTATCCTTTATTGATTTTCTATAGCTGTGTAGTACAACTGAGTGAACTTGGTGAACAATTTCAGAAGGCCTTTCTTCCATGTTTCTTCAGTACTGGTCCAACAACGTCATTGCTATGTCTCTTCTGATGCTGTCTTCCATCCTATCTCTTTATTCACTGTCCGTCTGAGCATCCTAGTTAGAGGGTGAGTCTTACTTGTACTGTCAGTGGTATTGTATATGCATCGTAGGCACTCTTTTTCTGTTTCTCCTTTGTCTCTCTATTTGTCCTACACCTGCCCCTTTTGAGAAAGTACCGTGATTGTACATGAGCTGTGTCCACCTAAACACAGTCTATTGTTCAATTCCAGTTTTGCTTGTCAATCTTTATTTCCAGTTTGCCTCAGCCAGAAATGTTCTCACTGACTGAAATTGGACGTCCCACAATTAATTATTTTTACCCTTTTAGGATTACTCCTTGGCAGACCAGCAGGAGGGACCACTGGTGTGGGGAAAAGATCTGGCTGGGTGTAGGCCTCCAGTGAGCCCACTTCGCCCATCACCAGTCTATACAGTGAAATCTGTGGGGGTTGAATGCTTAGGGTGAGCCTGTCCTACTGCTGGTTAAATGCCAACGGCATGGGATGAGGTCCATGATTGTCATTAATTGATAATTATTATGTGCTAAGAAAATTTCAAGACGTAGGTAGGGTACCTGACTGTCCTCACCTGTAAACTCCTTGTTGGGAGGTAATAAACTCGTTATTTTTCATTAACACTATCATCCCACTTTTTTTCCTTCCTAACTTTCCTGAACACCTTGTATCCTGGAATACTTTGTACACAATCCTGTCCTTCCTTTGAGCAAGGTCACATTATCACAAGAATATCATATTGCCATATTGCGACCTGTGGCTGCAGGTCACCAACCTTAATTACCACATCCTTACATGCACTGTAAACCTCCCTTGCTATCTATTTCTCCCTATTATTTGTGCACCTATTGTTCCTCTGCAGTGTAATATTCTGCTTCCCAGCCTATTACTAATTTATTTTAAACCCCTTCCCAGCACAAGCAAACCACTCTGCAAGGACATTGAGTTCTGTTCAGGTGCATTCCACCCATGTCTTCTGTGTCGACCTATGTGTCCATCTGTTTTTACAGTGGCATGCAACTGAGGAAGTCAGTTGTTGCAGAGATAGTAGGAACTGCAGATGCTGGAGAATCTGAGATAACAAGGTGTAGAGCTGGATGAACGCAGCAGGCCAAGCAGCATCAGAGGAGCAGGAAGGCTGACGTTTCGGGCCCAGACCCTTCTTCAGAAATGGGGGAGGGGAAGGGGGTTCTGAAATAAATAGGGAGAGAGGGGGAGGCGGATCCGGAGGTTGGTGGGGTGGTATGTGAGGATGAGGGGGATTCTGTTTTGGTTGTTATTGCGGGGAGGGGGTGTGAGTGATGTGTTGCAGGAAATGCGGGAGACACGGTTCTCGACCACTGAGGGCGGGAAGCTGCGGCCTTTGAAAAACGAGGACATCTGAGATGTACGGGAGTGGAATGCCTCATCCTGGGAGCAGATGCAGCGGAGGCGAAGGAATTGGGAATAGGGGATGGCATTTTTGCAGGAAGGTGGGTGGGAAGAGATGTATTCTAGGTAGCTGTGGGATTCCGGAGGTTGGTGGGGTGGTACGTGAGGACGAGGGGGATTCTATTCCCCGGTCCCCAACACCTCATCTTTACCATGGACGTCCAGTCCCTATACACCTGCATTCCCCATACAGATGGCCTAAAGGCCCTCTGCTTCTTCCTGTCCCGCAGGCCCGACCGGTCCCCCTCCACTGACACCCTCATCCGCTTAGCCGAACTCGTCCTCACCCTCAACAACTTCTCTTTCAATTCCTCCCACTTACTACAGACAAAGGGGATGGCCATGGGTACCCACATGGGCTCAAGCTACGCCTGCCTCTTTGTAGGTTACGTGGAACAATCCCTCTTCCGTACCTACACTGGCCCTAAACCCCACCTCTTCCTCCGTTACATTGATGACTGTATCGGCGCCGCCTCGTGCTCCCAAGAGGAGCTCGAACAGTTCATCCACTTCACTAACACCTTCCACCCCAACCTTAAGTTTACCCGGACCATCTCTAATACCTCTCTCCCCTTCCTGGATCTCTCTGTCTCCATCTCGGGGAACCACCAAGAAACAGATATTCATTTCAAGCCCACCGACTCCCACAGCTACCGAGAATACTCCTCCTCCCACCCACCTTCCTGCAAAAATGCCATCCCCTATTCCCAATTCCTTCGCCTCCGCCGCATCTGCTCCCAGGATGAGGCATTCCACTCCCGTACATCTCAGTTGTCCTCGTTTTTCAAGGACCGTAACTTCCCCCCCTCAGTGGTCGAGAACGCCCTCAACCGTGTCTCCCACATCTCCTGCAACTCATCCCTCACACCCCGTCCATGCAATAAAAACCAAAAAAGAATCCCCCTTGTCCTCACGTACCACCCCACCAACCTCCGGATCCAACACATCATCCTCTGACACTTCCGCCATCTGCAATCCGACCCCACCACCAAAGACATTT
>NC_063334.1:126682604-126682941 GCF_021869965.1 Rhincodon typus
GACTCCCTTGTCCGCTCCACACTCCCCTCCAGCCCCACCACACCCGGCACTTTTCCCTGCAACCGCAGGAAGTGCTACACCTGCCCCCATACCTCCTCCCTCACCCCCATCCCAGGCCCCAAGAAGACTTTCCACATCAAGCAGATGTTCACCTGCACATCTGCCAATGTGGTATACTGCATCCGCTGTACCCGTTGTGGCCTCCTCTACATCGGTGAAACCAAGCGGAGGCTCGGGGACCGCTTTGCAGAACACCTGCGCTCGGTTCACAATAAACTACTGCACCTCCCAGTTGCGAACCATTTCAACTCCCCCTCCAATTCCTCAGACGACATGT
>NC_063334.1:126683341-126709991 GCF_021869965.1 Rhincodon typus
CGTGACTCCCTTGTCCGCTCCACACTCCCCTCCAGCCCCACCACACCCGGCACTTTTCCCTGCAACCGCAGGAAGTGCTACACCTGCCCCCATACCTCCTCCCTCACCCCCATCCCAGGCCCCAAGAAGACTTTCCACATCAAGCAGATGTTCACCTGCACATCTGCCAATGTGGTATACTGCATCCGCTGTACCCGTTGTGGCCTCCTCTACATCGGTGAAACCAAGCGGAGGCTCGGGGACCGCTTTGCAGAACACCTGCGCTCGGTTCACAATAAACTACTGCACCTCCCAGTTGCGAACCATTTCAACTCCCCCTCCAATTCCTCAGACGACATGTCCATCCTGGGCCTCCTGCAGTGCCACAACGATGCCACCCGAAGGTTGCAGGAACAGCAACTCATATTCTGCTTGGGAACCCTGCAGCCCAATGGTATTAATGTGGATTTCACAAGCTTCAAAATCTCCCCTCCCCCTACCGCATCCCAAAACCAGTCCAGCTCGTCCCCGCCTCCCTAACCTGTTCTTCTTCCCACCTATCCCCTCCTCCCACCTCAAGCCGCACCCCCATCTCCTAACCTCATCCCGACCCCTTGACCTGTCCGTCCTCCCTGGACTGACCTATCCCCTCCCTAACTCCCCACCTACACTCACCTTTCCTGGCTCCATCCCCGCCTCTTTGACCTGTTTGTTTCCTCTCCACCTATCCTCTCCTCTATCCATCTTCTATCCGCCTCCCACTCTCTCCCTATTTATTTCAGAACCACCTTCCCCTCCCCCTTTTCTGATGAAGGGTCTAGGCCCGAAACGTCAGCCTTTCTGCTCCTATGATGCTGCTTGGCCTGCTGTGTTCATCCAGCCCTGCACCTTGTTGTGTCCATTTCAAGCCCACTGACTCCCACAGCTACCTCGAATACTCCTCCTCCCACCCACCTTCCTGCAAAAATGCCATCCCCTATTCCCAATTCCTTCGCCTCCGCCGCATCTGCTCCCAGGATGAGGCATTCCACTCCCGGACATCTCAGATGTTCTCGTTTTTCAAGGACCGCAACTTCCCCCCCTCAGTGGTCAAGAACGCCCTCGACCGTGTCTCCCGCATTTCCCGCAACACATCACTCACACCCCCTCCCCGCAATAACAACCAAAACAGGATCCCCCTCGTCCTCACGTACCACCCCACCAACCTCTGGATCCAACGCATCATCCTCTGATACTTCCGCCATCTGCAATCCGACCCCACCACCAAAGACATTTTTCCCTCCCCGCCCTTATCTGCTTTCAGGAGGGACCACTCTCTCCTTGACTCCCTTGTCCGCTGCACACTCCCCTCCAGCCCCACCACACCTGGCACTTTTCCCTGCAACCACAGGAAGTGCTACACCTGCCCCTACACCTCCCCCCTCATTCCCATCCCAGGCCGCAAGAAGACTTTCTACATCAAGCAGATGTTCACCTGCACATCTGCTATTGTGGTACACTGCATCCGCTGTACCCGTTGTGGCCTCCTCTACATCGGGAAACCAAGCGGAGGCTTGGGGACCGTTTTGCAGAACACCTACGCTCGGTTCGCACTAAACAACTGCACCTCCCAGTCGCGAACCATTTCAACTCCCCCTCCCATTCCTCAGACGACATGTCCATCCTGGGCATCCTGCAGTGCCACAACGATGCCACCCGAAGGCTGCAGGAACAGCAACTCATATTCTGCTTGGGAACCCTGCAGCCCAATGGTATCAATGTGGACTTCACAAGCTTCAAAATCTCCCCTCCCCCTACCGCATCCCAAAACCAGTCCAGCTCGTCCCCGCCTCCCTGACCTGTCCTTCCTCCCACCTCAAACCCCCCCACCATCTCCTACCCACTAACCTCATCCCGCCTCCTTGATCTGTCCGTCCTCCCTGGACTGACCTATCCCCTCCCTAACTCCCCACCTACACTCACCTTTACTGGCTCCATCCCCGCCTCTTTGACCTGTCTGTCTCCTCTCCACCTATCTTCTCCTCTATCCATCTTCTATCCGCCTCCCCCTCTCTCCCTATTTATTTCAGAACCCCCTTCCCCTCCCCCATTTCTGAAGAAGGGTCTAGGCCCGAATCGTCAGCTTTCCTGCTCCACTGCTTGGCCTGCTGTGTTCATCCAGCTCTACACCTTGTTAGGTCAGTTGTTGCTACTGATGGTATTGCTCTTTGCTGCTGCCTTATTTTGGTATGAACACTTGTTTTGAGAAGATCTTTAAATTGCATTTTAATTGTATTTGCCTAATTTTTTCATTCTGCTTTGTTAGTCACTGCCACATGCCACTAAGATGCCCTTCAGAGTTGGAGTGAAAAATGTTGCGTGCAATCGTTTTGGAGGTGCCATTTGCAGAAAGTACGTTAACATTACAGTTGGAGGTGTTTCCCTAATACTTGATAATGTGGATGAGGTAAGCAGAATTTATCCAAATGGAAAAGAAAGCAAATCTGTATCCTGTAAATCTGAAATTAAAACAGAAAACTACAGTGATATGCATCAGATTCACCAGCATTGATTCATAGAATCATACAGTACAGAAAAGGCCCTTTATCCCATCCAGTCTATACTGCAGAAAAGACTGTACTACCTATACTAGTCCACTTCCCCACACTAAGCCCAGAGCCTTGAACACTTTGATACTTCAAGTGCTCATCCAAACAATTTTCAAAGGTTGTGAGGTTTCCCACCTCAACTACTCTGATAGGCAGTGCCGTCCAACCCTCACCACTCTCTGGGTGAAAGAAGTTTACCTCAAATCCCCTTTTACTTTAAAGTTATGGGACCTTTGACTAGGGGGAATAGCTGCTTTTCATTCACCCTGTCCATGCCCCTCATATACCTGTACCCCTCTATGAGGTCAACCTTCAGCCTTCTATGCTCCAAAGAAAGCAACCTGAGCTTATCCAGCCTGTCTTCATAGCTAAAATGCTCATTCCAGATAACATTTCAGTGAATCTTAGCTACACCCCCTCCAGTGCAATCACATCCTTCCTATAGCATGCACTTAGTACTCCAACTGGGACCTAACAAACCTCCATACAGCCCCAGCATGATCTCCACAATCTTTGAATCTATGCCATGATTGATAAAGGCAAGTATCTCATGCTTTCTTACTAACCTTATTAACCTATCCTGCCACATTCAGGCCTCTGTGGGCTAGCACTCCAAGATCTGTCTGTCCTTAGAGGGACTTGTATCTTGCTTTTCATTGGTACTCCTTGTCTTGTTCTTTTTTCTAAAGTGCATCACTTCACATTTTCTGTGAATAAACAGAATAGATTTATCGAATAGAAATCCCTACAATGTGGAAGCAGGCCATTTGGCCCATCAAAACCACACTGACCCTCTGAAGAACATCCTACCCAGACCAACCCCCTACACTATCCCTGTAATGCTGCATTTCCCATGGCCACTCCACCTAACCAGCACGTCTTTGGACTGTGGGAGGCAACTTGAGCACCCGGACAGAACTCATGCAGACACGGGGAGAATGTGCAAACTCCACACAGTTGCCCAAGGATGAAATTGAACCCAGATCTCTGATGCTGTGAGGCAGCAGTGCTAACCACTAAGCACTGTGCTGCCCTATATCTTAATAGCTTTATATCTCAAGGTGTGGTCCCTTCTTCAGAAGTGGAAACTGTAAAATAATGAGCCCTTTAAGAATTAACAGATTTGAAAGGCAGAAAAAAATCAGTAGGCAGAAAAGATGAACAGATCTGAAAGCTGGAAAAAAATCTGTGCCACTTGCTTCAGCTTTACCATGGTGACGTAGCCTCCCTTCCAGATGTTGATGGATGCTGCATGTGTTTTTGAATCCATCTCTAAAATTGGATAATGTTCACATTTAAGATTCTATATTAGAGATAGTAGGAACTGTCGATGCTAGAGAATCTGAGATAGCAAGGTGTAGAGCTGGATGAACACAGCAGGCCAAGCAGCATCAGAGGAGCAGGAAAGCTGATGTTTTGGGTCTGGACCCTTCTTTCTGGCATGTAAGTTTGCAGATGACACCAAGATTAGTGGTATAGTGATCAGTGAAAAAAGTTATCCAAGAGTGGAACAGGATCGTGATCAACTGGGCCATTGGGCCAAGGAATAGCAGCTAGAGTTTAATTTAGATAAATATGATATGTTGCATTTTGTTAAGACAAACCAGGGTGGGACTTACACAGTTAATGGTAGGGCTCTTGAGAGTGTTGTCGAACAGAGAGACCGAAGAGTGTGAGTGCATAGTCCTTGAAAGTAGTGTCACAGGTAGACAGGATAGTGAAGAAGGCATTTGGCACGCTTACCTTCTTCCATCAGAGCACTGAGTACAGGAGTTGGGGGTCTTGGTAAACTGAAGGCCTGATGGGATATACCCCAGAATACTGAGAGAGGCAAGGGAGGAAATTGCTGAGGCCTTGATGGAAGTCTTTGTATCCTCACAGGCTACAGGGGAGGTCCCAGAGGGTTTGAAAATAGCCAATGTTGTTCCTTTGGTTAAGAAGGGTGGCAAGGATAATCCAGCTTATTACAGGCCGGTGAGCCTTACGTCAGTGGTAGGGAAATTATTGGAGAGGATTTTTCAAGACAGGATTCACTTCCACTTGGAAATAAGTGGGCGTATTAGCAAGAGGCAACAAGGTTTTGTGAAGGGGAGCTTGTGTCTCAGTAACTTAGTTGCTTTTTTTGAGGAAGTGACGAGGATGATCAGTGAGGGAAGGGCAGTGCGTGGTGTCTACGTGGACTTCAGTAAGGCCTTTAACAAGGTCCCTCATGGTAGACTGATACAAAAGGTAAAGTCGCACGGGTCAGAGATGAGCTTGCAAGATGGATAAAAAACTGGCTCGGTCATAGAAGACAGAGGGTAGCAGTGGAAGGGTGCGTTTCTGAATGGAGGGCTGTGACTAATGGTGTTCCTCAGGGATCAGTGTTGGGACCTTTGCTGTTTGTAATATATATAAATGATTTGGAGGCGAATGTAACTGGTCTGATTAGTAAGTTTTCCGATGACACAAAGATTGGTGGAATTGCGGAGAGCGATGAGGACCATCATAGGATACAGCAGGATATAGATCGGTTGGTGTCTTAGGCAGAGAGATGGCATTTGGAGTTTAATCTGGAAAGATGTGAGGTAATCCATTTTGGAAGGTCTAATCCAGATGGAAAATGTACAGTAAATGGCAGAATCCTTAAGAGTACTGATAGGCAGAGGGATCTGGGTGTACAGGTACACAGGTCACTGAAAGTGGCAATACAGGTAGAGAAGGTACTCAACAAGGCATACGGCATGCTTGCCTTCATTGGCCAGGGCATTGAGTTTAAAAATTGGCAGGTAATGTTGCAGCTTTATAGAACCTTAGTTAGGCTGCATTTGGAATATTGTGTTCAGTTTTGGTCACCACACTACCAGAAGGATGTGGTGGCTTTGGAGAGGGTACAGAAAAGATTTACCGGGATGTTGCTTGGTATGGAGGGCATTAACTATGAGGAGAGGTTGGAGAAGCTTGGGTTGTTCTCACTGGAACAATGGAGGTTGAGGGGTGACCTGATAGAGGTCTACAAGATTATGAAGGGCATGGACAGTATGGACAGTCAGAAGTTTTTTCCCAGGGTGGAAGAGTGAGTTACCAGGGGCCATGGGTTTATGGTGCGAGGGGCAAAGTTTAAAGGTGATGTACGAGGCAAGTTTTTTTACACAGAGGGTGGTGGGTGCCTGGAACTCGCTGTCAGGGGAGGTAGTGGAAGCAGATACAATAGTGACTTTTAAAGGGCATCTTGACAAATATATGAATAGGATGGAAATAGAGGGATACGGCCCCCAAAAGGGTAGGGGGTTTTAGTTGTGATGGGCAGCATGTCGGTGCAGGCTTGGAGGGCCAAAGGGCCTGTTCCTGTACTGTAATTTTCTTTGTTCTTTGTTCTTTATCATATTACGGCTGTACAAGATATTGGTAAGGCCACATTTAGAGTACTGCATGCAATTTTGGTTGCCCAGCTATAGGAAGGTTGTTATTAAATTGGAGAGGATTCCAGAGGATTTCCAAGGATGTTACAGAGACTGGAAGTTTTGAGTTATAAAGAGAGGTTGGATAGGCTTGGACTTTTTTCCCTGGGGCATTGAAGGTAAAGGGGTGACGTTATAAAGATTTATAAAATCATGAGGGGCATCGATAAGGTGAATAGCCAAGGTCTCCCAGCAAGGGAGTCCAAAACTGGAGTGAATGGGTTTAAGGCCAGAGGGGAAAGGTTTAAAAGGGACCTGAGGGGCAACTTTTTCACACTGAGGGTGGTGCGTATATGAAATGAGCTGCCAGTGGAAGTGGTAGAGGTGAGTATAATTACAACGTTTAAAAGATCTTTGGACAGGTACATGGAAAGGAAGAATTTAGAGGGATATTGTCCAAATACAGAGACTGATTCAGTTTAGGAAATCTGGCCGGCATGGATGAGTCGAGCCAAAGGTCTGTTTCCATGATGAATGACTCTGTGAATCTATAACAGACAGGGAATACAGGGGTGTGGACTATGTGCAGGCAGATGGGATTAATTTAGAAAGGCATAGGGTAAAAGGGACTGCTCCTGTGCTGTACTCGTCTATGTTATTGTGTTACAGAATCTTGGTAAACTTCCTCTAGTGTATTGTGCACAGTTTCAATCTATTTATACAAGAAGAGATATACTTGGTAAAGAGGGCAGTGAAAAGATTCACAAAATTAACTCTTACATGGCAGAACTTTTTTTTTATCAGAGAGGTTCAGTAAATTGTGTGTGTATTTTCTAGACCTTTGAAACATGAGATATAATTTCATCAAAACTTACAAAATTCTTATTGGGATCAATGAGGTAGATGTAGATAAGATGTATCTTATCTTGTAAGATTCCTGGCTGGTCAGTCTAAAACCAAGGGACATAATCTCATGTTAATGGACAAACCAATTAAGAATGCAATTAGGAGGAATTTCTTCACTTACAGGGTGATACATCTTTGAAATTCTCTATCCCAAAGGGTTCTGGAAGGTCAATCATTGAGCAGGTTCAAGGCAGAAATCGATAGTTTTCTGGAGTCTTATGACAATGAGATACAAGTAGTTAATGCAGGAAAGTGGTATTGAGGTCATGATTTAATCAGAAGGTGGAGCAGCCTGAGCAGGCTTAATGTTGAATAGAGCACACAGCAGCCTCTCAGCCAGATGATGAGTAACAAACAGAAAAGTAAAAGAAACATGTCAGCGTAGCTCTGTCCCCTTGAAACAGGATGCCATGAGCTTGTTGCATGTCTCTGTCTTGTCAGATCATAACCCTGTCATTTTGGCATCTGTAAGGACACTCCTGTGCCATTTCAGTATCCTTAGCTTCAGCTTTCCCCTTAAGAAGAGCTCCTGATCCTTCATCTCATCCTGCGCCAAGACATTATCCTTTACCACATCAGGTTGTGAAGGGTGTTACAAATAACTATGATGTGGGACACCCTGTACAGCATTGCACCACCTGACCAGTCCAGGCATCTGAATCTCATCTTCAGGAAGCCTGCTCCACAATGACCCTTGTGGAAACATGTGCAGTATTCCACCTCTCCTTGGCATTGGTCTCTGAATTCCTGACACATGTCATGAGCCATGTTTTGGGATGATAGCTCTTTCTGGCCAACCAGCCAGCCGTTCCTGTGTGTGTTGATGTGAGTTTAAAGATGCTGAAGGTTATCTGACTGTTGAGATCACAAGTAATCTGCATTTCCATGGAGTCATGATGTGGAGGTGCCAGTTTTGGACTGGGGTGGACAAAGTCAGAAGTCATATCATACCAGATTACAGTCTAACAGGTTTATTTGAAATCACAAGCTTTCAGAGTGTAGCCTCTTCATCAGGTGAAGTGAGAGAAAAGCACACAGACCCAGTGTTTGTAGGTAGAGAGATCAAGGGTAGAGAGATCAAAAGATCATATACAACTGGTGTGAGTGGAGTGTCGAATAATAAGTCTCCGTAGGTGATCAAAAGTGTCAGGTGGTGTGAGTAAAGTATCAACAGCTGAATAGTAAGTGAAATGGATGACCTATAATCTGATTAAGTGAGGCAGAGATATAATTACAAAAAATTAAAAATAAGGTGAGAAACTTCACAGTGCTTCGTTACAGAGGATCTGAGTATCCTTGTGCATGCTTCGCAGGCTGCATGCATATACAGCAGGCTTAAAGGGCTGAATGTCATACTCCTGCTAATATTTTCTGTTTACTATGAGGAGGGAACATTAAATTTTGGCATTTATTATGAAAGGAATAAAGGAAAAGAAAATAAAAGTAGGGATGTGTTGCTACAACTGTACAAGGCATCAGTGAGATTAGAGAGCATCTGAAGTACTGTGTACAGTTTTGGTCTCCTTACTTGAAGAAGGATGTAATTGCGTTGGATGCAGTTCAGAGAAGGTTCACTAGCTTACTTCCAAAGATGAAAGTTTTATTTTATGAAGAGCGATTGAGCAGTTTAGGCTGATACTCCCCAGAGTATCTCATTATTGTGTAGAAGATGCAAAAGGGGATTGACAAAGGAACATAGAGGGAATGTTTTCTCTTGTGGGGCAATCTAGAATGAGAGGTCGTAGATTTAGGCTAAGAGGTGTGAAATTTAAAACAGAGATCTGTCCACCTTCCCATACATAGCAGTCAGACTCCCTGCAGGAAGATTTAAGCAGATCCTACTTAATGTGGTGTTGGAATGATGAGGCTGTCAGAAACCATCCCCTCCTTGAGCAATAGCTCCTGCTCTTGTGTGCAAAGCTGGAATCAATGGAAATCATAGGGAAAACTCTCCATTGTTGGAGTATACATGACACATAGGAGAATGATTGTGGTTGTTGAAGGTCAGTCATCGCAGCTTCAGGACATCACTGCAGGAAATCCTCAAGATAGCATCCCAAGGCCCAACCATCTTCAGCTGTTTCATCAATGGCCTTTCCTCCAAGTACAAACCTGCTTTTTGGTGGTGACATTCTGAAGCATCACATTCCTCAATTTTATAGAAGTAAATTGGGAAGGAGAAATTAATTCCAAAGAGTTGTTCATTAATGAGTTGCAAATGCATGTCAGGAGGCCTTTCTACCTGCTGGTGACAATCTCAACACACCTCATGAAGCATGGGGACTTAGTTACTGAAGTGAATCTTAGATATTTTCCAATCTGTTCAAAGATGTTATGACACAGCATTGAGGAAAGTGGGATTTGAACTTGGATCTCCTAACCCATAGATAGAGAAACTACCGCTGTGCTGCCAGAGCGGTAGATTTTGATCTTTTTCCCTCTTGCCTGATGAAGTTCATCTGTCTTCCATTCTCCTCACTATGATGGGGACTGGAAAGTCTCACCTACTATGGGTCACCATTTCAAGTTGAATGTGACTTCTTCAGAAATGAAAGAAGATAAAAATATGATGGATTTCATGCTGTTTAAAAAGAGGAGGGGAAGGAAGAACTGAAGGGTAGTCCTGGTATAGTCTAGAGGCCAGGACAGAATAAATAACAAAACTATCATGGAATAAAAGCAAAGTAAGCGTTGTCGTAAAAACAAAGTTTCTGTTTCCAGAATGAATATGAATGGCAAAATTATAAATAATGTCTTGTGTTCCTTGTCCAACAGATAACACCCCACTCTGAAGACCCAAATTATCCATTCCGAATTTCGCATGTTGGCTTCTATATTATTGTAGAAACTGCAGTAGGCCTGACAGTATATTGGGATTTACACATGCAAGTGTTGGTTCAGATTAAAGATGAACTCATGGTGAGTTTACAAAATGTTTTTTTTTTAATGGAATTGGTATTGTGGACTGGATTAATATCTTTTAGGGAAGAAAAAGCTGCCATCATTACCTGGTCTGGCCTACATGTAACTCAAGAGCCATAACAATGTGGCTAACTTTCAACAACCCTCTGAAATGGCCTAAGAAGCTACTCAGTCATATCAACTGCTAGAAAGTCTCAAAAAAGGGATGAAATTGGACAGACCACTTAGCATTGACTGAGGCACCAAAAATGACAACAGCAAAACCATCCCTGTCAACCCTGCAAAGTCCTATTTAAGAATATCTGGGGTCTAGTGCCAAAATTAGGAGAGCTGTCACACAAGTAATCCAGCAACAGCCTGGCCTACCATACTCACAGAATCATACCTTACAGACAATGTCCCAGACACCACTGTCACCATCCCTGGATATATCCTGTCCCACCGCCAGGACAGACCCAGCAGAGGTGGCAGCACAGTAATATACAGTTGGGAGGGAATTGCCCTGGGAGTCCTCAAGATTGACTCTGGATCCCATGAAGTCTGATGGGAAGTAAACCTCCTGCTGATTACCACACACCATTCTCCCTCGGCTGATTACTCAGTATTCCACCATGTTGAACATCACTTTGCAGGAAGCACTGAGGGTAGTCAGAGTGTTGAATATACTCTGGGTGGTTGACTTCAATATCTACCACCAGAAGTGGTTTGGCAGTACCACTACTGATCAAACTGGTCGAATCCTAAAAGAAATAACTACTAGACTGGGATTACAGCAGGTAGTGAGGGAACCAACAAGACAGAACAGCATGCTTTACCTCATCCTCACCAATCTGCCAGCTGCAAATGCATACTGATGACAGTATCAGCAAGAGTGACCACCACACAGTCCTTGTGGAGATGAAGTCTTGCCTTCATACTGGGAATACCCTCTATTGTGTCGTGCGGCACTATAACCATGCTAAATCGGGCAGACTTTGAACAGACCTACCAACTCAAGTCTGAGGCTCTGGGACCATTCAACAGTAGCAGAATTGTACTTCAATACAATCTGCAGCTACATGGCCTGGCATACCTCCCACTTTACCATTACAGTCAAGCCAGAGGTTTAATACTGGTTCAATGGAGAGTGCAGGAGCAGCACCAGGAATATTTATAAAAGTGGTGTTAACCTCGTGAAGCTGCCAAGCAGGACTACTTGCATGCCAAAAAACATTAGCAACAAGTGATAGACGGAGCTAAGTGATCCCACAAACAATGGATTAGATCTAAGCTCTGCAGTCCTGCACATCCAGCTGTGAATGGACGATTAAACAACTCACTAGACGAGCAGGCTCCACAAATATCCTCATCCTGAATAGTGGGAGAGCCCAACACATCAGTGCAAAAGATAAGGATGAGGCATTCGCAGCAATCTTCAGCCAGAAGTGCTGACTGGATGATCCATCTCAGACTCCTGCAGGTTACAGAAGCCAGTCTTCAGCCAATTCAATTCAACGTGATATCAAGAAACAGTTGGAGACACTGGATAATGCAAAGGCTATGGGCCCTGACAACATTCTGACAATGGTACTGAAGACATGTGCTCCAGAACTTGTGCACCTCCAGCCATGCTGTTCCAGTACAGTGACAACATTGGTATCTACCAACAATATGGAAAATTGCCCAGGTTTGTCCTGTACACAAAATAATAGGACAAATCCACATCTTCCAATTACTGCCCCATGAACTTACTCTTGATCAAAAGTAAAGTGGTGGAAGGTGTCATCAACAGTGCTATCAAGCAGCACCTACTCAATGAGAGCCTGCCTGGTGTTGCCCAGATTGGGCTATGCCAGGGCCACTCAACTCCTGACCTCATTACAGCCTTGGTTCAAACATGGACAAAAGGGCAGAATTCCAGGGGTGAGGCAAGAGTGACAGCCCTTGACATCGAAACTGGAGTCAATGGGAATTAGGGGAAAACACACCATTGGTTGGAATCATACCTGGTGCATAGCAAGATGATATTGATTGTTGGAGATCAGTCATTTCAGTTTGAGGACATCTCTGTAGGAGTTCCTTGGAGTAGTGTCGTGGGCCCAATCATCTTCAACTATTACATCAATGAACTTTCCTGCATCATTAAGTCAGATATAGGGATGTTTATTGATGGTTACACAATGTTCAGCAACATTCGTGACTCCTCAGAATTCAAGTTCAAATGCGGAAAGGCCTGAATAATATTGCTTGGGCTGAAGAATGGTAAGCATCATTGGTGCCACACAGATGCCAAACAATGACCATTTCCAATAAGAGGCAATCTAGCAATCATTCATTAACATTAACTGTTGTTATCATCACAGAATTCCTCACTACCAACATGCTGGGAGTTACCATTGGCCATAAACCCAGCTGCGTTCACTACATTAATACAGCGGCAACAAGAAGCTAGGAATCCTGCAGCATGTAACTCACCTCCTATGTCCCCAAGCTTGTCCACCATCTACAAGGCTCAAGTCAGGAGTTTGATGGAATATTATCCACTTGCCTTGATGAGTGTAGCTCCAACAGCACTCAGTAAGCATGACACCATTCCAAACAAAGCAGCCTGCTTGATTGGCACCACATTCACAAACATCCATTTCCTCCACCAATGATACTCAATAGTAGCAGTGTGCATCAACTGCAAAACACACTGCAGATATTCACCGTAGCTCATTAAACAGCACCCTCCAAACCCACGACCACTTTCGTTGGGATGGACAAGAAGAACAGATTTATGGGAACACCACCATCAGCAATTTCCTCCCTAAGCCATTCATCACCCTGACTTGGAAATACTTTGCTGTTTCTTCACTGCCACTAGTTCAAAATCCTGGAACTCCCTCCCTAACAACATTGTGGGTCACCTACAGCACTTGGACTTCAGCGGTTTACAGACTGCTGTACAGACACCCATGATGGGTCGAATGGCCTCCTTTGGTATTGTAAATTCTATGATTCTATGATAAAAGCTTACAACCACCTTCTCAAGGAAAACTCGGGACCAACAAATAAGGCTGGCCAAGCCAGTGTTGCCCATGCCTCATGAGTGAATGAAAAAAATTTAGTTCAACCTTATTTTTCACTCAAGTGATTATCTAATAGGCTCAGAACCAGGATAAATACCAAGAATACCTACTTTGCAGCATGATTTTAGATATTACGTACCCCTACATGCCTTTGCTTAGTTTCCAAAGACTTGCAAAGACTGCAACTGACAGTTTGGGTAGGAGTGGAATATTGAACAGGAGATCTCCAGCCAGCACAGATCTCACAAATAAATCTCACCTTGAGGTAAATTTCGGAGGAAAGATTTTGGAACAATCTTGCAATAGTTGCAGGTTAGCCTGTGGGCATTGAAGGCCTAATCATACCTTATAGCTTTGACTTGCTCATCCAAGTCCTGTAAAGAAATTTTTAAAAATCCTTCTTCCCAAAAATTAAATCCAAGATATAGTGGTTCAAATAACAGTTCGGTCCCAATAACCAATTGAGAGCACTCTGTATATATTTAACTGACTCTGCCATTTCTTGGTAGGTAGTTTTGCTGTTCCTGTGAACAGGAAAATAATTAAACTGTAAAATGAGAGGTATGGTCAAGCATTAGCATGTATGTCCATCTTAACTGAAAAACGTCACTGCATTTAATCTTCTTTAAAGGGAGACTTTTCTTGACTTGCCCAGATCACATGGAATTCAGGGTGAGCTTGCCAATTTGATACAAAATTGCCTTGACAGTAGGATGATGTGGAGGTGCCGGTGTTGGACTGGGGTGGATAAAGTCAGAAGTCACACAACACCAGGTTATAGTCCGACAAATTCCCTCCCAGTTGGGGAACACTTCAATGGTCAAGGGCACTCAGCCTCCGATCTTCGGGTAAGCGTCCTCCAAGGTGAACTTTGAGATACACAACAACGCAGGATTGCCAAGCAGAAACTGATAGCCAAGTTCCATACCCATGAGAATGGCCTCAACCATGATCTTGGGTTTATGTTGCACTACAGGTGACCCCACCACACTGTTCTGTATCTGTAAAATCTCCCTTACTGTCCAGTTTTGACAGCATCACCTTGATAAGTTGTTACGATCTCTCTACCTTAAATAGTTTGCATAGTTTTGAATTACTTATTACTTTGGGGGGGTTACTTGGCATGCAACTCTTATACCTAACATTTTATTCTAGTCATTTAATTTGTCTCCAGCACTACATTATTTTTATTTTTTTGTGATTATCTCTCTGCCTCATTTAATGGGATTATAGGCCATCCCTTCGCTGGTTATTCGGCTATAGACACTTTACCTGCCGTCTAACGCTCTTGGTCACCTGCGCAGACTTGACACTCTACTCACACCAGTTGTATGATCTCTCGATCTCTCTGCCTATAAACTCTGTGTCTGTGTGCCCTGCTCTCTCACTGCACCTGGCAAAGGGGCTGCGCTCCAAAAGCTTGTGTGATTTCAAATAAACCTGTTGGACTATAACCTGATGTTGTGTGATTTCTGACTTTGACGGTCGGAGACAGACAGTGGTGGTGGAGTGTTGTATTATGGACTGGAGGCCTGTGACCAGCAGTGATCTACTGGGTCCACTTTTGTTTGTCATTTATATGAACAAGTTGGATGAGAGTATAGGAAGCACGGTTAGTAAGTTTGTGGATGACACCAAAATTGGTGGTGTAATAGACAGTGAAGAAGGTTATCTAAGATTACTAAGAGATCTTGATCAATTCGGTCAATGGGCTGAGGAATGGCAGGTAGAGTTTAATTTGGATAAATGCGAAGTATTGCATTTTGGTAAAACAACAGTGACAAGATTTATACAATTAACAGGTATTCTTGTAGAACAGAGAGACCAAGGGCCTCAGGTACATCATTCTTTGAAATTCACATCACGAGTCGACAGAGTGGGTTAAGGTGGTGTTTAGCACACTTGCCTGCATTGCTCAGACGTTTCAGTAGAAGAGTTAGGATGTCATGTTGAGGTTGTAAAGGATGTTGATGTTGATGAGGCCTCTTCTGGAGTACCGTATGCAATTCTGGTTGCCTTTTTATAACAAGGATATTATTAAACTGGATAGGATTCAGAAAAGATTTACCAGGATGATGTCAGGAATGGAGGGTTTGAGTTATAAAAATACGCTGGATAGGCTAAGACTTTTCTTTACTAGAGCATAGGAGATTGAGAGGCAACCTTATAGAAGTTTATAAAATCAAGATGGGTATGATAGAGTTAATGGTGGTTGTCTTTTCCATAGGATGGGGGATTTCAAGACTAGGGGCTACATTTTTAAGGTGAAAGAAGAGGGATTTAAGAAGACATGAGGGACAATTTTTTTACACAGAGAGTGTTTGTGTGTGGAATGAACTTCCTGAGGAATTGGTGGATATAGGTACAATTACAACGTTTAAAAGAAATTTGGATAAGTACTTGAATAGAAAAGGTTTGGAGGGATATGGGCCAGGAGCAGGCAGATGGGACTAGTTTAGTTTGCGATTATGGTCAGCATGAACAGGTTGGACCGAAGGGTCTGTTTCTATGCTGTATTACTCTATAACTGTCTGACTAATGGACAGTGTTTATTGTCAGAAGAAGTTTAACTTGATGTTGACTCCTCATGACTGTAAAGTGGCTAAGTAGCAAGCAAGTTAGTGTTTCTTCATCTTGCATTTACCTTCTGGACTTCACTAGAATACTGCAGCAGGACAAGGATGGCAATGTTTTCGTGAGACCAAGATGGAGTATTGAAGTACTAAGCAGCTAGAAGGTCAGGGTCATCCTTACAGATAGATCAATCACCCAGTCTACATTTAGTATCACTAACGTAGAGGAGATGGTGTTGTGAGCAGTGAATACCACGGATTAATTTGAAAAAGACACTGTAAGTAAAATGCTGCTTCATTTAGAAGGTGTGTTTGCAATATTGGATGCTGAGGAGGAAGAAGGTAAGAGAGCATACAAGGAAAGAACAGAGCAGGCCACTCAGCCCTTCAAGCCTGCTCTGCCATTCATTAACATCATGGCTGGTCTGATTTTAAACCTCAACTTGACATTCTAACATATCCCCAATAGTCTTTCATCCCTTTGGTAAATCAAAAATCTACCTATTTGCCTTAAGGATATTTAACGATTGTGCATTCACTACTTTTGAGGGAGGAATTCCAAAAACTCACAAACCTCTGAAAGAAAAATATGCTTCCTTACCTCTGTTTTAAATGAAGAGGAAACATCCTTTCCATATCCACCCAGTTAAATCCCCTCAGAATCTTATATGTTTCAATTGCATCATCTCTGATTCTTCTAAACTCCAGAGGATGATAGCCTAGGCTTTCTGGCTGTCTAGGCTGTCCTCGTAAGGCAGTCCACTCATTATTAGTCTATAGTAATCCATATTCATCTAATAAAACTTCTCTGAACTGCTTCCAATATATTAACATCCTTCCATTGTTACAGTGACCGATGCTGTTCACGGAACTCCCCATGGAGTCTCAGCCATGTCCAATATAACTGAAGTACAACCTCCCCACTCTTCTATTCAATTCCCTTGCAATAAAACAAAACATTCTATTAACTTTACTGATTACTTGCTGTACCTGCGTACAAACCTTCTGTGATTCATGAATTAGGAACTCAGATCTCACTGTATTTCAGAGCTCCGGAACCTCTCAACATTTAGATTGTATGCTTCTTGTTTTTTTCTCTTTCTGCCAAAATGGACAACTTCACACTTTACCGCCTTGTACATTATTTGCCAGATCTTTGACCACTCACTTCCCTGATCTATATCCCTTTGTGGTCTCCTCATATCCTCTTCGCACCTCACTTCCCTACTTACCTACCTAGGGAGCAGAGGTGAGCGTAGTGGCCATCACTATGGAGAAAACGCTGAGGAAGCTGAAAGTTCTGAAGGTGAATAAATCACTCAGACCTTGTGGACCATACCTCGGAGTTCTGAAGGAGATAGCTGAGGAGATTGTGGATTGGTGGTGAACTTTCATAAGTCACTGGAGTTAGGGCCAGAGAATTGGAAAATGGCTGATATAGCACCCCTGTTTAAGAAGGGAGGGAGGCAGAAGATAGGAAATTATAGGCCGATTAGCCTGACCTCAGTCAATGGTAAGATCTTCGAGACCATTATTAAGGATGTGGTTGCGGAGTACTTGGAAGTGCATGGCAGAACAGGGCTGAGTCAGCACGGCTTCATCAAGAGGAGGTTATGCCTGACAAATCTGTTAGAATTCTTTGAGGAGGTAACGAGCAGGTTAGACAAAAGGGAGCCAATGGACGTGATCTATTTGCATTTCCAGAGGCTTTGACAACTTGTATCACAGGAGGCTGCAAAGTAAGACAAGAACCCATGTTGTTAGGAGCAAGGTACTGGCATGGATATAGGAATGGGTGACCTGCAATAGGCAGAGAATAGGGATAAAGGGGGCTTTTTCAGGACGGCGGCTGATAACTAGTGAAGTTCCACTGGTGTCAATGTTGGGACCACAACAATTCACGTTTTACATTAATGATCTGGAAGAAACTTAGGGCATTATTGCTGAGTTTGCAGATAACACAAAGATAGGTGGAAGGACAGATAGTGTTGAGGAAGCAGGGATGCTGCAGAAGGACTTGGACAGGCTAGGAGAGTGGGCACAGAAATGGCAGATGGAATACGACGTGGAAAAGTGTGAAGTTATGCACTTTGGTAGGAAGAATAGAGACATAAACTATTTTCTACATGGGGAAAGGCTTTGGAAATCTGAAGTGGAAATGGACTTAGAAGTGTTAGATCAGGATTCTCTTCAGGTTAAAATGCAGGTTCAGTTGGCAGTTAGGAAGGCAAATGCAATGTTAGCATTCATTTTGACAGGGCTAGAATACAAAAGCAGGGTTGTTCTGCTGAGCTTCTGTAAGGCTCTGGTCAGACCACATTTGGAATATTGTGAGATATTTTTGGCCCTGTATCTAAGGAAGGATCTGCTGACATTAGACAGGGTCCAGCAGAGGTTTACAAGAGTCATCTAGACTCGAAACGTTAATTAGCAGTCTCACGATGCTGCCTGACCTGCTGTGATTTCCAGCAGTTTTTTGTTTTCATTACAGATTCCAACATCTGCAGTAATTTGCTGCTGCTTTTACAAGAATGATCTGTACTCAATGTAGTTTTGAAGGATGAGGGAGGATCTCATTGAAACTTACAGAATACTGAGAGGCCTGGTTAGAGAGTGGATGTGAAAAAGATGTTTCCATTAATAAGAGAGACTAGGACAAGGAGAGTGAAGGCATGACTCTTTAGAATTGAGATGAGGAGGAATTTCTTCAGCCAGACAGTAGTTAATCTGTGGAATTCATCAGAACAGAAGGCCGTGGAGGCCAAATTGTTGAGTGTACTTAAGACAGAGATAGATTCATGATTAGTAAAGGGATCAATGATTATGGGAGTAGGCAGGAAAATGGGGTTGAGAAACATATCAGCCATGATCAAATGAGACTTGATGGGCCAAATGACCTAATTCTGCTCTTATATCTTATGGTATATCTTTGCGCCATCAGCAAATTTGGTTACCATACTTTCAGTCCCGTCATCCAAATCATTTATATAAGTTGTAAACGGTTGAGACCCCACTTCTGACCCCTGTGACACACTACTCTTGACTCCTTGCCAGCCTGAAAAAGATACATTAATTACAACTCTCTGCTTCCTGTAAGATGGCCAATCTTCTATCCATAAAGGTTAAGAACTAGGAAGAAAAGTAGGATATTCATCCACTTGTGTCTGCTCTGCCATTTAGTACAATTGTGGCTGACCTCGTGATAGAGTCAGAGAAACTGGGGGAAAAGAATGAAGTCCTTCCAGGAAGCATTAATCCTGCCTTGGGCTATCATAAAAGCATAGGATCCAAGTGATATACAATTTATTCGATGCTGTGAAAAAATCAAACGAGTGGATTATATTAGTTGGTGTTTGGTCAATTAAATATTAAGTAGGTGGAAGGAAAGTCAAGGGAAAGTCCTAGCTATTAGCAATGAGGAAATCAATGAATAATGAGATTTCACTGAATTCCACAATCATCATTGAGAGCAAAGAAAGTGGAATTGACTGTTATAAGCACTTGGGATGAATATATGTTTAAATAGAAAAAATTGTGAATGGCAGTGGATAAGGTTCTGGACAGGCACAATTATTTTTGACAATGTCAAATTTTCTTTGAATAGTTACATTTCAAATGGACGCTGAAAGACTTGGCTTTGTATATTGGCATTTTTAACATGCATTTAATATAAATTGCACAGGAGTAGATACTAGAGGAGCTGTGAACAGTGTGTACCCCAGTTAAAATTTGAAAAGTGAACTATGCATAGGAGCGAACATCAAGCCTGCTTAACACACTAGAAGTAAGACTGTGCCAACAAATTCATCTCCTTCCACTTTAAGCATATGAAAATGTGTTTCACTGCAAAGAAGAAACATGGAATTTGTGCTCAGCTCAAGAATGATTGTAGTCTGACCCATTGTAGTGCTCAAAGTGAAAACTTACCTGATTATGGCAAGGCCCTGGTACTAGAAAGCTCGTTCATTCAAAATTTGTCATTTAAGGAAAGAAAGAAGACAGCTTTTGTAAAGTAAAAAACTCAATTAAGTACAGGGAATGCTGAGAGCAATCTGGTTCACAAATGAAACAGTCACAAGTTCCCCTTCATGAAACCCACAAGGTATTATTTGTCTACGCAGGAAAGGTGGTTGAAGTTTTCATAAACAGCTCTAATGTTAGTTTGTTTTTCTATATAAAATCTGAGATTGATAGGTTTTCACCAATTACACAGAGTTAGGTCATCGATCTACCATGAATATTGGAACATGTCTAAGGGGCATTGTTTTAATTTATTCATGCGATTTGGGCATTGCTGCCTGGACCAGCATTTATTTATCCATCCCTAGTTACCATTGAGAAGGTAGTGATGAGCTGCATTCTTGAACCTCTGCAGTTCATTTGCTGTAGATAGACCCACAAAGCCATTTGGGTAGGAGTTCCAAGATTTGACCCAGGGACACCGAAGGAATGGTAACATACTTTTAAGTCAGGATGGTGAGTGGCTTGGAGGGGAACTTGCAGATGGTTGGTGGTGTTTCAATATATCTACTGCCCTTGTTCTTCTCAATTGAAGTGGCTTTGGTTAAAGGCTAACTGGAATTCTCCTGTTCCTATGTTCCTATACAGAGCAATGCAGAGTCTCTAAGAGAACATTACATCAGCAGTCAGTGCCAAATCAACCTGCACATGCAATGAAACTTGTGGAAAAAGTTAATGTCATTTATGAGGCAGGGAAGGTAAGAGTAGTCAGCAAACTTGCAAGAATGCACTGTAAATTACAAAGAAATACTGTCACAAAGTATATTAGCTAATTACAGTGATCTCACTCTACACCTACACCCATATAAAAATAGCAGGCATCTAAATAACACCTTAATATGTAAAAGTTCCAAACCATAATCTGATAAAGCATAATGCTGAGCCAAAGAGATATAAGCAAGGATGGTCAAATGCTTAGCTAAAGAGGTGGGCTTTTAAGATCTTCTTAAAGGGATCAAGGGAGGTTGATAGTTGGAAGGACATGGACTTAGCTGTATAAATTCAAGGTGTGGGATCTGGGTGTAATAGTTTATGTAGACAACTGATGTCTATCCCCAGGCTGGAGAGCTAGTGAGTCCCAATGTCACCTCTTTTCAGGAAGGTCTGCAGTTAAGTTGTCAGCTATGAGTCTTTCCTGGCCTGAACAACCCCTGTCATTGTCAGCTCCATCTGGACATATTCTACTAGTCGTTAGTAGAAGTGAGAAAATCATTGTGACATAGAGATGCGAATGCAGGGTGGGAGGCAAAGTTCAAAGCTCTGGATCCCTGCTGGATTCCGAACCATTTAAGCAGCTGTTGCTGAATTCTCAGTCCCACCTTCCCTGGCTCAGCCTGATGTTTCTCCACATGACCCCCAGGCACATACCCACATAATTATTGTGACTATTGATTAATGTGTACAAGGACAAAAATACAGTACAGCACAGGAACAGGCCCTACAGTCCACCAAGACTGCACTGAGAAATGATGTCTTTCTAAACTAAAATCCTTTTACTTCTATGGGGTCTGTATGCCTCTATTCCCTGCCTATTTATGTATCTGTCAAGATGCATTTTAAGCGTTGCTATTGTATCTGCCTGCACCACCTCTTCTGGCAAAGTATTCACCTGCCACCCTCTGTGTAAAAACTTACCTCTGTCACCTCCTTTTATCTTAATCCTCTGTTGCCTAGTAATTGACATTTCAACATGGGGAAAAAGACTCTGACTATCCATTCTATCCATGCCTCTCATAATTTTGTTCAAGTAAAAACAAACCAAGTTTGTCCAATATGTCCTCGCAGCTAATACCCTCCAAACCAGACAACATCCTGATAAACTGTTTCTATAGCTTCTCCAAAGCCTCCACATTCTTCTGGTAGTGTGGCAACCAGAACTGTAAACAATGTTCCAAATGTGGCCTAACTAAAGTTCTATAATCTGCAATGTAACTTGCCAGTTTTTATAGTCTATACCCTGACCAATGAAGGCAAGCATGCCATAAGCCTTCTTGACCACCTATCCACTTGTGCTCAAAATAAACTTTTAGTGTCCCACATTGCTTTGAATAGATTCTGAGGCCCCTGGCAATGGAATACTCACTCTCCAAGCCTTACCACCTAATCTGAGGTCAGCCACTCTTCACAGTTTGACAACCTTGCTGGGGAGCTGGGCCATAACCTGCAACATACTCACCTGAGGCCCAGAGTTGCCAAGGAATTCAGGCTTCAGATGAGTAAAATGAACACAGCAGGCCAAGCAACGTCATAGGAGCAGAAAGGCTGACGTTTCGGGCCTAGCTCTGCACCTTGTTGTCTCGGATTCTCCAGCATCTGCAGTTCCTACAATCTCTATTTCACATGAGTAATGGTAGGAAGGGGATTGTAGTGTCGGGGTATAAGACAGAGAGAGAGAGAGAGATGGTTGATTGGCAGCAAGGACAGGACAGGTGGCTTTCAGTGGGGGACTGCCTTCCTGATTCTTATTCAGGCACTGAGTGCCATTGAAAAAGGGACCTGCCAGAAACTAGTAAGCAATGTTGACAAGTATTGTGTTTTGCGTGTCCCATATGGTGAGCCTCCTCCCTGAAACTGGGTAAATGTAGTGGTGGAATGGGATTCTTAAGTGGGCATTAATTATACACTTTAGGGCCTTGTGTCACGGTGAGGAAAGATTGAATTCATTAAAAAGTGAGTAGGCAGCAGCATTGACTATATTTTCCAATGGAAAGCCTATAACGAGTGAGCTCTTACTGTATCAGCAAACAGTTGGACATCTATTACAATATGACACACCTCACTGTTTGATATTTCCTCTTAGCAACTGCTAACCATCCAGTACCACACTTTGTGTCAGTAACTCCTCATCAGAACTCATTTTAAGGCTGGATAAGTTGCACAACCCACTTTGTGTCCTTCATTAAAGCCAGTGGGCCCAACTCCAAATAGCAGCTGCCCCATCCTGGTGTGATGATCTGGCCAATCCACAAAGTTTCTGTGAAATTGGATTTGTGGATTTGAAAAATTTCCTCGTCTGTGCATCTGACTCGAAAGCAAAAAGTCAACTCCACGTTTCCTATCAAGATGTACCACTTCGCATTTCTCTGTATTAAATTTCAGCTGGCCACAGGTCAGCACATTCCACCAGCCTGTCTACATCATCTTGAAGATTCTCACTGTCCTCCTCGCGGTTCACAATATTTCACTGGCAACGGAAATATTGGAACACCACCACCTGCAGTTATCCTCCAAGCCTCTCACCATTCTAACTTGGAAATACATCGATGATTCAGTGTCACTGGGTCACAATCCTTCCCTAACAGCCAACTGACATTGTGGAAACTATTGGAGAAAATTCTGAGGGAGATAATTAATCTCAATTTAGAGAAGCCAGGTTTGGTTATACATAGTCAGCATGGTTTTGACAGAGGAAAATCATGCCTAACAAACCTGAACAGATTGATTTAAAAAAAAGGTTAAATACAAAAAAAAAACAAAGCAGACACTGGTTGCGGGCATTTGCACTCCTTTTTTAGTTATTTGAGAAATCTTTTGTAGTGTTTTAGTTGCACTTCAGCCCTATGGTCCTGATCATTGGGCACCCAGTGTGGAGGGGTGTGGGCAGATTGGAGGATCTCCTTGTGGATCTGTTTCTGGGCCTAGCCAGGTTGCTTATGAACAGGTAGGAGCAAATTACTGCAGATGATGGAATCTGTACTGAAAACTTAAAAATGCTGGAAATTACAGCGGGTCAGGTAGCATCCGTGGGGCAAGAGCACCGTTTCGAGACTTGATGACTCCTCATCAGAGCTGATGTTAAGTGTGGAGGGGACAGCATTTAGGCAATGGTGTGAGGGTGGAGTGCCGGAGAGAAAGCGTGCTGATAGTGCAGATTATGTGATCGGAATGTGAGAACAACGGTGTGTCCAACTTTCAAACTGGAAATTACAGATGATCCCATTGGAATGGGGGAAGGGGAGACAGGACATGGTGACAGAGAATCAACAAGTAATGCCAAAAGGAAAGGAAGAAACGGGAGTGAGCTCACATACATCCAATACCTGTCCAGTTCTGCTCTTCCCTTTCCGCCTCTTGGACCCTATCCCGTCTTGTCACTCAGAGCCATCCCTTCCTGTCCCTTAGCACCCACCTCTTCCAAGCACACAGATGCCATCCTTTTCTGTCCCCCAGACGTCACTTCCCCCAACCCCAGCCCTTGCCATGTTTTCACCATATCTCCTGACATTCCCACCTCTGAGGCTGAGTGTACTGTCCTCAACAAAGGACTCAGCTTCATACGCTTACGCCCCCACCTTAATGAATTTCGGGCTCGCCATGATATTGAACTGTTTTTCCGTTGCCTCCGTTTCTGCGCTCAGTTCTTCTGGCAGGAATCCCTCCCCCCACCCCAGTCCCACTGTTCCCTTCACCTGCCTCCAGTATTCACCCTCAACTTGGACCCCTTTCTCTGGTCTCGTACCTGCTCTCGATCTCTTCATTGAAAGCCGTTGGGGTAACATCGGCCGTCTCAATTTCTCAGCTCCTCTCACCCACTCTAACCTGTCCCCTTCTGAAATTGCAGCACTTCACTCTCTTATGTCCAACCCGCCAACACAGGTGGTGCTACTATTGTCTGGCGCACTGATCTTTACTTTGCAGAGGCTCGACGCCAACCCTTAGGACGCTTCTACCTACCCCACCATGGACCATGATCCATGATCCATCATCCGATCATGATGCCATTTGTTGCCAGGAATGTTACCAACCTCATTATCTCAGAAATCTTCCCCACACTGACTCCAACCTTGTACTCTCCCAACACTGATCAGCCTGCCTCTACGTTCTTCCCAAAATCCACAAACCAGCCTGCCCCAATAGGCCCATCATACCAGCCTGTTTCTGCCCTATCAAGTTTGTTTCCTCCTACTTTGACTCCATCCTCTCTCCCCTTGTCCAGACCCTGCCCACCTACATCCACGATTCCTCTGATGCCCTCCACTATATTGACAATTCCCAGTACCCTGGCCCTAACTGCCTCCTCTTTGCCACAGATGTCCAATTCCTCTATACCTCCATTCTCCACCTGGATGGGCTGACAGCTCTCAGCCTCTTCCCCTGGTCAGTTTCTTCCTTGACTAGAGCCCTGAACAATCCCCATCCACCACCACTTTCTTCCGCTTGGCTGAACATGTTCTCTCTGAACAATTTCTCCTTTAATTCATCTCACTTCTGCCAAGTCAAAGGAGCGGCTATGGACACCCACATGGATCAAAGTTATGCCTGCATTTTTATGGGGTATGTGGAATATTCCTTGTTCCAGTCCTACATTGACCCCCTCCTGCAATTATTTTCTCATTACATCGATGACTGCTTCGGTGCCACTTCACACTGCCGCTTGGACCTTGAAAAATTAGTTCATTTTGCCTCCAATTTCACCCCTCCAATTTACACCCCTCTATAACTTTCATATGGTCCATCTCCAATACTTCCATTCCTTTCCTTGACCTCTCCGTCTCCATTTTGGGGAATAAACTGCCCACTGCCATCCACTGCAAAGCCCAAAGCTACCTTCACTACAGCTCTTCCTGTCCCACGTCCTGCAAGGATTCCATCCCATTCTCCCAGTTCCTTCACCTACATCATATCTGTTTGGATGATGTCACCTTCCAAAACAACGCCGCTAACATGGATTCCACCTTCCATAACCGTGGTATCTCACCCGCTGTGGTTGACAGGGCCCTCAACCAAATCCAACTCTCACCCGTGCTTCTGCCCTTGCCCCTTCCCATCACTCACAACAGCATCATCGGGTCCACCTTACCCTCACTTTTCATCCAACCAGCCTCTGCATTCAAAGGATCATCCTCTGCCATTTCAAACAACTCCAGCAGAGTGCCACCACCAAACACATCTTCCCCTCACTCCCCCAGTCTGCATTTCACAGGGATTGTTCCCTCCGGCACACCCTAGTCCATTCCTCAATAACCACCATTGGCCCTTCCCATGTTACCATCCCATGTAACCGCAGAAGATGCAATACCTGCCCCTTTACCTCGTCCCTGCTCACCATCCCCATGACTTAAAAAGTATTTCCAGGTGAAGCAACACTTTACCTTTGTCTCCTCCACCCAGTCTATTGCCTACTCAACGTTGGAGAAACCAAACGCAGACTGGGTGGCCACTTTATGGAACATCTCCAGTCCGTGTACGGGTTTGACCCTGATCTTCCCGTAGCCGTTCATTTTAACACAGCATCTTGCTGGTATGCCCACTTGTCTGTCCTCGGCATGTTGCAATGCTCCAGTAAATCACAGTGCCAACTGGAGGAACAACATCTCATTTTCACACTATGCACTTTGCCACCTTCTGGATGTAATATTGAGTTCAACACCTTCAGATTGTGAATTCACTCCCATTACTTACCTTTCTTTTAGCTTGATTTGTAGCATTCTCTGCCACCGTGTCCTTTCTCTTCCACCTTACTCACCCCCAAAAAAGTGGGACCATCTGTTCTAGAGATAGTAGGAACTGTCGATGCTAGAGAATCTGAGATAACAAGGTGTAGAGCTGGATGAACACAGCAGGCCAAGCAGCATCAGAGGAGCAGGAAAGCTGATGTTTCGGGTCGAGACCCTTCTTCAGAAATGGGGGAGGGGAAGGGGGTTCTGAAAAAAATAGGGAGAGAGGGGGAGGCAGATAGAAGATGGATAGAGGAGTAGATAGGTGGAGAGGAGACACACAGGTCAAAGAGGTGGGGATGGAGCCAGTAAAGGTGAGTGTCGGTGGGGAGTTAGGGAGGAGATAGGTCAGTCCAGGGAAGACGGACAGTTCAAGGAGGCGGGATGAGGTTAGTGGGTAGGAGATGGTGGGGGGCACTTGAGGTGGGCGGAATGGTTAGGGAGGCGGGGACGAGCTAGGCTGGTTTTGGGATGCGGTCAGGGGAGGGGAGATTTTGGAGCT
Source organism: Rhincodon typus (assembly GCF_021869965.1). Taxonomy (NCBI): domain Eukaryota; kingdom Metazoa; phylum Chordata; class Chondrichthyes; order Orectolobiformes; family Rhincodontidae; genus Rhincodon; species Rhincodon typus. The sequence goes on from NC_063334.1 coordinate 126,709,699, forward strand.
TGTGAAGTCCACATTGATACCATTGGGCTGCAGGGTTCTCAAATGAAATATGAGTTGCTGTTCCTGCAGCTTTCGGGTGGCATCGTTGTGGCACTGCAGGAGGCCCAGGAGGGAAATGTCATCCAAGGAGTGGGAGGGGGAGTTGAAATGGTTCGCGACTGGGAGGTGTAGTTGTTTGTTGCGAACCGACTGTAGGTGTTCTGCAAAGCGGTCTCCAAGCCTCCACTCGGTTTCCCCGATATAGAGGAGGCCACAACGGGAACAGTGGATGCAGTATACCACATTGGCAGATG
>NC_063334.1:126710091-126728154 GCF_021869965.1 Rhincodon typus
GAAAGTGGTCTCTCCGGAAAGCAGATAAGGGTGGGGAGGGGAAAATGCCTTTGGTGGTGGGGTCGGATTGCAGATGGCGGAAGTGTCGGAGGATGATGCGTTGGATCCGGAGGTTGGTGGGGTGGTACGTGAGGACGAGGGGGTTTCTGTTTTGGTTGTTATTGCGGGGACGGGGTGTGAGGGATGAGTTGCGGGAAATGCGAGAGACACGATCGAGGGCATTTCCGACCACTGTGGAGGGGAAGTTGCAGTCCTTGAAAAACGAGGACAACTGGGATGTCCGGGAGTGGAATGTCTCATCTCGGGAGCAGATGCGGCGGAGACGAAGGAATTGGGAGTAGGGGATGGCCTTTTTGCAGGAAGGTGGGTGAGAGGAGGTGTATTCTAGGTAGCTGTGGGAGTCGGTAGGCTTGAAATGGATATTGGTTTCCAGGTGGTTGCCAGAGATGGAGACAAACAGGTGTTGGAAGGAGAGAGAGGTATCAAAGATGGTCCAGGTGAACTTAAGGTTTGGGTGGAAGGTGTTAGTGAAGTGGATGAACTGTTCGAGCTCCTCGTGGGAGCAGGAGGCGGCGCCGATACAGTCATCAATGTAACGGAGGAAGAGGTGGGGTTTAGGGCCAGTGTAGGTACGGAAGAGGGATTGTTCCACGTATCCTACAAAGAGGTAGGTATAGCTTGGGCCCATGCGGGTACCCATGGCCACCCCCTTTGTCTGTAGGAAGTGGGTTCGGTCCAGGGAGGACGGACAGGTCAAGGAGGCGGGATGAGGTTAGTGGGTAGGAGATGGGGATGGGGCTTGAGGTGGGAGGAATGGTTCGGGAGGCAGGGACGAGCTGGACTGGTTTTGGCTTGCGATTGGGGGAGGGGAGATTTTGAAACTTGTGAAGTCCACATTGATACCCTTGGGCTGTAGGGTTCCCAAGCGAAATATGAGATGCTGTTCCTGCAGCTTTCGGGTGGCATCATTGTGGCACTGCAGGAGGCCCAGGATGGACATGTCGTCCAAGGAGTGGGAGGGGTTGTTGAAATGGTTCGCGACTGGGAGGTGTAGTTGATTGTTGCGAACCGAACGTAGGTGTTCCACAAAGCAGTCCCCAAGCCTCTGCTTGGTTTCCCCGATGTAGGGGAGGCCACAACGAGAACAGACAAAGGGGGTGGCCATGGGTACCCGCACGGGCCAAAGCTATGCCTGCCTCTTTGTAGGTTACGTGGAACAATCCCTCTTCCAAACCTACACTGGCCCTGTCCCTGACCTCTTCCTCCGTTACATCGATGACTGTATCGGTGCCGCCTCGTGCTCCCATGAGGAGCTCGAACAGTTCATCCACTTCACTAACACCTTCCACCCCAACCTTAAGTTCACCTGGACCATCTCTGATACCTCTCTCTCCTTCCTGGACCTCTCTGTCTCCATCTCTGGCAACCACCTGGAAACCAATATCCATTTCAAGCCTATCGACTCCCACAGCTACCTAGAATACACCTCCTCTCACCCACCTTCCTGCAAAAAGGCCATCCCCTATTCCCAATTCCTTCGTCTCCGCCGCATCTGCTCTGGAGATGATGCATTCCACTCCCAGACATCTCAGATGTCCTCATTTTTCAAGGACCACAACTTCCCCTCCACAGTGGTCGAAAATGCCTTCGACCATGTCTCTCGCATTTCCCGCAACTCATCCCTCACACTCCCTACCCGTAATAACAACCAAAACAAAATTTCCCTCTTCCTCACGTACCACCCCACCAATCTCTGAATCCAATGCATCATCCTCCGACACTTCCACCATCTGCAATCTGACCCCACCCCAAAGACATTTTCCCCTCCCCACCCTTATCTGCTTTCAGGAGGGACCACTCTCTCCGTGACCCCCTTGTCCGCTCCACAATCCCCTCCAGCCCCACCACCCCCAGCAATTTTCCCTGCAACCACAGGAAGTGCTACACCTGCCCCTACTCTTCCCCCCTCACCCCCATCCCAGGCCCTAAGAAGACCTTCCACATCAAACAGATGTTCACCTGCGCATCTGCTAATGTGGTATACTGCATCCGCTGCTCCTGTTGTGGCCTCCTCTACATCGGGGAAACCAAATGGAGGCTTGGGGACCGCTTTGCGAAACACCTACACTCGGTTTGCAACAAACAACTACACCTCCCAGTCGCGAACCATTTCAACTCCCCCTCCCACTCCTTGGACGACATTTCCATCCTGGGCCTCCTGCAGTGCCACAACGATGCCACCCGAAAGCTGCAGGAACAGCATCTCATATTTCGCTTGGGAACCCTGCAGCCCAATGGTATCAATGTGGACTTCACAAGCTTCAAAATCTCCCCTCCCCCTACCGCATCCCAAAACCAGCCCAGCTTGTCCCCGTCTCCCTAACCTGTTCTTCCTCCCACCTATCCCCTCCTCCCACCTCAAGCCCCACCCCCATCTCCTACCCACTAACCTCATCCCGCCTCCTTGACCTGTCCGTCCTCCCTGAACCGACCTATCTCCTCCCTAATTCCCCACCTACACTCACCTTTACTGGCTCCATCCCCGCCTCTTTGACCTGTCTGTCTCCTCTCCACCTATCTTCTCCTTTATCCATCTTCTATCCGCCTCCCCCTCTCTCCCTATTTATTTCAGAATCCCCTTCCCCTCCCCCATTTCTGAAGAAGGGTCTCGGCCCGAAACGTCAGCTTTCCTGGTCCTCTGATGCTGCTTGGCCTGCTGTGTTCATCCAGCTCTACACCTTGTTATCTGGGACCATCTGTTCTTTACAGTTTGACAATTGGACATGTCATTGTTTTGCTATTCTCACATTCCCATCACTTAATCTGCACTATGAGCACCTTTTCTCTCCCAGCACTCCATCCTCACACAATTGCATAAATACTGGCCCCTCCACATTTCACTTCAGCTCTGATGAAAATTCAACTGGACTCAAAACGTTAGCTTGCTGTCTCTGAATGGATGCGGCCAGACGCATTGTGATTTCCAGCATTTTTTGTTTTCAATAGCTATAAACATGTCCAGGCAAAGGGCTGCGGAGGTGGTCATCTCTGCCGACTGTCTGCCTCTATTCTAGATGTGTTCGAACATGGGTGTCATTGGAGAAAGAGCATGGGATATCCTTCAATGCTGTTGATGCCTTTAGAGAGAGGTGGGCACCGCGGGGAGACAGTGCTTTATTTCCTCCTCCGACTCCATTTTGATTTAGTCCCTTCCCCCTCTTGCTGCCTAACCCCCATCATCTTTGATGGCCTGCATTGCCCATAATGGGCTTTGCTTGTAAGTATTCAATTGGAAACATGGGTGTTTACTGGTGGTGGTTACTAATTAAAACAAGAACAAAAAGATTATGGCTTTTGGAGCTTGTGTTTTCAAATAAGCCTGTTGGACTATAACCTGGTGTGTGATTTCTAACCTTGGTGGTGGATAGGTTATTCAGTTGTGCGTAATAGCACTTCTGGGTAGAGGTAAAAAAAAGCAAAGTGGGCACTGAGCAGAGGTTTTTTTTTAGTTTATTCATTTCATGAAATATGGGTGTCACTGGCTGGGTCCAGCATTTATTGCCCGTCCCTAGTTGCCCCTTGAGAAGGTGGGGGTGAGCTGCCTTCTTGAACCGCTGTAGTCCTCCTGCTGTGGGTTGACCCACAATCCCCATAGGGAGGGAATTCCAGGATTTTGACACAATGACAGTGAAGAAACAGCAATACATTTCCAAGCAGGACAGAGAGTGGCTTGGAGGGGAACTTGGAGGTAGTGGTGTTCCCCTGTATCTGTTGCCTTAGTTCTTCTAGATGTAAGTGGTCATTGGTTTGGAAGGTTCGGTCTGAAGATGTTTGGTAAATTTCTGCAGTGCATCTTGTAGATAGTACACACTGCTGCTACTGAGCGTCAATGGTGGAGGGAGTGAATGTTTGTGGATGTGGTGCCAATCAAGCAGCTGCTTTGTCCTAGATGGTGTCAAGCTTCTTAGGTGTTGTTGGATTCATTCAGGCAAGTGGGGAGTATTGCAGTGGAAGAGTGCTGGATGCATAACCCAAGGGTTGATGGATTGAAATCATACTCTAAGAAGGTTCTTGCCTTTTAGCCAGGAGGCCCAGGTTCAAATCTCACTTTCTCAGAGGCGTGTCGCAATATCTGTGAACAAATTGCTTAGAAATTAGGTAAAATAAAAAAATGCACTGTAGTGTTCCTACCTTTGGACTAGGAGCCCTGGTTCAAGTCCCACCTCCTCCAGAGGTGTGTAATAACATCTCTGAATGGGTTGATTTGAAAAATAGGTTAAATAAAAAATAAACAAAGCAGAGTGATAGTGCAGAGTGCAGGGCTGGATGAACACAGCAGGCCAAGCAGCATCATAGGAGCAGAAAGGCTGACGTTTCGGGCCTAGACCCTTCATCAGAAAAGCCTTTTGTCTTGGATTCCCCAGCATTTGCAGTTCCTACTATCTCTGATAGTGCAGAGTGGTGACTGTAGCTGCCTTCAAAACGGTTGACCTGTGTTCACTTCCCGGTCATTGCAGTGTGCTGATATTAAGGGAAGGCATTTGTGGTGCAGTTGTAGTGTCCCTACTAAGGAGATTGGGTTCAAGTCCTACCATTTCAGAGATGTGTAATAACATCTCTGAACAGGTTGGTTAGAAAATAAGTTCAACACACACTAACCAAACACTGTAGGATTCTTGTGATGCAGTGGTTGTTACCCAAGCTGTCAACTAGGAGACCTAGGTTCAAGTCCCAGCTACTCCAGAGATGCATCGTAGCAGCTCTGAAAAAGTTAAATAGAAAATACATATGTTAAAAAAAAAAGAACAAGCACTGGGACCCCATGGTGGTGATATAGTAGTCACTGGATGAGTAATCCAAGTCCTCAGACCGAAGCATTAAAACGAAAGAAAGCAGTCCCTGGGTGATTAGTAAAATTGGCAATGGTTTGATAGTGGAAAGCCATTCGGTTTTGTGTGATAACATTTCCAGATGTGAAAGAAAAGACTGCAGCCACTGAGGGTTCTTCTGGTGCAGTGATAGCATCCCTGCCTATGAGCTAGGAGATTTGGGTTCAAGTCCCACCTACATCTGAGGTGTGTAATAACTTATCTGAACAGACTGACTAGAAAATAAGACAGCAGACACTGAGGGGTCTTGTAGTGGTGTCCCTGCCCTTAGACCAAGAGGTCAGGGTTCAAGACCTTCCTACTCCATAGGCATGTGTTCGCAATTCTGACCAGATTGTTTAGAAAGTAAAATAAAGCAGACCCTGGGATGGATCTGCAGGACTGTATGTCCCAGGCTCTATTTTGGCATTCAACAATATACAATGTTCCTTTGCAGTTACTACAGAGGAGTAGAGGGATTTTATGATGTTTACAAAAACAAAATTGCTGGAAAAGCTCAGCAGGTCTGGCAGCATCTGTGAAGGAAAAAACAAAGTTAACTCTTCGGGTCCAGTGACGCTTCCTCAGAACTCTTGGGACATTCAGGTGTTTGTCACAAATCCCTGACAGTGACAGGGCAAGTAAACAGAGAAGTTATGAAGCCATATGGGACACCTAGGTTTTCTCAATTGTGGGATAGATTATAAGAGCAAGGAAGTTGTGTTGGAGCTGTACTGAACTTTGGTTAGGCCACAGCTGGAGCATTGTGTGCAGTTCTGGTCACCACACTATAGGAAGGATGTGATTGCACTGGAGGGGATGCAGAGGGAGGTTCACCAGGATGTTGTCTGGAATGGAGCACTTGAGCTATGAAGAGAGGCTGGATAAGCTCAGGTTGTTTTCTTTGGAGTAAAGCAGGTTGAGGGGGGAACCTAATAGAGATTAAGTTTACAGATATGTATGAATATGAGGGTATGGGGAGGGTGAAAAGAATGCAGCCTGATAACCTTTAAAAAGATTTGGATGAGTACTTGAAAAATCATAACATTCAAGGATATGGGCCAAGTTCTGGAAAGTGGGACTGATGTAGATTTAGTATAGCTTTGGAAATTTAGACTTGATGGGCTGAAGGGCCTCTTCTATGCTGTGTGATTGCACGATTCTGTGAAATACGCTGCACATATATGTGTTCCCATTACCAAAGTGGGTAGCCTGACATTTTTCCACATTATACTCCATCTGCCATATTCTTGTCCACAAACTAAGCCAGTTAAAATCCTGCTGAAACCACTTTACATCTTGCTCACAACATGCACTCCTACTATGTTTTGCATCTTCTGCAAAGTTGAAAATATTACATTTGGTCTCCACACCTAAGTCATTGATATATTGTGAACAATTGGGGCTGCCAACCTCAGGATAAACCACTTATTCCTACTCATTTACTCAGTTCTGATGAAGAGTGACCAGACTCAAACTGTTAATGTTACTTTATTTCCACAAGTGCTACTGGACCGGCTGAGTTTCGTCAGCAATTTCTGTTTTTGTTTCAAATCGCCAGCATCCACAGGTCTTTGTTTTACTGTGATTCCTGTCTTTATCCAATTCAGTGCATTACATGTGCTATTACATGTGCTTTAATTCTGCTAACCAATCTCCTGTGTAATACAACTGGTTCACCTTGGTTAAAGGTATAGAAGACTTGTTAGACCTCAGCTGGGGATATAAGACACTTGTCAAACCTCAGCTGAAGTACTGGGTACAATTCTGGGTGCCACATTATAGGAATAATGTGAATGTATTGGATAGAGTGCAGAAATGGCTCACAAGAATGGTTCCAGGAATAAGAAACTTCAGTTATTAGAATAGCCTGAAGATGTTGAGATTGTTCTCCTTGGATTGAAGAGGCTAAGTGAAAATCTGATGGAGGTTTAAAAATCATGAGGGATCTGAATAGAGTAACATTTAAAATTGGAGTAGGAGTAGACCTTTTGTCATAGAGTCAGAGATGTACTGCATGGAAACAGGCCCTTTGGTCCAACTCATCCATGCTGAACAGATACCCTTAATTAATCTAGTCCCATTTGCCAGCATTTGGCCCATATCCCTCTAAACCCTTCCTATTCTTATTATCATCCAGATGTCTTTTAAATGTTGTAATTGTACTAGCCTTCACCACTTCCTCTGGCAGCTCATTCCATTCACCCTCAACGTGAAAACGTTGCCTCTTAGGTCCTTCTTAAATCTTTTCCCTCTCACCTCAAACCAGTTCCCTCTAGTTTTGGACTCTCCTACCCTACGGAAAAGGCCTTGACTATTCACCCTATTCATGCCCCTCATGATTTTATAAACTTCTAAAAGGTCATCCGTCAGTCTCTGACAGTCCAGGAGAATTGCCCCAGCCTATTCAGCCTCTCCCTATACCTTAGATCCTCCAACCCTGGCATCATCCTTCTAAATCTTTACTGAATCCTCTCAAGTTTAACAATGACTTTCCTACATCGGGGAGAATAGAATTGAATGCAGTATTCCAAAAGTGGCCTAACCAATGTTTTGTACAGCCACAACATGACCTCCCAACTCCCATACTCAATGCACTGACCAAACACCTTCGTCACTACCCTGTCTATCTGCGACTTCACTTTCAATGAACTATGAACCTGCACTCCAAGGTCTCTTTGTTCAGCAACACTGCCCAGGACCTTACCGTTAAGTGTATAAGTCCTGCCCTGATTTTTCCTTTGAGCCAGATACACTATTTGATATCATTGTGGTTGATCATCCAACTCAATTCTTTGTTCCTGTTTTCTCCCCATACACTTTGACCCCTTTAACCCTTACAAATAAATCTAAGTCCTTCTCGAAAACATTCAAGGATTTGTTCTCAACCGTTTTCTATGGCTCACCACTGAAGAAATTTCTCCTCATTTCAACCTTAGTCTTTGACCCCTGCTTTTGGCCTGCCCTGCAATCTGGACCCTCCTTCCTGCATTTACCCTGTCTTGTCCTTTTAGAAGTTCACAGGTTTCTGTGAGGTCCCCTAAATTCTCGAGAACATGATCCAAGCTGAAACAGTCTGTCTTCACATGTGAGTCATGCCATCCAGGAATCAGCCTGATAAACCTTTGTTGCATTCCTTCCATTGCCAGAAAAACCTTCCTCAGATAAGGAGACCAAAGCTGCACATAGTACTCCATGTGTGGTCTCACCAAGGCCCTATACAATTTCAGAAAGCCATCCCTATCCCTGTTCTTAAATCTTCTCAACCATTGAATCCCTACTGTGTGGAAGCAGGCCATTCAACCCATTGAGTTCATACTGACCCTTTGAAGGGCATTCCACCCAATCTCTGTAACCCTGCATTTCCCATGGCTAATCCACCTAGCCTACACATCCCTGGACACTATGGGACAATTATTATGGCCAATCCACCTAATCTGCACATCTTTGGACAGTGGAAGAAACCAGAGCACCTGGAGGAAATCCATGCAGACACGGGGAAAATGTGCAAACTCCACATAGACAGCCGCCCGAGACTGAATTTGCACCCAGTACCCTGGCGCTGTGAGGCAGCAGTGCCAACCACTGACCTGCCATGTCACTCTCACTATGAAGGCTAAATACCAGTTGCCTTCTTAACCAACTGCTGCACCCGCATGCTTAGTTTCAGCGATGGGAGTATAAGGAGACCCAGGACTTGTTGTACCTCCTCCACTACCAATCTATCGCCATTGAGATAATAATCTGCCTTCCTGTTTTGCTACCAAAATTGATAACCGTACATTTATCTATATTATACTTCAACTGTAATTGCCAATTCACTCAGCTTGTTCAAATCACGCTGTAACATTTCTGCACCCTCCTCACAGTTCACTCTCCCATCAAGCTTTGTGTCATTTGCAAACTTGGATATATTATTACTCAGTTCCTTCATCTAAATCATTAATATATATTATGAATAGCTGGAGTCCTAGCACTGATCTCTGAGGTAACCCACTATTCACTGGCTGTCTCTTGGAAAAAGATCTTTTTATTCCTACTGCTTCAACACACTAACCCCCAATCCTGTATGCTTCAATTCTGCATCCTAATCTCTTATGTGGGACCTTATTGAAAGCCATGTGAAAGTTCAGTTAAACCATTGTCTCCCCATTTTCAACTATTCTAGCTACATTCTCAAAAAGTTCCAGTAGATTGTCAATCCTGATTTCCCTTCTGTAATCCAATTTGATTCTATCCGATTCTGTCACCGTTTTCCAAGTGTTCTGCGATTTAATATTTTATGATGACTGGACCATTTACTAATGTCAGAATATTAGACTCATACTTTTCTCCAAACCTGGCCCTTTATCCACATCACACTCCCTTTATCTCACTATTGATTGCTGTGCATCCGCTTCATTATAAGCATTGGAAGTTCCTCTGTAATATTTTCTGCTTCTCCATATTGTTCCTCCTCAAAGACTCCTCTCAAAACCTACCTCTTTTCCCTAGCTTTAAGTTATATATTTGGACACTTCCTTCTTTGAGTCAATGTCCATTATTTATCTTTTCATGCTTCAATGAAGCACTTTGCTATATTTTTTCAAATGGTAAAGATGCTATATAAATGCAAGGTTTTTGACTATCCTTCATGCATTGTAATTAGCATTAGCACTTATATCAGCAAATGATATATGGAGCTGTTGAAATTTTGCAATATCAACAGTGAGAATGGAGAGTTCTAATACATTTGTTTCATTTTTTCTACAGAAACTTGTGCGAGGCTTTTGTGGAGAGGGAGATGAACCAGTGTCAACTCATCTTACCAACATAACTATGCTTGGCACAGAATATGGCAAACAATGGGTAACATCAACGGTAAGAGCAGAGTGTTACAATGTAATGCCCACTGCCAATTTTATTGCCAGATAGCACCTGTTGAATGAAAGCCAACTGTTTAACCAAAACCTTAAAAATTCATTCTCAGGATATGGGCATGACTGGTATGGCTGCCAGTCATTTTCCATGACTGGTTATCCTTACAAAATGGTGAATCTTCATTTGTAACCACTGTAGTTCCTGGAAAGAGTGGGATCTGTAATGTTGGGATGGTCTATATTTGGAAGGTACTGTGATTAATGTTCCAAACAGTCATATAACTCAGGAAGTGGAGGGGATTTTAAACTAAATAGTGGTGGAAAGGGATCAAATTTGGAAAGAAGAGAGAAGATGGAGATGTAGTTTCCTATATGCCTCAGGCACTGACTCAAATACATCCAATACAGGATTCTTCACAATGTCATAAACCCTAGAAATCTTCTCTTAAAAGTGAGCATAAATTTCCTGTGCTTTAAGGAAATACTCACCCAACAGGAACAATGTCTATTCCACTTTTTCCCAGTTCATTTGTCTAGCCATATTCTCAAATGGCATGAAGAATGCATCCATATCCTTTTGATGAAATTTTGGTAGGGCTGTACAAACTTAAACATTTTCTTCAAATTATCAATATTATCCCTGCCAAGGCCTGCATCAGTTTCTGACATCTCCTGTTCCAACTACATCCCTTTAAGCTAAAATCATATTCTGCAGTTTTCTCTTTTCTTTGCACTTCTTATTTAAGTTTTCTCATGTTCATTCTTTTCAATTCTATTTCTGTTTCCTTACCTTTCTCTGCTATCCTTTTCCTTTTCGGCCATCCTTTGGGGAGGCGATGGCCTGGTGGTATTATCACTAGACTATCAATCAGAGACCCAGCTAATATTCTAGGGGCTGGGTTTGAATCCCACCACAGCCCAGGTGAGTTTTGAATTCAATAAAACATCTGGAATTAAAAATCTAATGATGACCATGAATTCATTGTCAATTGTTGAAAAATCCCATCTGGTTCACTAATGTCCTTTAAGGAAGGAAGCTGGCCTACACGTGGCACAGACCCACAGCAATGTGGTTGCCTTTTAAACAGCACTCTGGGCATTAGGGACAGGCAATAAATGCTGGCCTGGCCAGTGACACCCTCATCCCGTAAATGAATTTTTAAAAAATCCCTAATTTCTTCTTCCCCACCTCATGCTTAAGCTGCTTTAACTGTAACTGATTATCACTTGATTCCAATGTTTTACTTCCCAAAGCATTTGGTCGCTCATGCATCTTCTTTAAACTCAAGTGCCTCGCCAGTATCTCAGTTATCTCTTCCTCACTCTGCCAAGTGGTGCTACCTCCAGTTTGCTGCAAAGTCAATCAACCCAGTCTTTGAAAATTTCTTTAAGACTGCAACAGACAATTCTCATACTTGGAGCAAATCTTTTATTGTTCCAATGTCATGCCTTAAATGCAATAAAAAACCTGGTGTTTTCCTTCATCTGCGTCATTTACTAAACCACACTGAGATCCTCATCGCCTCTGTTTCAAATCAGTCCCAGCTGAGTTTTCACGAAGGTAGTGCACTGGAAATCAAGTCCTGAAATTCCTGTAGTCATCAAAAAATTAATGATTTTATAGAAGTCTGCAAAATTCTGCAATTTATTTGTCTTTTAGAACCAGATTGACAGAAATTATAGACGATGTTTCTGCACATGACATGAGCTGACAGTGACATAATAGTAATATCAGTGGACAGGTATTATGAGTGGAGTGAAGGTGGGAAGGCTTTTCAATGATCCCTGTTTACAAGGTCCATTGAGATAATTCTTCTGCTGATCAGAATGTTGCTTCTTGATCTTTCTTCTCAAGGTATTTTCACTTGTTTGCAGGAGCCACAGGATGACTAGTGACCATTTATAAAAGTCTCTGACTTATTAATTAAAAATTATAGCATCATACAGCATGGAAACAGACCCTTTAGTCAAACCAGTCCATGCCGACCACATTCCCAAGCTAAACTAGTTTTACCTTCCTGTGCTTGGCCCATATACTTCCAAACCTTTCCTATTTATGAACTTATCCAAATATCATTGAATATTGTAACTGTACCTGCACCACCACTATCTCTGGCATTTTATTCCACACACGAGCTACTCACTGTGTAAAAACATTGCCCCTTATATCCTTTTTAAATCTTTCTTCTCACCTAAAAAATATGCTCCTAAGTTTTGATCTCCCTCACCTTAGGGAAAAGACCCTTGACATTCACCTTATATATGACCCTCATGATTTTATAAACCTTAATAAGGTCACCCCTAAACCTCCTATGCTCCAGTAAAAAAAAGTCCCAGTCTTTCTAGTCTGTTTTTATGTCTCAAACCCTCCATTCACAGCAACATCCTAGTATATCTTGAGTGAACCCTCTCCACTTTAATAATATTCTTCCTATAACAAGGGAACCAGAACTGTACACAGTACTCCAGAGGAGGCCTCAGCAACGTCCTGCACAATCTCAACATGACACCCTAACTCCTATACTCAAAGGTCTGTTCAATGAAGGGAAGTGTGCCAAATGCTTTCTTCACCACCCTGTACACCTGTGACGCAAGTTTCAAACAATTATGTACCTGAACTCCACGTCTCTCTGTTCTACAACATTACCCATGGCCGTACCGTTAATTGTATAAGTAGAGCAATTGGAAATGAGAAATATAGTGGCCTTCTTCAGTCTTGAAATGCTTTATAACTACAGAGAAAATTAATGCATTCTCGGGATGTTCAATGTTTACTGCCCAAAGATTTAAACCAAAGCTATTAGGATAAAAGGCAGACATGTTTCATGAAGTCTCATGTCTTCAGGTTAAACATGAGCGAGGAAATCTCCTGCTGATAAGTGCATACCATCCTTCTGTGGCTGATGAATCGATACTCCTCCATGTTATTCAATACTTGAAGGAAACACCAAGGGCAGCAAGGGCCCTGAATGCACTCTGGGTGGGGGATTTCAATGCACAATCTCTGCATCATCTCCACATCATCACCACCAAAATCGGCTGAGCAACAGCAATACTGATTGAGCTGGCCAGGTCCTCGAGTACATGGCTGCTAGGCTGGCATCTGCAGTCAGTGGTGAGGGAACCACCAAGAAAGAAAAACAAACTTGACTCATCCTTACCAATCTGCCAGCTGCAGATGCATCTGACCATGACAGTATCGGTAAGAGTGGCCAACGCACAGTCCTGTAGAGACAAACACTCTCCATCATGTTTTGTGACACTACCACCATACTAACTGGGACAGACTTCAAATCGATCGAGCAACTTGAGATTGAGCGTCCATGAGGTGCCATCAACAGCTGCAGAATTGTACTCAAACACAATCTGCAATGTCATGGCCCAGCATATCCTCACTCAACCGTTACCATCACGCCAGGGATCCACCCTGGTTCATTGGAGAGTGTAGGAGGGTGTTCAGGAGCAGCACCGGGCATACCTGAACATGAGGTGTCAATCTGGTGAAGCCACCAAACAGGACTCTTTGGATGCCAAACAGCGAAACCAGCAAGAGATAGAAAGAGCTAAGCAATCCCACAACCAGCAGATCAAATCTAAACTGTGCAGTCCTACCACATCCAGTTGTGAATGGTAGTGGACAATTAAACAACTCACTAGAGGAGGAGGCTTCACAAATATATTCATCCTCGATGATGGAAGAGCTCAACTCATCAGTGTAAAAGATAAGGCTGAAGCATTCACAGCAATCTTCAGCCAGAAATGCCGAGTGGATGATCCATCTTGGCCTCTTTCAGTAGTCCCCAGCAACCTTCAGCCAATTCAATGCACTGTATGTGATATCATGAAATGGTTAGAGGCACTGTCTATTGCAAAGGCTATGGCTCAGACAACATTCTGACAAAAGTACTGAAGGCTTGTATTCAGAACTTGTGCTCCCCTAGCCAAACTGTTCCAGTACAGTTACAACACTGGCATCTACCTGACAATGTGGAAAATTGCCCAGGTATGTCCTGTACGCAAAAAGCAAGACAAATTCAACCTGGCCAATTACTATTCCATCAGTCCACTTTCAACCATCAGTAAAGTGATGGAAGATGCCATTAATAATGCTATCGAGCAACACCTGCTCAGCAATAACCTGCTGAGTGATGCACAGTTTGGGTTCCACCAGGACCACTTAGCTCCTGACCTCATTATTGTTCAAAATGGACAAAAGAGCTGAATTCAAAAGGTGAGAGTGACAGCCCTTGACATCAAGGCTGCGTTCAACTGAATTTGGCATTGAGGAGCTCTAGCAGAACTGGAATCAATTCATTTCAGGGTCAAACTCTCTGCTGGTTGGAGTCATATTTGATGCATAGGGAGATGGTTGTGGTTGTTGGTGCTCAGTCATCTCAATTCCAGGACATCTCTGCAGGAGTTCCTCAGGATAGTGTCCTAGGCCCAACCCTCTTCAGCTGCTTCACCAATGACCTCCCTCCATCATAAGGTCAGAAGTGGGAATATTCACCAATGATTGCATATTGTTCAATATCATTCACGACTCATCATATACTGAAGCAGTCCATGTTCACATGTAACAAGATCTGGATAATATCTAGGTTTAGTCTGACAAGTGGCAAATAACATTCACGCCACACAAGTGCCAGGCAATGACCATCTCTGATAAGAGTTAATCTAACCAATGCCCTTCACGTTCAATGGTGTTTACATATCTGAACCCCCACTGTCAGTGTCCTGGGGGTTACCAGGAATTAGATTTGTCATACAAATACAGTGGTCACAAGAACAGATCAGAGGTAGGAATACTGCAGCGACAAACTTACCTGCTGACTCCCCAAAGCCTGTCCACCATCTACAAAGCACACCTCAGGATTGGGATGGAATATTCCCCACGTGCCAGGATGGGTGGAGCACCAAAAACACTCAGGAAGCTTGACACTGTCCAGGAAAAGTAGCCCACTTGTTTGGCACCACATCCATTCCTTCTGCTATTGACACTCAGTAGCAGGGTGTGTACTATCTACAAGATACACTGCAAAAATTCACCAAAGCTCCTTAGACAACACCTTCTAAACTCACGACCACTTACGTCAATAGGTTAGCACTGCTGCCTCACAGCGCCAGGGATCAGGGTCCGATTCCAGCCTCGGGCGACCGTCTGTGTGGAGTTTGTACATTCTCCCCGTGTCTGCGTGGGTTTCTTCCAGGTGCTCCAGTTTCCTCCCACAGTCCAAAGATGCGCAGGTTTGGTGGATTGGCCATGCTAAATTGCCCCATAATGTCCAGGGATGAGCAAGCTAGGTAGGTTAGCTTTGGTAAATATGAGTTATAGGGATAAGGAACAATCTGAGTCTGGGTGGGATGCTGCTCGGTGGGTCGGTGCAGGCACAATGAGCTGAATGGCCTCTTGCTGCACTTAGGGATACTATGATTCCGTGATCTAGAATTACAAGGGCAGCATATTACAAGAAAACACCACCATCTGCAAGTTCCCCATCAAGCCACTCAACACTAGACCAACACCCTCAAAATATATTAAGAGGATACTATGTCATGACCCTAACTTTTTCTTATTTTAAAGGCAAGTGCCAGGCAATGCGTTCCGAATGCAATTCGACTGGTCAAAATGCCAGACTTGCAGGAAAACATGTCATTTTGCACTGTACTTATAATACGA
This sequence comes from Rhincodon typus, assembly GCF_021869965.1. Lineage (NCBI taxonomy): Eukaryota > Metazoa > Chordata > Chondrichthyes > Orectolobiformes > Rhincodontidae > Rhincodon > Rhincodon typus. The sequence goes on from NC_063334.1 coordinate 126,725,499, forward strand.
TAAAAGAAAGAAGAAACTGGAATAACTTAACAGAAGAATAGATTAATAACTTCTACTACTTAACTGTTCCAATATCGTAATATCCCATAAACAACCCTTGACAAAGGCAGGTTCAGAAAAGTAGTCTCACAGGCAATTCTCCAGTCTAGGAGGAAAACATCAAGAGAAAACTCTGAAAGACACAGTAGGATGGACAGATCTACAGTAGATTCCACCCAGTATCAAGACCCAGCAACTGCTACTGAAAAACTAAAACTAAAAATCCTGGTTCTGTGGTAGATTGACACCTCTCATTCAGGCTGCTCCTATTATTCCTACTTAAACAAAAACCCCAAGGCCTCACAGGCTGTTTACTTTACAATTGACAGCTTGGTGCCTCTACCTTAAAACTTCTCTGGGTCAACTTCAGGGCAACTAGGGATGGACCAGCTAGTAAAGCCCATGTCCCATGAATAAATAAAAAAAAATAAAAGTGAAAAGAGTCAGTGAAGTGAAAGCTGATCTGACAAAAAGTGAGTCTGGAGAAATAATAATGAAAAATAAGGAGATGGCTGGTGAATTGACAGGTATTTGACATCATTCTTCACTAATTAAAGGATACAAGTAACATCTCAGAAGGAGATGTAAACCAAGAAATGGAAGGGAGGGAGGAACCGAGGTAAGTTACAATCAGCAGAGAAGCAGAGCTGAGCAAACATAGAGAGCTTTGGGTTAATATGTACCAGTCATAGGGTGAATAGTCAAGATCGTTTCCCCAAGGTAATAGAGTCCAAAACTAGAGGGCAAAGGTTTAAGGTGACAGGAGAAAGATATAAAAGGGACCTAAAGGGCAACTTTTTCATGCAGAGGATGGTGCATGTATGGAATGAGCTGCCAGAGGAAGTTATGGAGGCTGGTACACTTACAACGTATAACAGGCATCTGGATGGGTATTTGAATAGGAAGGGTTTAGAGGGAAATGGGCCAAATGCTGGCAAAATGGGACTAGATTTATTTACAGTATCCAGTCAGCATGGATGAGTTGGACAGAAGTTTCTGTTTATATGCTGTACATCTCTATGACTCTGTGGCTCTATAAATATTTTAATGCCAGTTCTGAAAACGAGTCATTGGACCTGAAATGTTAACTCTGATTTCTCTCCACAGATGCTGCCAGACCTGCTGAGCTTTTCCAGCAATTTGATTTTGTTTCTAACCCAAGTTTGTAGCTCTTGACCCATAGCCTTTTATGCCTTGTCATTGCAAGTGCACATCTAAATATGTTTTAAGTGTAATGAGGGTCTCTACCTCTCCCACTCTTATGGGTAGTGAGTCCCAGGTCCCCATGCCTTGTCCACAATATATTTCCTTGCATTATCTCTAAACTACCTGCCCCTGACAGTAAGCAAGTATCCCATTTGACCTTCTTAATCACTTTATCTACCTGACCTGCTACCTTAAGGGGCCGGTGAGCAGGCACACCAATGTCCCTGCAGATACTGCAAATCAGAAATAAAAATAGAGATTGCTGGAAAAGCTCAGCAGGACTGGCAGCATCTGTGTTCTGAGGAAGGATTACTAACCCAAAACGTTAACTGATTTCTCTCCACAGATGCTGCCACATATGCTGAGCTTTTCCAGCAATCTCTATTTTTGTTCCCTTTAATCCTTGCTGCTTCCAATGGTACTTCTGCTAATCACGTATTCCCATGACTTGCTTGTCCTGCCGAAGTGCATCACTTCATATTTATCCATATTAAATCACATTTGCTACTGATCAGCCCATCTGACCAACTCGTCTATATCCTCCTGTAATCAAAGGCTATCCTTGTCACTACTTATCGCCATTCAATTTTCGGATCATCCGTGAACTTACTGGTCAACCTTCCTACATTCAAATCTAAATCATTTATATTCAGGACAGGTGGCTTACTTGTTTGGCACCTGAAATAACTGCGTAGAGGCCGGTATCCCATAACCAAGTCACCCTTTATTTGCATGTGCACTGTACATGGGCTCTGACCAGCCAGCTCAGAGCCAGTCCCAAGAATCAGGGGACTCTCTGAATCTCTTGTTTATATCTGCCAGCCTGGGCTCCCTGATTGGCCCAAGTTAACAATCCCAATCAACGATCTCATTGTCAAAGAGATCCACCTGACACTCCTTCCAATCACTACAGTACCCCATCCACGACCTTCAGCATTCACTCCCTTCACCGATTTACAATAGGTGTAGTTCAAGATGCATAGCAGAAATTCACCAACAGTTCTTCTTCCAGACCCATGATCGTTATCACCCAGAAGAAAGTAGATATGTGGCTACAGCACCCACTGCAAGTTCCCCTCCAAGCCACTCACCATCCTGACTTGGAAATATACCGCCGTTCCTTTAAGTTGAAATCCTGGAGGCGATGCCTCAAGGTGTCATGGGTTTGCCTACAGTACATGAACTGCAGCAGTTCAAAAGACAGCTTACCATTACCTTCTTAGGGGCAATTAGAATTGGGCAGTAAATGCTACTGGTTTTTCCAACAGTTTTCTATTCTTAGCCAATCCTCAACTAAGCGAAGTTCAACCAAGAAACTGGATTTAAGACAACAAGGTGTAGAGCTGGATGAACACAGCAGGCCAAGCAGCATCAGAGGAGCAGGAAGGCTGACGTTTCGGGTCTAGGCCTG
>NC_063334.1:126728554-126778047 GCF_021869965.1 Rhincodon typus
CTAGACCCGAAACGTCAGCCTTCCTGCTCCTCTGATGCTGCTTGGCCTGCTGTGTTCATCCAGCTCTACACCTTGTTGTCTCAGATTCTCCAGCGTCGGCAGTTCCTACTATCTCTGTAACAACTGGATTTAAGGCCAACTTTTTTGGAAATATTTAGGAAATTGCTAATCTTTCCTTCAGCTTATGAAAACAGGTTATGGAAATTAATTCAGGAAATCAGGTAATATTGTAGGCAGCCATAGGAAGTGATTAAACTGAAAACTACCAGATGGTTGTATAAAACTCAAGTAGTTCACGAGTACCCCTCGATAAAACAAACCTGCCACTGTATATCCTGTCTGGCTTATAGGTGACTCCAGTCCTAAACTAACTGCTCACTGAAGTAGCATTGCAAACCAGACAGAAAACCATCATTGTTAGAAAAATGGTTGCGACCATCTTCTCAGAGCTACAACAGATGGCCAGTAAGTCGGTTCCATTATCATCACTTAAGTCTAAAAAAAAAGTGCAACATGGTATACTGTTTAGCGTTATTAAAAATGACATTTTATGAGTGCTGAGGAAGGGTCACCGGACCAGAAACGTTAGCTCTGATTTTTTCTTCACAGATTCTGCCAGACCTGCTGAGCTTTTCCAGCAACTTCTGTTTTTCTTCCTGATTTAGAGCATCTGCAGTTCTTTCAGTTTTTATTTCATAATGACATTGTGTTTTATAATTTCCAGCTCCCCATCTGAATTCTTTTTTAAATATTGAGAACATACTTGGCTGAATCTAAATTCTTGCTTTTCTTTCCTCTGACAGTGCAAACCTCAAATTGTAAAACTGCCAGTATCACAGAGCATCATTTATTCAGAGTCTCACTGCAAACAGCTGCTGAGTGACATGTTTTCTCCTTGTCACCACAAGGTGAGTTATTAACCTATATCTAGTAATGTTGAACTGTTGGAGTGAGAAGCTTTCAAGATTCCAAATCATGCAGGAGTACCACTGTTGTCTTAATTACTAATTGCCTGTAATTATGGAAGTGGCCCGAGAAATAATAGATGAATTGATGGTCATCTTTCAAAATACTTTAGATTCTGAAATAGTTCCTACAGATTTGAGGGTAGCTAATGTAACCCCACTATTTATAAAGGGAGGTAGAGACAAAACAGGGAACTGTGGACGAGTGAGTCTGAGTCAGTAGTGAGGAAGATGCTCGAGCCCATTATCAGGGAATTTACAGCAGAGCTCTTAGAAAACAATAGTAGCATCAGAAACAGTCAGCATGGATTTACAAAAGGGAAATCATGCTTGATAAATTTACTGAAATTCTTCAAAGATGCAATTAGTAGAGTTGATCAGTGGATCCAGCGGATGTGGTTTTTTGGACATTCAGAATGCTTTTGACAAAGTCCCACACAAGAGATTAATGTGCAAAATTAAAGCGCATGGAATTGGGGACACTGTCTTGAGATTTATAGAAAACTGATTAGCAGACAGGAAATAAATAATAGGAATAAATGGGTCTTTTTCTGAGTGGTAAGCAGTGACTAATGGGGTACCACAGTGATCAGTACTAGGATCCCAGCTATTCACAATATAGGTTAAAGATTTAGATGAGGGAACAAAATGTAAAATCTCCAAATTTGCAGATGATACAAAGCTGGGTGGAAGGTTGAGCTGTGATTTGGATGCAGAGATGTTGCAGTGTGATTTGGACAGGCTGGGAGAGTGGGCACATGTATGGCATATGCAGTATAATGTGGATAAATGTGAGGTTATCCATGTTGGTAGCAAAAATAGGAAGGCAGACTATTATTTGAATGGCTGTAAATTGAGAGAGGGGAATGTTCAACCAAACCTGGGTGACCTCGTACACCCATCACTGAAAGTAAGCATGTAGCTGCAGCAGGCGGTAAAGAAAGCAAACTGTATGAAGGCCTTCACAGTGAGAGGATTCAAGTTCAGGAACAAGGATGTCTTTCTGCAATTATACAGGGCATTACTGAGGCTGAAACTGGATTATTGTGTGCAGCTTTTGTCTTCATTTTTTTATTCATTTGTGGGATGTGGGCATTGCTGGCTGGGCCCAGTCTTGCCTGTCCCTAGTTGCCCCTTGAGAAGGTGGGGGTGAGCTGCCTTCTTGAACCGCTGCCATCCTCCTGCTGTAGGTTGACCCACAATGCCCTTAGGGAGGGAATTCCAGGATTTTGACTCGGCAACAGTGAAGGAACGGCGATATATTTCCAAGTCAGGATGGTGAGTGGCTTGGAGGGGAACTTGGAACTGGTGGTGTTCCCATATATCTGCTACCGTTGTCCTTCTAGATGGAAGTGGGTTTGGAAGGTGCTGTCTGAGGATCTTTGGTGAATTTCTGCAGTGCATCTTGTAGATAGTGCACATTGCTGTTACTGAGAGTCGGTGGTGGAGGGAATGGATGCATGTGGATGTAGTGCCAATAAAGCGGGCTACTTCGTCCTGGATGGTGTCAAGCTTCTTGAGTGTTGTTGGGGCTGCACCCATCCAGGCAAGTGGGGAGTATTCCATCACACTCCTGACTTGTGCCTTGTAGATGGTGGACAGGTTTTGGGGAGTCAGGAGGTGAGTTACTCGCCACAGTATTCCTAGCTTCTGGCCTGCTCTTGTAGCCACTGTGTTTATGTGATGAGTCCAGTTGAGTTTCTGGTCAGTGATAATCCCCAGGATGTTGATAGAGAATCAGTGATGGTAACACCATTGAATGTTAAGGGATGGTGAGTAGCTTGGCTCTTATTGATGATGGTCATTGCCTGGCATTTGTGTGGAGCGAATGTCACTTGCCACTTGGTAGCCCAAGCCTGGATATTGTCCAGATCTTGTTGCATTTGAACATGGACTGCTTCAGTATCTGAGGAATCATGAATGGTGCTGATCATTATGCAATCATCGGCGAACATCCCCACTTCTGATCTTACGATAGAGAAAAGGTCATTGATGAAGCAGCTGAAGATGGTTGGCCCTAGGACACTACCCTGAGGAACTCCTGCAGAGATGTCCTGGAGCTGAGATGATGAACTTCAACAACCACGACCATCTTCCTATGTGTCAGGTATGACTCCAACCACCGGAGAGTTTGCCTCCTGATACCCATTGATTCCAGTTTTGCCAGGACTCCTTGATCCCACACCCAGTTGAATGCAGCCTTGATGTCAAGGGCTGTCACTCTCACCTCACCTCTGGAATTCAGCTGTTTTGTCCATGTTTGAACCAAGGCTGGAATGAGGTCAGGAGCTGAGTGGCCCTGGCGGAACCCAAACTGGGCGTCACTGAGCAGGTTATTGCTGAGCAGGTGCTGTTTGATAGCTCTGTTACTGACACCTTCCATCATTTTACTGATGATCGAGAGGAGACTGATGGGGCGGTAATTGGCCGGGTTGGATTTGTCCTGCTTTTTGTGTACAGGACATATTTGGGCAATTTTCCACTTTGCCGAGTAGATGCCAGTGTTGAAACTTACTGGAACAGCTTGGCTAGGAGAACAGTACTATTGCTGGAATATTGCCAGGGCCTGTAGTCTTTGCAGTATCCAGTGTCCAGTGTCTCCAACCATTTCTTGATATCACGTGGAGTGAATCGAACAGCTGAAGACTGGTATCTGTAATGCTAGGGACCACTGGGGGAGGCCGAGATAGATCATCCACTCGGCACTTCTGGCAGAAGGTTGTTGTGAATGCTTCAGCCTTATCTTTTGCATTGATGTGCTGGGCTCTTCCATCATTGAGGATGGGATATTTGTGGAGCCTCCTCCTCCAGTGAGTTGTTTAATTGTCCACCAGAATGCGACTGGATGTGACAGGACTGCAGAGCTTAGATCCGATCTGTTGGTTGAGGGATCACTTAGTTCTGTCTGTCACTTGCTGCTTTCGCTGTTTGGTGTGCAAGTAGTCCTGTTTGGTGGCTTCACCAGGTTGATACCTCATCTTCAGGTATGCCTGGTGCTGCTCCTGGCATGCCCCCCTGCACTCTCCATTGAACCAGGGATGATCCCTGGCTTGATGGTAATGGTTGAGTGGGGGATATGCCGGGCCATGAGGTTACAGATTGTGCTGGAGTACAATTCTGCTGCTGTTGATGGCCCACAGCACCTCATGGATGCCCAGTCTTGAGTTGCTGGATCTGTGCGAAGACTGTCCCATTTAGCACAGTGATAGTGCCACACAACATGATGGAGGTTGTTCTCAATGTGAAGGTGGGACTTTGTCTCCACAAGGACTGCCATACTCTTAGAATTTTACAGGTTTTTATGAGATCCTCCCTTCATTCTTGTAAACACCAGAAAATTTTCTGAAGAAGGGTCTAGGCCCGAAACGTCAGCCTTCCTGCTCCTCTGATGCTGCTTGGCCTGCTGTGTTCATCCAGCTCTACACCTCGTTATCTCAGATTCTGCAGCATCTGCAGTTCCTACTATCTCTAAGTAAGTTGTCTCTCTTGCATAGAGCAGTCACCCCTGGCATTGCTGTTTCTGATACCATTTGACCCTACCCCCACCAAGTCTGGAAAGATCAGATTTAACCTAATGCAAAATCTTCTCCCCATTAGCAAGTTTGCTGGAGCTGTCCCTATAGTCGGATGAGGGGTGGTCCAATAATCAAATAGGAACTGAGACAATTTGACTACGCGTGAAGCTGTAGATTGTTTCTTTAAGCCTGCCTTCAAAGTTTGGACTGCTCTTTCCACCACAGTGTTGGACAATGGATAGTATGTCATTGTCCTTACATGCTTAATGCCACTTGTCTTTAGGAAATACTTGAATTCCCTACTTGTAAATGATGGCCGATTGTCTGTGACCAACACTTCTGGGAGCCTGTGTATTGCAAAACGTACTCACGGCTTTTCTATTTTCTTCCCCATGTTTGACGAATGAATGCTATGCATGTCCAGCCACCTTGAGTGAGCATCTACAATGACTAAGAATGTTGAGCCCATAAAAGAGCCGGCATAGTCGATGTGTAACCAAGTCCATGGTTTACCTGGTCATTGCCATGAATGTGGGGGAAGCTGCTGGTGGACAATTTATATCCTTGTTGGCACTCTGGACACAGTCCCACCAACATGGCTATGTCAGCATCCAATCCTGGCCACCAGACATAACTTCTCACCAACATCTTCATTTTGGAGACCCCTGGTGGGGTTCAGCCAGTACCTGGTGGCAACCTTTGCTTGGGACAATCACTTTTTCTCCCCATAATAAAATGCCTTCCTCTGTGGTGATCGAGTCTTGCTGAGTCCAGAAAGGATTCAGTTCTGGTTGTGATGGCCCTTTGGCATCCCCCTTTGGCATCCCCCTTCACAACCAACTGTTTTAGTTTTGCCAAGATGGGACCTTTTTGTGTCCACAGCCTGATATTGTCAGCAGTGACTGGAAGGGTGTCCAAAAAGTTTAAAACCAGAATGGACTCTTCCAGCGGCAGCACCACATGGGGTGTAGTTGCCAGCAGAAGGTGGCTCAAGGCATCTGCATTTGCTACTTGGCCTCCCGGATGGTGTTCCAGCTTGTAATTGTACACATTTGGAATGAGAGCCAACCGTTGAATTTGACCTGAAGCTATGGACGACAAGGCCTTGTCCTCTTTGAGTAGCCCTAGCAGGGCTTTGTGGTCTGTTACTATTACAAACTTACATCCATAAAGGTGGAATATTCTCACACCAAACCTGGCCGCCAAACCTTCCCTCGCTGGGCATATTTGCCCTCTACATCAACCAAAGTCCAGGAAGAATACGCTATAAGGCATTCCCCTTAATTGGGCCATGTGTGAGTCAACACTACCCCAAAACCGTATGGAGAGGCATCGCATGTCAGCACAAAATCCCACTTGGAATCATACTGTACCAACACCTTAGACGAAGACTACCGCTTCTTCACTTCTTGTCTTGGCTACAAGATCATTTCCAAGGCTGACCCGTTCTCAATCGCAGATGTAAGGGTGCCAGGATGGAAACCAGATTATATGGAAAGACTAAGCATTGATACAGACATGGGAGCCGGGGCACCTTTGATCACCTTGGCTTTATCTTCCAACAGGTGAAACACAGTCTTGTCGACTCTATCGTCCAAGTAGGTCACTTGGGGAGCCAAGAACACACATTCTTCCTTTCTAAGGCATATGCCTGCCTTAGAAAAACATCTAAGGACTATATCCAAGTTTTCTTTATTGGTTCTCCCTATTACTAGCACGTCATCCAGATGAATAGCAATCTGGGGTAGACCTTGTAAAATGTTTCCCATTGTCCACTGAAAAGTGGCACATGCTGATGATATTCCAAATGGCAATCTCATATATTGGTACAAACCCTTCTGGGTATTAATTATAGCATATTTATGGGACTCCCCATCTAAACACAATTGCAGGTATGCATGGCTCATGGAGACAGTAAGGATTGTAGATGCTGGAAGCTAGAGTCAATAAATGTGGAGCTGGAAAATCACAGCAGGTCAGACAGCATCCAAGGAGCAGGAAAGTCAATGTTTCAGGCCAAAACCCTTCATCAGGACTGGGGACTGTGAGGGGAGCCCAGAAATAAATGGGGGGAGGCTGGGAGGAGGGTAGGTGGGATGGAGATAGGTGGATATAAGGGGTTACTGTGATTAGTCAGTGGGAAGGGTGGAGCGGATAGGTGAGTAGGAAGATAGACAGGGGTTGGGGGAAGAGAGATTTTGAAGCTAGTGATGCAGGTAAGGGGTTATTGTGGTTGGTCAGTGGGAAAAGTGTAGAGGATGTTGTGCTGAACTTTTACCCTAAACCTAAGGTCTATCTAACCTCCACCGCTACCTTATACTATCATCCATATGCCTATCTAATAGCCGCTTAAATGCCCCTAATGAAGCCAACTCCACTACCCTCTCCGGCAATGCATTCCACACCCCGACCACTCGCTGAGTAAAGAACCTGCCTCTGATGTCTCCCTGATATCTACCTCCTTTCACTTTAAAACTATGTCCCCTCATAAAAACTACCTCCACCCGAGGAAAAAGTCTCTGGCTGTCCACTCTATCTATACCTCTGATCGTTTTGTACACCTCTATCAAGTCACCTCTCATCCTTCGTCGTTCTAAAGAGAAAAGCCCTAGCTCTCTCAACCTTTCCTCGTAAGACCTTCCCTCCATTCCAGGCAACATCCTGGTAAATCTCCTGTGCACCTTTTCCAACGCTTCCACATCTTTCCTGTAATGAGGTGACCAGAACTGGACACAATACTCCAGATGAGGCCAAACCAGGGTTTTGTTTAGCTGGAGCATAACTTCACGGCTCTTGAACTCAATCCCTCTATTAATGAAAGCTAACACACCATACGCCTTCTTAACAACTCTATCCACCTGGGTGGCAGCTCTCAGGGAACTGTGAACATGAACCCCAAGATCCCTCTGCTCCTCCACACTGCCAAGAATCTTTCCGTTAACCCTGTATTCTGCTTTCAAGTTTGTCCTTCCAAAGTGAATCACCTCACACTTTTCAGGGTTAAACTCCATCTGCCACTTCTCAGCCCAGCTCTGCATCCTATCAATGTCCCTTTGTAACCTAGAACAGCCCTCCGCACTGTCCACAACGTGACCCACCTTCGTATCGTCCGCGAACTTGCTAATCCACCCTTCCACTCCTTCATCCAAATCATTTACAAAAGTCACAAATAGAAGAGGACCCGAACAGATCCTTGTGGTACACCACTCGTAACTGAGCACCATGTTGAATATTTTCCATCCACTACCACCCTTTGTCTTCTAAGGGTCAGCCAATTCTGAATCCAATCTGCCACATTTCCCCCTATCCCATGCCTCCTTACCTTCTGCATGAGCCTACCATGGGGAACCTTATCAAACGCCTTACTTAAATCCATGTATACCACATCCACTGCTCTACCTTCATCCACGTGTTTGGTCACCTCTTCAAAGAATTCAACAAGGTTTGTGAGGCATGATCTACCCCTCACAAATCCATGCTGACTATCACGAATCAAACTGTGCCTTTCCAAGTGATCATAAATCCTGTCTCTCAGAGCCCTTTCCAATAATTTGTCCTCCACTGACGTAAGACTACCTGGCCTGTAATTTCCGGGGTTATCCCTGTTCCCTTTTTTGAACAAGGGAATGACGTTTGCCTCTTTCCAACCTTCCGGCACTATACCCGTGGACAGTGAGGACGAAAAGATCATCGCCAAAGGCCCTGCAATCTCGTCCCTCGCTTCCCATAGAATCCTTGGATAAATCCCATCAGGCCCAGGGGACTTATCTATCTTCAACTTCCTCAGAATTCCTAGCACATCTTCTTTACTAACATCAACCTCCTCTCGCCTACCTGCCTGTTTCACAACGTCCTCCTCTGCAACTAGGTCCCTCTCAGTTGTGAATACTGAAGAAAAGTATTCATTAAGAACCTCTCCTATCTCTTTAGGCTCTGTGCACAAATTCCCTTTAGAATCCTTGATCGGCCCTACCCTTTCTCTGGTCATTCTCTTGTTCTGCACATACGTGTAAAAAGCCTTGGAGTTTTCCTTGATCCTATCCGCCAAGGTTTTCTCATGCCCCCTTATAGCTCTCCTAAGCTCTTTCTTCAGCTCCTTCCTGGATAACTTGTATCCCTCTAGAGCCTTTTCTGTTCCTTGTTTCCTAAACCTTATGTAAGCATCCTTCTTCCTCTTAACCAGTCGTTCGACCTCTCTTGAGAACCAGGGCTCGCTCACTCAACCGTATCTTCTCTGCCTGCGAGGGACAAACATATCGAGCACATGCAGTATGCATTCCTTAAACAATTTCCACATTTCAATAGTGCTCTTCCCTGACAGCATCTGTTCCCAATTTATGTTACCCAGTTCTTGCCTAACAGAATTGTAATTACCCTTCCTCCAATTATAAACCTTATCCTGCTGTATGTACCTATCCTTTTCCATGATTATTGTAAAAGTAATAGAGTTATGATCGCTACCGCCAAAATGCTCTCCTACCAACAGGTCTAACACTTGGCCCGGTTCATTGCCAAGCACCAAATCCAAAGTGGCCTGTCCTCGTGTTGGTCTATCTACATACTATGTCAGGAATCCTTCCTGAACGCACTGGACAAAATCCGGTCCATCTAAACCATTACAACTAAAATATTTCCAATCAATATTTGTGAAGTTGAAGTCACGCATGACTACAACTCTGTGACTTCTGCACCTTTCCAGTATCTGCCTCCCAATCCGCTCCTCTATTTCTCTGCAACTATTAGGGGGTCTGTAAAAAACCCCCAGCAAAGTGACTGCTCCTTTCATGTTCCTGACCTCAACCCAAACTGACTCTGTAGACATATCATTCTCGAACTGCCTTTCAGTAGCTGCTATACTCGCCCTGACTAGCAATGCCACTCCCCCACCTCTTTTTCCACCCTCCCCATTTCTTTTAAAGCATCTAAATCCCGGAACTTCCAACAACCATTCCTCTCCCTGAGTTACCCAAGTTTCTGTAATGGCCACAACATCGTAGTTCCAAGTGCTGACCCATGCTCTAAGTTCATCCACTTTATTTCTGATACTTCAAGCAGTGAAGTATACACACCTCAAACCATCCCAGTGTCCGCAATTACGCTCCATTGACCGCATTTCATTATAAACCACCTCACTCCCTGTTGTGTCTGTTGGAAGGCTGAATACCTCATCCTCTGAATTATAAATCCGGTTCCCCACTGCCAAACTAGTTTAAACCATCTCGTATAGCTCAAGCAAACCTTCCTCCCAGGATATTTGTGCCCTTCCGGTTCAGGTGCAACCCGTCCTTACTGTACAGGTCCCACCTTCCCCAAAATGTGCTCCAAATATCCACATAATGGAAGCCCTCCCTCCTACACCAGCCCTGTAGCCACGTGTTTAGCTGCGCTCTCTCCCTATTTCTTACCTCGTTATCACGTGGCACTGGTAGTAATCCAGAGATAACTACCCTGTTTGTCCTGGACTTCAGCTTCCAACCTAACTCCCTGTACTCGTTTTTCACATTCTCAGTCCTTTTTCTACCAATGTCATTGGTACCGATGTATACCATGACTGCTGGTTGCTCACCCTCCCCCTTAAGGATCTTGAAGACACGATCTGAGACATCACGGACCCTGGCACCTGGGAGGCAACATACCATCCTTTCATCTCGTTTGCGTCCACAGAACCACCTGTCTGTGCCTCTTACTATCGAATCCCCCACTACAATTGCTCTCCTGTTCTCCCCCCTTCCCTTCTGTGCCACAGGGCCAGGCTCAGTGCCAGAGACCTGTCCGCTATGGCCTTCCCCTGGTAGGTCGTCCCCCCCAACAGTATCCAAAACGGTATAATTATTATTGAGGGAACGGCCCAAGGGGATCCCTGCACTGTCTGCCTATTCCCTTTCCCCTTCCTGACAGTCGCCCAGCTACCTTTTTCCTGTACCTTGGGTGTGACCACCTCACTATCACTCCTCTCTGTCACCCCCTCAGCCTCCCAAATGATCAGGAGTTCATCCAGCTCCAGCTCCAGTTCCCCAACGCGGTTTGTGAGGAGCTGGAGTTGGGTGCACTTCTCGCAGGTGAAGTCAGAAAGACACCAGCAGTGACCCTTGCCTCCCACATCCTGCAAGAGGAACATGCAACTGCCCTCGCTTCCATTTCCTCTACTCTAGATTTCCAGAAGAATAAAAAAAAAGCCTTACCTTACCGAACCTCCACACAGTCTTTTTTGGTTAGAGGAGGAGGACGGGTGGGAGACACTACACGTGTAGTGTTTCGGGTTTAGCCAATGCCCGAATTTATCTGTTTCTTCCTGGCTCGCATTCCCTCCACAAACCCGCTGCTGATAACAAGAGGGCCGCTTGCTGCACGAGGTAAGTTTTTATACAGGGAGAAACAAAAACCACCTTACCTTCCCCTCGGCCTTACGTTTCACCTCACTCTGACACAGCGGAAGCCAAGGATGGACATGTCACCAGGGGAGTGGGAGGGGGAGGGGGAGTTAAAGTGGATGGCAACAGGAAGGTCGGGTTGGTTGGTGCGTGCAGAACGCAGATGCTCGGTAAACAAGTCCCCGAGTCTGCGTTTGGTCTCCCCGATATAGAGAAGACCACATCAGGAGGAACAGATATAGTAGATGAGGTTAAATGAAGTGGATTTGGTCGGATTGTTTGGGTCCCTGGATGGAGGTGAGCGGGGAGGTGTAGGGGCAGGTGTAGCATTTCCTATGATTACAGGGAAAAGTACCCATTGTGGTGGAGGGTTGGTGGAGTGTGTGTAGCTGACGAGGGAGTCACAGAGTGAACAGTCTCTGCAGAAAGGGACAGCCTCTCCCTTGCCAGTTTTGTGTATAAATCCTCTATGCTAAGGATAGGGTATTTACCCAGCTGTGAGAAGCAGTTTACCATTTTTTTTAAATCCCCAGAAAGGCAAACCAACCTGCCGGGCTTCACAATCGGTACAGCTGATGTTGCCCATTCCACAAACTGTGTTGGTTTGATGATTCCTTTGCTTTCCAGCCTCCTGAATTCTGCCTCTACTTTTACAAGTTTGGCAAATAGCACTGTGCAGGCCTTGCAGAATTGTGGAATTTCTTCCTGGTCAACATGCAAGGTGACCTTGATGGCCCCCAGACCTCCCTGAAAATCTTCCTGCTGTTTAATTAAGATTTCACTCAGGCAGCCATTTTCTAATCAAAAAATGTTGAACCAATCAAGGTGAATTTTTCGCAATCAATTTCGTCCCGTTACTACAATCAGTGGTAACTGAAGAACCAAAGTTGTGGCCTTAATACGTAAAGGTTCCCCAGTATGGGTTTTCAGTCAAGCCGAGATCTTATGCAAACTTAAGGGTTGGAGTCCAGAGTGAATTTCATTAAATACTGGATTTACAATCACTGCAATCAACTTCCATTTTGCTCTTTTGCTGTCTTGAGTCCACATAACGGCAGCAACTACAATGGCTTGCTGGCCCAGATCCCCTCAAAAAAATTTTAACCGTTTGGCCAAGGCTTGGCTTTGTTCTGGGATTTTCTTGTGGGCTGACCTAGAGTCTGTCTCTTCAAGATATGTCCTCAGTGAAGTTACGCAATTGCCTTTACTCATGTGGTATCACCAAAGCTCAGTCAGCTTGGTGACAGTGTCCACTTCCATCGGAATACCCTGTAACTCATATGCTCCACTTGCTGTATTTTCTAATGATAAAACCAGTTGTAGTGATTGTTTGAAGTCCAGTTGGGCTTCAGCTAATAGGCAGTTTTGCATGGTTACATCATTAATCCCACATACCAACCAGTTTCTCAGCATCTCACCACGGATTAAGCCAAAGTCACATGCCTCCGCTAGTCATTTTAACCTCGTCAAAAGTCCTGACACAAATTCCCCTGGTTCTCAAACTGTCCAGTAAGACCAATAGTTAGAGGAGGCTTGGGGTCATATATGCCTTAACCAAATCCATCAATTCTTGAAAGGTTTTCGTATCTGGTGCTTCAGGATAATTTGGCCTCCTAATAACTGAAAAGGCTGCGGTTCCACAACCTGTCAGGTGAATTACTCATTGCTTTTATATCTGCTCTGCTCCAATATCGTTTGCCCAGAAAATATAATGCATTCTTTCCACATATTTTAACAGCAGGATTGAATGAGCCAAGCTTCCCAAATAATGGCATGATGCCAGAAATGCTTACCCCAATTCAAAGACAACTGTTGGGAGTGAATTTCTTCTGAAGCAAATTTTTTTCTCTCACTGCCACTGTAATAACTCCACAGAGGCCTGTATCCTGTCGCCAAGTCACCCTCTATTTACATGTGGAGTATCCTTGACACTGATTCAGCTCCCTCAGAGCCAGCTCTCAGAGTGAGCAGAAACTCTGACACTGCTGTTTATATCTGTCAGCGAGGTTAACAGCGCCAACCAGGGAACTTTTAGTCTATGAGGTCCACTTAGCTGACCTTGTTACAATCACAACATCCTCCATGGCAGTGCATTCCAGATTCCCACCACCCACTGGGTGAGAAAGCTTTTTCTCAAATCCCTTCTAAATATTCTGTCCTTCACTTTAAAATTAGGCCCTCTTGCCATTGGCCCTTCAACTAAAGGGAAGAGTTGCTTTCTATTTACCCTGCCTATGTCCCTCAAAACCTTATACACCTCTATTAGGTCCACCTTCAATTCTCTACTCCAAAGAAGGCAATCCAAGCCTATCCAGCTTCTCTTCAAAGCTGAAAATCTCCATCCCAGGAAACATCCTGGTGAATCTGCTCTGTGCCCCCTCCAGTGATCAGGGATAGTCAGCGTGGCTTTGTCAGAGGGGATGATGCCCAACAAATCTGGCTGACTTTTTCAAAAAGATAACCAGAACTGTGAATGAGAGTAGGTCATCCTGATTTCAGCAAAGCCGTTGACAGGGTCTCATATAGGATACTGATAAAGAAGGTAAAAGCGCATGGGATCGAAAGTAGAGACAACAAGGTGCAGGGCTGGATGAACACAGCAGACCAAGCAGCATCATAGGAGCAGAAAGGCCTAGACCCTTCATCAGAAAAGGGGGAGGGGAAGGGGGTTCTGAAATAAATAGGGAGAGAGTGGGAGGCGGATAGAAGATGGATAGAGGAAAGGATAGGTGGAGAGGAAACAAACAGGTCGAAGAGGCGGGGATGGAGCCAGTAAAGGTGAGTGTAGGTGGGGAGTTAGGGAGGACGGACAGGTCAAGGGGGCGGGATGAGGTTAGTGGGTAGGAGATGGGCGTGGGGCTTGAGGTGGGAGGAGGGGATAGGTGGGAGGAAGAACAGGTTAGGGAGGCGGGGACGAGCTGGACTGGTTTTGGGATGCGGTAGGGGGAGGGGAGATTTTGAAGCTTGTGAAATCCACATTGATACCATTGGGCTGCAGGGTTCCCAAGCGGAATATGAGTTGCTGTTCCTGCAACCTTCGGGTGGCATCGTTGTGGCACTGCAGGAGGCCCAGGATGGACATGTCGTCTGAGGAATGGGAGGGGGAGTTGAAATGGTTCGCGACTGGGAGGTGCAGTTGTTTATTGCGAACCGAGCGTAGGTGTTCTGCAAAGCAGTCCCCGAGCCTCCGCTTGGTTTCCCCGATGAAGAGGAAGCCACACCGGGTACAGCGGATGCAGTATACCACATTGGCAGATGTGCAGGTGAACATCTGCTTGATGTGGAAAGTCTTCTTGGGGCCTGGGATGGGGGTGAGGGAGGAGGTATGGGGGCAGGTGTAGCACTTCCTGCGGTTGCAGGGAAAAGTGCCGGGTGTGGTGGGGCTGGAGGGGAGTGTGGAGCAGACAAGGGAGTCACAGAGAGAGTGGTCCCTCCGGAAAGCAGATAAGGGTGGGGAGGGAAAGATATTTTTGGTGGTGGGGTCGGATTGCAGATGGCGGAAGTGTCGGAGGATGATGCGTTGGATCCGGAGGTTGGTGGGGTGGTACGTGAGGACGAGGGGGATTCTTTTTTGGTTTTTATTGCGTGGACGGGGTGTGAGGGATGAGGTGCGGGAGATGTGGGAGACACGGTTGAGGGCGTTCTCGACCACCGAGGAGGGGAAGTTACGGTCCTTGAAAAACGAGGACAACTGAGATGTACGGGAGTGGAATGCCTCATCCTGGGAGCAGATGCGGCGGAGGCGAAGGAATTGGGAATAGGGGATGGCATTTTTGCAGGAAGGTGGGTGGGAGGAGGAGTATTCTAGGTAGCTGTGGGAGTCGGTGGGCTTGAAATGAATATCGGTTTCTCGGTGGTTGCCTAGGTGGATTTCACAAGCTTCAAAATCTCCCCTCCCCCTACCGCATCCCAAAACCAGTCCAGCTCGTCCCCGCCTCCCTAACCTGTTCTTCCTCCCACCTATCCCCTCCTCCCACCTCAAGCCCCACCCCCATCTCCTACCGACTAACCTCATCCCACCCCCTTGACCTGTCCGTCTTCCCTGGACTGACCTATCCCCTCCCTAACTCCCCACCTACACTCACCTTTACTGGCTCCATCCCCGCCTCTTCGACCTGTTTGTTTCCTCTCCACCTATCCTCTCCTCTATCCATCTTCTATCCGCCTCCCACTCTCTCCCTATTTATTTCAGAACCCCCTTCCCCTCCCCCTTTTCTGATGAAGGGTCTAGGCCCGAAATGTCAGCCTTTCTGCTCCTATGATGCTGCTTGGCCTGCTGTGTTCATCCAGCCCTGCACCTTGTTGTCTCAGATTCTCCAGCATCTGCAGTTCCTACTATCTCTGGGATCGAAAGTAACTTGGCAAGTTGGATCCAAAATTGGCTGAGTGTCAGGAGATAGCAGGTGATGGTTTCAGTAACTGGAGGCCAGCGTCCAGTGGCATAACCATAGGGATCGGTGCTGGGTCCCTTCTTGTTCGTGACATGTGTAAACAATATAGATGATAGTCTGGAGCATGGAGGGGTTTGATAAACAAGTTTGTCAATGATACAAAGATTGACTGAGTGGTTGACAGTGAGGAAGAAGGGGTTAGATATAAACAGATTGATCAGATGGGCAGATCAGTGGCAGATGGAATTTAGCCCTGAAAAGTGTGAAGTGACGCATTTTGGAAGAAGTAACAAGACGAGGGAGAATGGCAGGATGATTGGCAAGATACTAGGAAGTTCAGAGGAACAAAGGAGTCTTGGGGTGTTTGTCCACAAATCCCTGAAAGTGCAGGATGGACTAGCCAGAGTTAAGAAGGCATGTGGGACATTTGCCATTACCAGTGGAGGCATAGATTTTAAGGTCATAGAATCAGAGATCATAAAATCCCTACAGGATGGAAACAGCCCATTCGGCTTAACAAGTCCACACCGCCCCTCTGAAGAGCATCCCGTCCAGACCAATTCCCTTACCCCTGTATTTCCCATGTCTAACCCACCTAACCTAAATATCCCTGAACACTCTGAACAATTTAGCATGGCCAATCCACCTAACCTGCAGATCTTTGGACTGTGGGAGGAAACCGGAGCACCCAGAGAAAACCCAGGCAGACACAGGGAGAATGTGCAAACTCCACACAGACAGTCGCCCATGGTTGGAATCGAACCCGGGTCCCTGGCGCTGTGAGGCAGCAGTGCTAACCACTGAGCGCACGGTGGCTCAGTGGTGAGCACTGCTGCCTCACAAAACCAGGGACCCAGGTTCAATTACACCCTTGGGCGACTGTCTGTGTGGAGTTTGTATGTCCTCCTACAGTCCAAAGGATGTGCACATTAGGTGGATTGGCCATGCTAAATTCCCCTGTAGTGTCCAGGGATGTGCAGGTTAGGTGGATTGGCCATGGGAAATGCAGGGTTACAGAAGTAGGGTAGGGTGCTAGGTCTGGGTAGGATGCTGTTCAAAGGTTCTGCGTTAACCCGATGGGCTGAATGGCCTCCTCCCACACTGTGGATATTCTATAATTCTAAGAGTAGGCAGGTTATGTTGGAGTTGTTTCAGACTTAGGCCACAGATGGATAACTGTGTGCACTTCTGGTCATCACGTCTCGGATGAATGTGATTGCATTGGACTCTTTGGCAAACAGGATTAAGGAAAATCCTGAGATGTTTTATGCAAAATAAGGAGGCAGAAAAAAACTAGGAAAAGGGTAAGTTCACTCAGGACAAAGGAGGGAATTTATGCATGGAATTAGAGGAAATTGATGAGGTCCTTAACAAACACTGTTCACAGAGGAGAAGAACATGGTGGATGGTGAGCCGTGGAGGGGGTATGCTGATATTCTAGGGCATGTCAATATAAAAAAGGAGAAATTGTAGAGTGCTTTGAAAAGCATTAAGGTAGACAAATATATCAGAGATAGTAGGAACTGCAGATGGTGGAAAATCTGAGATAACAAGGTGTAGAGCTGGATGAACACAGCAGGCCAAGCAAATACCCAGGACCTGATGGGATCTATCCCAGAATGCTGAGGGAGGCAGGTGAGGAAATTGCTGGGACTTTGTATGAAATCTTTGTATCCTCTTTAGGCACAGGA
The DNA here is from genome assembly GCF_021869965.1 of Rhincodon typus. Classification (NCBI taxonomy): domain Eukaryota; kingdom Metazoa; phylum Chordata; class Chondrichthyes; order Orectolobiformes; family Rhincodontidae; genus Rhincodon; species Rhincodon typus. The sequence continues at coordinate 126,745,488 of NC_063334.1, forward strand.
GTAATCCCAGGGGACTGTAGAATAGCCAACGTTGTTCCTTTGTTTAAAATGGGCAACAGTGATAATCTTGCAAATTAGAGACCAGTGAACCTTATATCAGTGGAAAGGAAATTTTTGGAGAAGATTCTTAGAGATAGAATTTACTCAGATTTGAAAGCGTATGGACCGATTAATGATAGGCTGCGTGGCTTTTTGTGAAGAACGTCATGCCTCAGTGCGGGGAGCTGGTAAGATAGATATAGAACTGGCTTAGTTAGAGAACTCAGAAAATAGCAGTGGAAGGGTGATTTTCTGCCTGGAAACCTGTGATCAGTGGTGTTCCGCTGGGACGCCTGTGTTTGTATACAGATAAATGATTTGGAGAAGAATGTAGGTGGCCTGATTAGAAAATTTGTAGACAACACAAAGATTGTTGGAGATGGGGGTAGTGAAGATAATTGCCAGAGATACAGCAGCATGTGGATAGGCTGGAGATTTGGGCAGAGAAAGGGAACATGGAGATTCATCCAGACGAATGCGAGGTGATGCATTTTGGAAAATCTAATGCAGGAGGGAGATATGCAGTAACCATTAGCAGAAACAATATACAAAGGGATCTCGAGGCATACAGGTCCATTGTTCCCTGAAAGTGGCAATACATGTGGATAAGGTGATGAAGAAGACATATGGCATGCTTGCCTTCATCAGTCAGGGCATTGACTCTAAAAATTGGCAAGTCATGTTGCAGCTGTGCACAACATTAATTAAGCCACATTTGGAATATTGTGTCTTGTTCTGGTCACCACATGACAAGAAGGGTGTGGAGGCTTTGGAGAGGGTGGAGAAAAGGTTTACCAGGATGTTCCCTGGTTTGGAGAGCATTTGTTATGAGGAGAGATTGAACAAACTTGCTTGTTTTGAATTGAACGTCAAAGGACAATGGACAACCTGATAGAAGTTTACAAAATTATGTGAGGAATATGTTGTCAGAGTCTTTTTCCCCAGGTTAGAAATGTCATTTACTAGGGGGCACAAGTTGAAGGTAAAAGCTGGTAAGTTTAAAAGAAATGTGAGAGGCAAGTTTTCTTCTACAGAGGGTGTTAAGTGCCTGGAATGCGCTGCCAGAGGAGGTGGTGGAGGCAGAGACAATAACAATGTTTAAGAGGCATCTTGACACATATATAAATAGGTAGGGAATAGAGGCTTACACACCACGTACAGGCAAAAGGTTTTTATTTTAGAAAGGCATCATGTTGGAGGATACTTGGTGGACAGAAGGACCTATTCGTGTGCTGTGCTGTTCTTTGTTCTTTGTTTTTGGAGGGGGTGCAGAGGAGATTTATCAGGATGTTGCCTGACATGGAGCTGTTTAAATATGAAGGAATGCTCAGTTTGTTTTCTTTGGAATAGGGAAGGTTGAGGGAACCAGATAGAAGGATGTAAGATTAGGAGGGGCATGGACAGGGTAAATAGAAAGAAGCTGTTCCCTTTCGTCAAAGGGCTAATAACAAGGATGCATAATTTTAAAGCAAGAGGTTTAGAGGAAATTTGAGGAAAAATGTTTTCACCCAGAGGATTATGGGAGTCTGCAACACATTACTTGGGAGGGTTGTTGAGGCAGGAAACCTCATAACCTTTAAAAAGTACTTAGATGAGCACTTGAAATGTCATAATATTCAAGTCAATGTGCCTAATGCTGGAACGTGAGACTCGTAGATTTAGTGGAGCTTTAGCAATACAGATTTGATGGGCTAAAGGGCTTCTTCAGCAATGTATGATTCCATGATTCTCACTTAACCTGTCTACATCCCACTGCAGAGATAGTAGGAACTGCCGATGCTGGAGTCAGAGATAACACAGTGTGGAGCTGGAGGAACACAGCAGGCCAGGCAGCATCAGAGGAGCAGGAAAACTGATGTTTCAGGTCGGGATCCTTCTTCAGAAATGGGGGAAGGGGAAGGGACCTCCGAAGTAAATAGAGAGAGGAGGGGTGGGGCTGGGGATGGTAGGAGGGATAGTGATAGGTGAGTGCAGGTAGGCAGTGGTGGAGATTGGTCAGTGAGATGGGAGGAGCGGATAGGTGAGAGAGAAGATGGACAGGTTGTGTCAGGTCAAGGAGGTGGGGATGAGAGGGAGGGTTGGTCTTGGGATGAGGCTGGGGGTGGGGAGATCTTAAAACTGGTAAAGTCCACACTGAGACCATTGGGTTGTAGGGTCCCAAGGCAGAATATGAGGTGCTGCTCCTCCAGTTTCAGACACTGGACGAAGCCCAGGATGGACATGTCGCCCAGGGAGAGGGAGGGGGGAGTTGAAATGGTTCACGACAGGAAGGTGTTGTCGTTTTTCGTGAACAGAGCGTAGGTGTTCTACAAAGCGGTCTCTGAGCCTCCGCTTGGTCTCACCAATGTAGAGGAGGCCAAATTGGGAGCAGCGGATGCAATAGACCACATTGACGGATGTGCAAGTGAACCTCTGTCTGATGTGAAAGGTTTGTTTGGTGCCTTGGATGGAGGTGAGGGGGGAGGTGTAGGGGCAGGTGTAGCACTTCCTGCGGTTGCAGGGAAAAGTGCCGGGGTGGTGGGGGTAGTGGGGAGTGTGGAGCGGATGAGGGAGTCGCGGAGAGAGCGGTCCCTACGGAAGGCAGATAGGGGTGGGGAGGGAAATATATCTTTGATTGTGGGATCAGATTGCCGGTGGCGGAAATGACGGAGAATGATACGTTGAATACGGAGGTTAATGGGGTGACATGCGAGGACAAGGGTGATTCTGCCTTTGTTTTTGTTGCGGGGAGGGGAGGGGTGTGAGGACAGAGGTGCAGGAAACGCAAGAGATGTGATCGAGAGCATTTTCGATCACTAAAGCGGGGGAAGTTGCAGTCCTTGAAATACGAGGATGTCTGGGACTGCCGAACATCCCCGCCTCCTTGACCTGACACAACCTGTCCATCTTCTCTCCCACCTATCTGATCCTCCTATCTCACTGAGCAATCCCCACCACTGCCTACCTGCACTCACCTATCACCATCCCACCTACCTTCCCCAGCCGCACCCCTCCTCTCCCTATTTATTTCGGAGCTCCCTCTCCCCCTCCCCCATTTCTGAAGAAGAGTCCCGACCCAAAACATCAACTTTCCTGCTCCTCTGATGCTGCCTGGCCTGCTGTGCTCCTCCAGCTCCACACTGTGTTATCTACATCCTACTGCAGACTCTTTGTGGCATCCTTACCACTGCCTTCCTACCTATGTTTGTCTCATCCGAAAAATTGGTAAGAGTGCATTCACTTTCCTTATCCAAGTCATTAATATTTATGGTAAATAATTGTGGCCCCAACACTGATTCCTGTGGCATTTCACTAGTTACAAGTTGTAATCCCAAAAATGTCTCCTTATCTTGTGTGCCTTCTATTAATTAGCCAATCTTCTATCCTTGCTAATATACTACCTCCAACACAATGTGCTTTTGTCTTATTCCTAATGAGTGGTACTTAATAAATCCAAATATGTTACTCCTACTGCTTTCCCTTGATCTAACCTGCTTATTACTTCCTCAAATAGTTCTAGTAAATTTGTCTGACAGGATTGTTCCTTCATGAAGGTATGCAGACCCCGCCTGATCATATATATTTCTAAATACTCTGAGATTACATCCTTTATAGTAGACTCTAACATTTTTCAATAACAATTTCAGAATTCAAAACAAGGCAGTTGCCATTTACAACTGTAATGAGGAGAATACGTTTTTGCTCAGAGCATTGTGAAACTTGGGAAATCACAACCACAGAGGATTGTGAAAGCTCGGTCTTTGATTGTGCTTAGAGATAGACAGATTTCTGTTTACCTATGGTGTAAAATAATACGGATGGTGTGACTAAAATGCATTGAAATGTTTAATCAACTATGATTGTATTAAGTGACAGAGCTGGCTTGATTGTCTAAATGGCGTACTCCTGTTCCTTTGTAATTGAATTGCTACGTTTGGATAGGTCTTGTCTCGCTGAGCTGGTCAACGTAAGAGAGGTGTTGGAGGAGAATAGTCCAGTTGATTACAGAGGAGATAACATAGAAAAATAGTTTATCATACACAATAGCACAGAGCTACTGGTGGCTGCCATACGTGGTAGCATGTAAATATGTTTCTGTCAAAACAGTATGTCACAGAATGTGAAGTGTTAATTTAAGTAGCTTGATTTAATTGCGCTAGATTTGAGATTTTAATTTTGCTATCACATCTTCCAAATTCGAAATTCCCTTGACAAAAATTTCTTCTGGAGTTCACACACTTTTTTTCAGATTAATGTTGAACAATATTATAAGTCCTGCAAATCAACAATTTCAAAGTGCTACAAAGGAGAAGACAGACAGTGCTTCTGTGGTGCTATTGCTGCATATAGCCAAGCATGTTGTCGACAAGGAATTACCATTGACTGGAGGAACGCAGATAACTGTCGTAAGAACAATTATTCTATTGACTCTAGTTTGCCATTCCTCTTGTATCTTTTGATGTTATTGTACTGTTTCTGGTCGTTATGATCCATTTTCACTTAAATAATAAAAATTATAGCAACTACCTTATTACACAAGGTTTTAATTAGCAATTCAGAATATTTGAAAACTAGTTTACGCATTAAAGATGTTTGGAATTGTTTTTATGGATTTTGATCTCTAAAAAGAAACCTATAAGTTTATTGTACATCTGCACTCATTTTAGTAGTGGGGATGGAGAAATTTACCACTTTCTCTATTCAAGACATGTTCAGTGATTATGCAACAAACTGATAGATGAAATGTAATGTGTGGAAGAGTGAGGCGATTCATTTTAGTCTTAAGAATAAAATAATAGAACATTTTTTTCATTAGGTGTGAAACTTGTAAATGTTGGTGTTCAGAGAGACTTTGTTGGACTTATACTGTACAAAAAAATGCAACAGGTTGGCAAAAAATAAATCGAAAGAACTGCAGACGCTGGAAAACAGAAACAGAAGTTGCTGGAGAAACTCAGCAAATACAACTCAGAGCAGTACAATTCAAATAAGACTAATTTATTACTGCACTCTAATTTCCTTGCAACTAAAGACAATACACCATTTGTCTATGTAACATCTTGCTACATCTGCACGCCAACCTGTTGTCTGTTCTGAAGAAGGGTCACTGGATCTGAAACATTAATTCTGCTTACTTTCCACAGATGCTAGCGGAATTAAGAGCCATAGAGTCATACAGCATGGAAACAGACTCTTCAGTCCAACTCACCTGTGCTGACTAGACATCCCAATCTGACCTTGTCCCATTTGCCAGCATGTTGAAATGCAGCAGCTTGCTGCACTTGCTTGCCAACTTTTTGGCTGTTCTGATGAAGGCATCTGGATGAGTATATGAATAGGAAGAGTTTAGAGGGATTTGGGCAAAATGCTGTATGACTCGAGTCTGCTAGCATCTGTGGAAAGAAAGCGAAGTTAATGTTTCAGGTCCAGTGACCCTCCTTCAGAACAGACGACAGGCTGGCATGCAGATGTAGCAAGCTGTTACATCGACAAATGGCATGTTGGCTTTAACTGCAAGGAAATTAGAGTACAGTCTTAAATAAGCCTTATTTAAATTGTACTAGTCTATGGTGAGACTGCAACTGGAGTAGTAGGTACAGCTTTGGTCTCCATAGTATGTTTCAGTAATGATGAACTTGCATTAAACGTAGTACGGTGAAGGTTCACCAGATTTGAACCTGAGATGAGGGGGTTGTTGTATGATAATTAGTAATTTAAAAAATAAGTCTTTGCAACATTGAAGCAAAGAAGCTTAACAATTTAGAAACTGAGATGTAGTTTCCTCTACTTAGGGAATTTGGTTAGGCCTCAGAATAATTAGCCAGTCATTCAGAATGAGATGAGGAGAAATTCCTTCACTGAAAGGGCTGCAGCTGTTTGCAATAGTTTACCACAGAGTGTTGTGTATGTTTCATCATTGGATATATTTATAGCTAAATAGACATTATTTTAAACTCAGGGAATTGAGTGTAACTGAAAGTGGTGAAAGTGGGGTTCAAACCCAAGATCAGCCATGAATCATATTGAATGATGGAACAGGCTCAAGAGTTCTTACACTTTTCTTCTGCTCCTATTTCTGATGTTCTTGTCTCTCCTCAATGTAGCTAATCTCAGGATGAAGTGCTTCTTAGGATAAGGGATCATCAGGAGGGTTTGACTGCTGGTGAGGCAGGTATGAGGACCAAAGGGCTTACAATTGACAAGCCTCAACCCCTGTAATTGTCCCACAGTAATTAGGTTCTTGCAACCAAAATAAATCAAATCAAATCAAATCAAATCAAAAACTGTGCAGATGAGAGCGTGGACTGCAGCAAGGATGAGCAAACTGATCACAGCACCTTGATACAGGATACCATTCAAATGAGAGGAGGAAGTAGAAATGTTGCAGTGGTAGGAGACAGTATAATTGGGGGAATAGACACTATTTGCTGTAGCTGTGAGTGAGCGACCCAAAGGCTATGTTGCCTGCTCAGTGCCAAGGATTAGGGAAATCTCTGGGCTGAATAAGAACGTAGGGAGAGGAGGGATCCTGTAGCTGTTGTCCACGTTGGTATCAATGACATTTGTAGGACAACAAAGGATCAGGATAAATTTTACTGAAATACTTTGAATAGTTAGGAGCTGAATTAAAAAACAAAAACTCCAAGATAATGATCTCTGGATTACTATGTAAGCTACAGGCAAATTGGCAAAGAGTAAATAAAGTCAAGGAGTTAAATATGTGCCTCATAGATTTGTGTGGGTGGAATGAGTTTCAATTGATGGGGCATTGGCAACAGTACTGGGGTATAAAGGAACTGCTCAGGTGAGGTAGACTTCACTTGAACCGAGAATGGACTAGTGTTCTGGTGAAACAAATAACTAGGGTTGTTGAGAGGGCTTTAAATTAATTAGAAGGAGAGAGCATTTGGGAGAGGGGAAATGTCTTTTTCACAAAGCAGGCAGATATGGCAGCATAAAAAACCAAAAGAACTGCAGATGCTGGAAATCTGAAACAAGAACAGAAATTTCTGGAAATTCTCAACAGGTTTGACACCAAGTGGAGAGAAATCAGAGTTAATGTTTTGGATCATGGAGTTAGCAAGTTGTACAGCACCAAAACAGACTCTTCAGTCCAACTCATCCATGCCGACCATATATCCTGAATTAATCTAGTCCCATTTGCCTGCATTTGGTCCATATCCCTCTAAACCTTTCCTATTCATATACCTATCCAGATGCCTTTTAAATGAGACAGATATCAGTGAAACATAGAAAAATAATCCTCACCCTACTCACTATTTTAGATTTACAAAAGAAATCATAATTTATAAGTTTTATAAATCTTAAAAACAAACACTTAGCTGATCAATGAAACCCTGACACTTCTAGAACATAGAACATAGAACATAGAACATTACAGTGCAGTACAGGCCCTTCGGCCCTCGATGTTGCGCCGACCTGTGAAACCAATCTGAAGCCCATCTAACCTAAACTATTCCATTATCATCCATATGTTTATCCAATGACCATTTAAATGCCCTTAAAGTGGGCAAGTCTACTATTTTTGCAGGCAGGGCATTCCACGCCCTTACTACTCTCTGAGTAAAGAACCTACCTCTGACATCTGTCCGGTATCTATCACCCCTCAATTTAAAGCTATGTCCCCTCGTGCTAGCCATCACCATCCGAGGAAAAAGGCACCCACTGTCCACCCTATCTAATCCTCTGATCATCTTGTATGTCTCTATCAAGTCACCTCTTAACCTTCTTCTCTCTAACGAAAACAGCCTCAAAACCCTCAGCCTTTCCTCATAAGACCTTCCCTCCATACCAGGCAACATCCTGGTAAATCTCCTCTGCACCCTTTCCAATGCTTCCACATCCTTCCTATAATGCGGTGACCAGAACTGTACGCAATACTCCAAGTGCGGCCGCACCAGAGTTGTGTACAGCTGCAACATGACCTCATGGCTCCGAAACTCAATCCCTCTAGCTGTCAGTAGTTCCAATAATGAGGTCTCTCCAAGGTCAGCTGTGGAATTTCACTGTTTGTTTGTTTTTCTTGGAATGAACTCCAATTCCAGAGATGCTTGTACTTTCACAGTTAGTCAGCTGTGAAAGTTAACTGCTAAGTTTTTTGATGAACTCTGAAGCCCTTTTTGGACGTCTGACATGGTCTCTTCCAAAACTCCGGCTGTCTCCTTTTCCTCCCGTTTAAGATATCATTGCTTTTGTTTTATTTTGATAGTTCCAAAACCAAAGCAAAAACCTTTAAAAACAGTAATCACTGCTCCAAAAAATTGAGGAAATCAGCTCCAACATTGCTAGTACAGGATGGGATATTTGCTTTGATTTATTATTGTCGCATGTATCTAGGTACATTGAAAAATTTTGTTTTGTGTGCAATACAGGCAGATCATACCATACAAAGTGCATTAGGATAATAGAACAGAGGGAAGAATACAAGATTACGGTTGCATAGAAGGTGCAAAAAGAGTGAAATCAACATTAAATTTAAAATATGAGAAATCCATTCAGAAGTCGAATAACAGTGGAGGTGAAGCTGATCTTGAATCTGTTGTATGTTTTTAAACTTCTGTATTTCCTACCCGGGAGAAGAGGTTAGAAGAGATTATAACTGGGATGGAAGGGGTCTTTGATTATGTTGGGTGCCTTCGCGAGGCAGTAAGAAGTATACATGGAGTCAGTGGATGGAAGGTTGGCTATGTGATGGAGTAGGCTGTGGTTATAACTCTCTGTTGTTTCTTATAGTCCTGGGCAGAGTAGTTGCCATACCAAGCTGTGATGCATCTGGATAGAATGCTTTCTGTGATGCATCTATAAAAATTGGGAAGAGTCTTTATGGACATGCTGAATTTCCTTAGCATCCTGAGGAAGTAGAGGTGTGGTTGTGCTTCCTTGACCACAACATCAATGTGGGTAGACCAAGACAGTTTATTGGTGAAAGCAAGAAATGATCTTGAATCATAAGATGTGAGTGGAGTAAAAGAAAAAGGGAAAGAAGACAGTGATAGGAGTTGTCTACAGGCCCTTGACAGTAGCTGTACAGTGGAACAGACAATAAATCAGGACATAATGAAGGGATGTAACAAAAGCAGTACATTCATCTTGGGTGAATTTAATCGTCATGAGGATTGGGATAGTGAGATTAGCAGAGAAGCCCATGAGGAAGAATTCAGTGCGTATTTGGGATAGTTTCCGAGAACTATATGTTATAGGTCCAACCAGCAATCAGGCTGTTTTGGATCTAGTGATGGGTAATGTGGCAGGTTTAATAAATGATATTAGCGTAAAGGATCCCATGACATGATAGAACTAAACATTCAGTTTGAGAGGGAGTAATATGGGAGTCAGGAACAATTGTGCAAAGCTTAAATAAGGGTAATTATAAAAAAAGTGAGGTCAGGCCTGGCTGGAGTGGACTGAGCAATGAGTTTAGCAGCAAAGATGGTTGAGGAACAACGGCAGACATTTGAAAGATAGCTCATAGCTCACAGCAAAAACATAATCCAGTGAGGAAGAAAGATTGTAGAAAGGGGATAAGCAAGTCTTAGGAAGGGGAGGTCAAATCCCACTATTAATTAAAATCGAAACACAAGCCTCCAATCTGTTACGGTGGAAATAAAGGTCCCCTTCTAATAATTAAACCCGAAACACCCAGGAAAGTTCTTCTCACCTTGCCTAATCTGTTAAACTGTTATGGAGAAGCAGAGGTTAAATGAAAGAAAATCCCTGATATCCATTTACAGGTAACAAGTTATTTATTTAACCCTAACAGTGGACAAATTAATAGGACTACTAGCAAACCGAACAATTCCTCCCTAATTCCTAACTATTCCCAAACTGAACAAAATTCTATTGGTATGCTATTCCAATAAGCACAAGTCCCACTTATATAACCCAAGTAGTAAGAAAAAAATAAATTGAAACTTAATCTCTCAAAGTCCACACAGAATGTGTCTCCCAGAAATGCTTTGCCTTTTCCACTGTTTCTCCAGTAGTAAATGCCTTTTTCTGCTGTTCTCACATCATAAATGCCTTTCTTCCACTGATCTTACTGTCAGGGATGTTTTCGCTGTGAAGACTCTTAGCTAGACCTGCCGTAGTACCTTTTATGGACAGATGATGCTTTCTTAGAGACCTTAGCAATTTCTTGTGAGAGCTAGATGCTTATTTCTCAGATGGCGGTTCACCCTCACACCAATTGTCAAAAACCCTCTCCTTATATACCTTGGATGACATATCAATTTTCTTACAATAGCTTTGATCTGAGGTTGCCAAAACCATCAGATTTAAATTCAATTGGCTTTCAATCGCTAAGTGTTTGTTTTAAATTGATTGGCTGAGTCCAGCTTGTTGCCAAAACATCAAAACAAGCCTAAGGTTTCGAATCACACAGCCAATTGATGCATGTTTCCATTTTAGACCTGGCTGTACATCTTCAGCTACATACAGATACCTTTTTTTCTGTATAAATCTCTAAGCTTAGAAAAACATTTTACCTCTTAAAGGGGCTATGCACTCTTTTTATTTAACAAACAAATTCTAGCTTCCTGCCTTCCACTTCACAATTACTCGAGACAACTTCGTAACACCTCTCCCTTTAAGAAAAAAAAAGATGAACCACCATTATGAAGAGATGGAATTGACACTCTTTTGATCACTCCCACTTTCACTTCCCCAGTCTTGATTGGACTTTCCAACCTGACCTTAGACAGGGGAACGCTAAATCTCTCTCCAACTATTCCACAGATGACCACTCGTTCAGGTAATATTTCAGAAGGAGTGCAAATACTTTCATCTCTTACTATTAAAGACTGACCAGCTGCCGGATCACTCAATATTTTAACTCCCTTACCTTCTTCTCCTGTTCTTCCTAAGTAAACCTTACCCACAGAGGTGAAGGCTTTGTAGACATTGGGCACCATCTCACTATCCAGCCCGTGACTAGGATGTGCACTGTCCTGCAGCTGCCCAACTCCTTTTGGGATTTTCTTCACTAACCCTTAACCAATCCCACTGGTTTAGCCTGTTTTACCATATCCTTTTTCCCAGTGGCTTTCACAACCACCAGCACTGTGACTTTGTGTGTCCCACCTTATTACAGTGAAAACACCTGAGACCTTTCACCTCCTTTTCACCCTCTTAGGTTTCTTTTTTCACCTGTGGTAAACTGTTCCCAATGTGATCTACTTTTTGTTTTTCATTAAAGGATCATGCTATTTCCCAATTTCTATCCCTCACAGAATTAAATTGCTGTCGGAAGCTAAATTTCTATTTATGTTCTAATACATATTCATCCGCCGTCTCTGCAGCTCTTCTCGCTGTTTGAACGTTCTGTTCCTCAATATGAGTTCTTAGCATAAAAACCAGAAGAACTGTGGATGCTGTAAATCAGGAACAAAAACAGAAGTTGCTGGAAAAGCTCAGCATGTCTGTGAAGGAAAAAATCAGGTCTGAGGAACAGTCACCGGACCTGAAACGTTAGAACATAGAACATAGAACATTACAGCGCAGTACAGGCCCTTCGGCCCTCAATGTTGCGCCGAACTGTGAAACCAATCTGAAGCCCATCTAACCTACACTATTCCATTATCATCCATATGTTTATCCAATGACCATTTAAATGCCCTTAAAGTTGGCGAGCCTACTACTTTTGCCGGCAAGGCATTCCACGCCCTTACTACTCTCTGAGTAAAGAACCTACCTCTGACATCTGTCCTACATCTATCACCCCTCAATTTAAAGCTATGTCCCCTCTTGCTAGCCATCACCATCCGAGGAAAAAGGCTCTCGTTGTCCACCCTATCTAATCGTCTGATCATCTTGTATGTCTCTATGAAGTCACCTCTTAACCTTCTTCTCTCTAAGGAAAACAGCCTCAAGTCCCTCAGCCTTTTCTCATAAGACCTTCCCTCCATACCAGGCAACATCCTGGTAAATCTCCTCTGCACCCTTTCTAATGCTTCCACATTCTTCCTATAATGCGGTGACCAGAACTGTAAGCAATACTCCAAGTGCGGCCGCACCAGAGTTTTGTACAGCTGCAACGTGACCTCATGGCTCCGAAACTCAATCCCCCTACCAATAAAACCTAACACACCGTACGCCTTCTTAACAACCTTATCAACCTGGGTGGCAACTTTCAGGGATCTATGCACATGGACACCAAGATCTCTCTGCTCATCCACACTACCAAGAATCTTACCATTAGCCCAGTACTCTGTATTCCTGTTACTCCTTCCAAAGTGAATCACCTCACACTTTTCCGCATTAAACTCCATTTCCCACCTCTCAGCCCAGCTCTGCAGCTTATCTATGTCCCTCTGTAACCTGCAACATCCTTCCGCACTATCCACAACTCCACTGACTTTGGTGTCATCCGCAAATTTACTAACCCATCCTTCTACGCCCTCATCCAGGTCATTTATAAAAATGACAAACGGCAGTGGCCCCAAAACAGATCCTTGAGGTACACCACTAGTAACTGAACTCCAGGATGAACATTTCCCATCAACCACCACCCTCTGTCTTCTTACAGCTAGCCAATTTCTGAGCCAAACCGCTAAATCACCCTCAATCCCATGCCTCCGTATTTTCTGCAATAGCCTACCATGGGGAACCTTATCAAACGCTTTACTGAAATCGAAATACACCACATCAACCGCTTTACCCTCATCCACCTGTTTGGTCACCTTCTCGAAGAACTCAATAAGGTTTGTGAGGCACAACCTACCCTTCGCAAAACCGTGTTGACTATCCCTAATCAAATTATTCCTTTCTAGATGATTATAAATCCTGTCTCTTATAATCCTTTCCAACACTTTACCCACAACCGAAGTAAGGCTCACTGGTCTATAATTACCAGGGTTGTCTCTACTCCCCTTCTTGAACAAGGGGACAACATTTGCTAGTCTCCAGTCTTCTGGCACTATTCCTGAAGACAATGACGACATAAAGATCAAAGCCAAAGGCTCTGCAATCTCCTCTCTAGCTTCCCAGAGAATCCTAGGATAAATCCCATCCGGCCCAGGGGACTTATCTATTTTCACACCTTCCAGAATTGCTAACACCTCCTCCTTATGAACCTCAATCCCGTCTAGTCTAATAGACTGTATCTCAGTATTCTCCTCGACTACATTGTCTTTTTCCTGTGTAAATACTGACGAAAAATATTCATTTAGCACCTCTCCTATCTCTTCGGACTCCACGCACAACTTCCCACTACTGTCCTTGACCGGCCCCAATCTTACTCTAGTTAGCTCTGATTTTTTCTTCACAGATGCTGCCAGACCTGCTGAGCTTTTCCAGCAACTTCTGTTTTGAGTTCTTATCATATCTGGAAGTCAGTTTTTAAACTCCTCCAACGGGAATAATCTCTCTAAGATCCTCATATGTCTTTTTGATCTTTAATGCTCTCACACATCTATCGAAGTTGCTCTGTTTAATTCTTTCAAACTTGACGCAACTCTGACCTGGTTCCTTCCTTATATTTCTGAACCATTGTCTATATGCTTCTGGTACCTATTCGTAGGCACTCAAAATAGCCTGTTTGACATCTTCATAATCTCTTGACACCTCATCTGACAGCGCTGCAAACACCTCACTAGCCCTACCTACCAGCTTGGTCTGAATTAACATTACCCATACAGTCTCTGGCCAATTCATCTGCCTGGCCAGTTTCTCAAAGGAAATGAAAAAGGTTCCTACATCTTTCTCATCAAATTTTGGTAATGTTTGGCCATATTTGTATATATCCATACTAGGCAGTAGGCTACAATGAGTTTGCTCATCCTCATTTCTATCTTGTACTTTTCCTTCTGCTATTTGAAATCTTTTTGCTTCAAGTTTCAACTTCATCTTTTCCAACTCAAACATTTTTTTCCTTTCTTCTCTCTCTTTTCCTTTTTTGCTCAGCTAAGAACATTCACTCCCTTTGTTTATCTTCTAACTCCAATTGTCTAATTTTCAATTTAATTTTCTCTAACTCAACTGCACTTGCCTGTTTCTCTGGTATACCCAAATGCTTGACCAATTCTGTTACAATTTCATCTTTCCTCTTCTCCCTAGTTAAACCCAATCCTAGCCTGTTTGCTAAGTCTAAAAGTATATCCTTCCTCCATCTTTCTGAATTGTCTTGGCAAATTTGGGTATCATCTTCAAACCCCAGAACCTGTTTGATTTAACCAACCACAATTAATCAAAATTAAACAGATTTTTCTCACCTAATCCCCATGTCTGTTTAAATATGTCCAAATCCATTCAGATTCATTCAGATCTTGTACACAACCCAGACAGATTCCAGACTTGAGGCCCCAACCTGTTAGGAGGAGGAGATTGAGCCCCTCTGACAATTAAAATCGAAACACAAGCTCCCAGTCTGTTACGGCGGGAATAGAGGTCCCCTTCTAATAATTAAACCCAAAACACCCAGAGAAGCTCACTTCACCTTGCCTTATCTGTTGCAGAGAAGTGGAGGTTAAATGAAAGAAAATCTCTGATATTCACTTTATAAGTAACAAGTAAGAATATATTTATTTAACCCTAACAGTGAACAAATTAACAGGACTACTAACAAACTGAACAATTCCCCCCAAATTTCTAGCTATTCCCTAACTGAACAAAATTCTACTGATATGTTGTTCCAATAAACATAAGTCCCACTTGTATAACCCAAGTAGTAAGAAAAAAATAAATTAAAACTTGATCTCCCAAAGTCCACACAGAATGTGTCTCCTGGAAATGCTTTGTCTTCTCCACTGTCTCTCCAGTCATAAACACCTTTCTTCCGCTGATCTTACTGTCCGGCATGTTTTCTCTATGAAGACTCTTAGCTAGAACTCCTGTGGTACCTTTTTGGATAAGGTAGTGCTTTCTTAGAGAGCTTAGTGATTTCTTGTGAGAGCTAAAGGCTTGTTTCTCAGATAGCGGTTTGTTCTTACACCGATTTTCCAAAACCCTCTCCTTATATACCTTGGATGACTTGTCAATTTTCTTAAGATAGCATTGGTCTGAGGTTGTCAAAACCATTAGATTTAAATTCAATTGGTTTTCAATCGCTAAGTGCTTAGTTTAAATTAATTGGCTGATTCCAGCAAGTTGCTGAAATATCAAAACAAGCCTAAGATTTAGAATCACACAGCCAATTGATACATGTTTCTATTTTAGACCTGGCTGTACATCTTCAGCTACATACAGACACCTTTTTTTCTGTATGAATCTCTAAGTTTAGAAAAACACTTTACTTCTTAAAGGGACAAGCACTTTTTTTTCAACAAATAAATTAATAAATTGATAAATTAAATGACTCTTGGATAGACACATGGTTGATAGTAAAATGTAGGGTATGTAGGGTAGATTGATCTTAGTAGGATAATAGGTCGGCACAACATCATGGGCCGAAAGTCCTGTACTGGGCTGTACTGTTCTATGTTCTATGTTCTAAGTAAGTGGGCAAAAATTGGCAAATAGAGTACAATGCAGAAAAAACGAAGCTGTTCATTTGGGAAGTGAGAACAAAAGAACAATATTATTTAAATGGAGAAAAGTTGCAGAAAGCTGAGCACAATGTGACTTTGGGGTATAAAGTTTTTGAGAAGATTTGTAGCTTGGGTTGTGGATGAGGTTGTAGACTTGCTCGCCGAGCTGGTGTGTTTGATTGCTGATATTTCGTCACCCTGCTAGGTAACATTGTCAGTGCGCCTCCGGTGAAACGTTGGTGTTCTGTCCCACTTGTTATTTATATGCTTCAGTTTGCTGGGGTGGCTGGCATTACTTCCAGTTCTGGTTTTCAGTCATTTGTATTTTGGGCCCAGTTCAATGTTTTTGTTGATGGAGTTCCAGTTGGAATGCCAGAACTCCAGGAATTCCCTGGCATGTATCTTTGGCTTGTGCTATTATGGATGTGTTGTCCCAGTCAAATTCATGTCCTTCTTTGTCTGTGCGTACTGAGACCAGTGAGAATTGGTCGTGTCTCTTGGTGGCTAGTTGGTGTTCATGTATCCTTATTGTCAGTTTTCTTCCAGTTTGTCCTATGTAATGTTTCTCACAGTCCTTGCATGGTATTTTATATTTTACGTTAGTTTTATTGGTTGTAGGTATAGGATCCTTTATGTTGGTCAGTAGCTGTCACAGGGTGGTTGTTGGTTTATGAGCTACTCTGATACCTAGGGGTCTGAGTAGTCTTGTGGTCATCTCTGAAATGTCTTTGATGTAGAGTAGAGTGACTAGTGTACTTGGCCATGTTGTGTCGTCTTGTTATGGTCTGTCACAGAGGTAATGGTGGATTGTGCTTTTTGGGTATCCATTAGTTTTAAGAACTCTGTATATGTGCTCCTGTTCTGCTTTGCGTAATTCCAGGTTGCTGCAGTGTACTGTGGATCGTTTGAATAATGTCCTGATGCAGCTCCGTTTATGGGTGTTGGGGTGGTTGATGGTATAATTAAGTAGCTGGTCTCTGTGTGTGGTCTTTCTGTATCAATTAGTTTGGAGTTCCCTGTTGTTCTTATGTTCTACCATGATATCTAGGAAGGGTAGTCAGTTCTTGTTTTCTTCTTCTTTCTTGAATTTTATTCTGGTGAGAATGTTGTTTATGTGTCAGTGGGTTTCTTCTAGTCTTGTGTGTTTGATAATCACAAAGGTGTCGTCTACATATTGGACCCAGAATTTGGGTTGTATAGTGGGGAGCACTCTCTGTTCTAATCTTTACGTTACTGTTTCTGCAATCAGTCCTGATAATGGGGATCCCATTGGTGTTCAGTTGATTTGTTTGAATAAACGGCCATTGAAGGTGAAGCGGGTTATGAGGCACAGATCCAGCAGTTTTAGTGTGCTGTCCTTGTTGATGCTGTTGGTGTCGTGGAGTGCCTGCTTTCCGAATCCAACCACCCCAGCAAACTGAGGCATATAAATAATAAGCATGACAGATCACCAACGCTTCACTGGAGGTGTACTAATGATGTTACCTAGCAGGGTTAGGAAACATCTGCAATCAAACATAGTGGCTCGGTGAGCATGTGTACAACCTGACTTGGCGGTACTTCTGCATGAAACACAGAAAGCTAGCACATAGATGCAGCGAGCTACGGGAATGTTGGTCCTTATTGCAAGAGGGTTGGAGTATAACAGGAGGGAAGTCTTACTGCAACCGGTGAGACCACATCTGGAGTGAAGTTTTCTTCCACTTACCTTAAAAAAATGTATTATTTCACTAGAGGCATTTTAAGGAATGTTCACAAGGATGACCCCCAATATGAAGTGTTTGTCATATGATCAAAGGTTAAAGAGGTTGAGATTCTATTTGTTGGAGTTTAGAAGAATGAGAGGTGATCTCATTGAAACGTATAGGATTCTTAAGGGGCTTGACAGGGTAAATGCTGAGAAGATGTTTCCCTGAATGGGACAGTCTAGGACCAGAGAGCCATAGTCTCAGAATAAAATGGTACCAGTTTAAGACAAGGAGATAAGGAGGAATTTCTTCTCTCAAAGGGTTGTGAGGCTTTGGAACTCATTACCACGGAGGGCTGTGGGGGCAGAGTCCTTGTTTATGTTTAAGGATGAGACAGATAGATTTTTGATCAGTAGAAGAATCAAGGGTTACAGAAAAAGGGCAGGAAAATGGATGTGAAAAATGTCAGATCAGCCATGGTCCTATTGAATGGCATAGCAGGCTTGAATGGCTGAAGTGCCCACCACTCTTCCTAGTTCCAATGGTCTTATGGTCTATTATGATAAGGTACCACGCATTAGTCTACTTAGTAAGATAAGAGGTCCTGGTGTCAGTGGTAGTATATTAACATGGATGGAAAATTGGCTAACTACAGAAGACAGAGAGTTGGGATAAGGACGCATTTTCAGGATGGCAACATGTAACTAGTAGAGAATGTCAGGGATCAGAATTGGGGCCACAATTATTAATAACACACATTAATGACTTGGATGAGGGAAGTGAATGTGTACTATTGCCAGGTTTGCAGATGACACCAAAATAGGTAGTGAGGTTGACACAGAGAGTCTGCAAAGGTTTGTAGATAGATTCTGTGAATAAACAAAAATTTAGCAGACAGAATATTATATTGGGAAATATGAGGTTGTGCCCTTTGCAGGAAGAATATAGGAGCTGAATATTATTCAAATTGAGAAAAACTGCAGAAAACTAGAGAACAATGGAACTTGGAAGTCCTCAACCATGAATCACAAAAAGATAGCATCTAGATACAACAGATAATAGGGAAGCCAAATCAAAGATTGCCAGTTATTTCAAAAGGTATGGAGTCAAAAAGCTAAAACTATACAAAATTGGAATGCTGTATACAATTTTGGGACCTTTATCTAAGGAAAGCCAGAGGGATTTAGAAGAGAAGATATGTAGGGAAATCACAGAAAGGTGTGAAAGGAACAGGATTATATTTGTAGGGGATAACACAGTGTGGAGCTGGAGGAACACAGCAGGCCAGGCAGCATCAGAGGAGCAGGAAAATTTCAGGTCAGGACCTTTTGGAAACTCCAGCATCTGCAGTTCTTACTATCTCTATATTTATAGGGGACTTCAACTTTGCTAGCATTTACTGGGATAGTGTGAAAGGATTAGATGGTGAAATTTTTAATGTGCATGCTGGAGAGCTTTTTGTGCCAGTACCTAGATAACCCTACTAGAGATGGGGCAGTGCTAAACCTAATCCTAGGAAATGAAGCCAATCAAGTGGTTGACTTTCAGTGGGTGAGCATTTTGGGAATAGTGACCATAACCTGAAAGTTTCAAAGTCATTATGGAAAGGAATAAGGATAGTGCAGAAGTGTCTAAATTGGGAAGACGAATTTCATTATCACTAAATAGGATCTGGCAAGCATAAAAGGGACCTCTCATGGTTCAGTGGTTAATATGTCTACTCCTGAGCTGAGAGACCTGGGTTCAAATGCCACCTGCTCCAGAGGTGCGTAATAACATTTCTTAACAGATTGAATAGAAAAATAGGTCTGGCAAACATAGATTGGGAGCAGCTACTTGCAGGTGAGTCTACTTTGGGAAGTGGCAGTCTTTTAAAAATAGCATTGTGAGAATCCAAGGCTGTGTGTTCTTCTTAAAGGCAAGGGCAGTCAGTCCAAGGAAACCTGGATGTCAAGGGATAGTGAGATGTAGGAGCAAATTACTGCAGATGCTGGAATCTGTACTGAAAACAACAAGTGCTGGAGATCATAGCGGGTCAGACATAATCCATGGAGAGAGAGCAAGCTATTGTTTTGAGTCTGGATGACTCTTCATCAGAGCTGAAGTGAAGTGTGGAGGGGGCAGTATTTATGTATAGTTGTTTTTCCACCAGCATCTTACACCCACCATCTCCACACCCCACCTCCCAACTATAGTATAAATGCTGTCCCCTCGACACCTTACTTCAGTTCTGATGAAGAGTCATCTAGACTCGAAATGTTAGCTTGCTCTTTCTCCAGGGATAGCAAGAGTTTGATAAAGAAAAGGAAGAAAACATATGTTAGGTTCAGATCAAGAAAAACAGGAGAGGCCCTTGAAAAGTATAGGGAGTGTAGGAGATTGCTTAAAAAGGAAATCCAAAGAGTAGAGAGGGGCCGCAAAGTATCTTTGACAGGTGCGATTGTGGCACAGTGGCTCAGTGGTAAGCACTGCTGCCTCACAGTGCTAGGGACCCGGGTTCGATTCCACTCTTGGGTGACTGTCTGTGTAGAGTTTGCACATTCTCCCTGTGTCTGTGTGGCTTTCCTCCAGGTGCTCTGGTTTCCTCCCACAGTCCAAAGATGTGCAGGCTACGTGGATTGGCCATGCTAAATTGCCCATAGAGTTCAGGGATGTGTAGATTTAGGTGGTTTGTAGGGGAATGTGCCTGGGTGGGATCCTGTGAGGGTCAGTGTGGACTTGTTGGGCTGAAGGGCCTGTTTTCACACTGTAGGGATTCTATGAAAACACCTAAACTTTTTATGAGTGTATTAAGAGTAAGAGGATTACCAGGGGAAAAAGTGGACCTATTGGAGACGAAATGGCAACCTGAGCACAGAACCAGTGGACATCGGTGAGATCTTAAATGAATATTTCTCATCTGTATTCACAGAGGAGACAGACATTGTAGCCAGGGATATCAGTTGAGATATCTGGAACTAGATCAGTCCAGATAGATCACATTAAGATTAATAAGGAGGCAGTATTAGATGTTTTAGTGGGCATGTAGATGTATAAATCCCCAGGGCCTATTGAGATTTATTCCAGGCCTCTATGAGAGACAAAGGAGGAAATTGTTGAAGCTCTGGTGGAGATATTTAATACATTGCTGGCCACAGATGATGTCAAGTGACTGGAGGAAGGCCAATGTTGTTCCTTTCTTCAATAAGGACATCAGGGATTGGCCAAGTAATTACAGACCAGTTAGTCTGATATCAATGGTAGGAAGATTATTGGAAGAACAGATTAATAAATACTTGGAAAGGCAAGGATTGATCAGGGATAGTCAGCAGGGATTTGTCAGAGGGAGATCCTTTTTGGCTAATTGTATATTTTTGGAAAGGCGACTAAATATATTGATAAGGGTAATGTGCGTAATAACATTTCTTAACAGATTGAATAGAAAAATAGGTCTGGCAAACATAGATTGGGAGCAGCTACTTGCAGGTGAGTCTACTTTGGGAAGTGGCAGTCTTTTAAAAATAGCATTGTGAGAATCCAAGGCTGCGTGTTCTTCTTAAAGGCAAGGGCAGTCAGTCCAAGGAACCCTGGATGTCAAGGGATAGTGAGATGTAGGAGCAAATTACTGCAGATGCTGGAATCTGTGGTTTATGTGGACTTTAGCCAGAACTCTGACAAACTCCCACATGAAAGACTGATCCAAAACTTAAGAGCCGACGGGATCCAAGGCAAGTTAACAAACTGGATCCAAAATTGGTATTCAAATAGAATGTAACAGGTGATGGTGGAGGGTTGTTTTCATAATTGGAAACCTGTGACTAGAGGTGTACCACAAGGATCAGTGTTGGGCTGTTTGTTATGTACATTAACGACTTGGATGTGAATGCAGAAAGTATAATTAGTATGTTTGCAGTTGACATGAAAATTGATGGTGTTGTTGATAGTAAGGAGGATGGTCTCAGGCTACAGTCTGATATTAGTTAGCTAGTAAATTGGGCAGAGCAATGCAGATGGAATTTAATCCCGATAAGTACAAGGTAATGCATATTTTGATGTCTCATAAGAAAAGGATGTACACAATTTGTGTTAGGTCCTTAGGAACAAAGTGACCTTGGTGTACAAGTCCACAGATCCCTGAAGGTGGCAGCACATGTAAGCAGGGTGGTGAGAAGGCATATGGGATGCTTGCCCTTTTTAGCCAGGAATATAAGAGCAAGGAAGTTTTGTTACAACTTTATAAACCATTTATTGGGCCACAGATGGAATACTGTGTACAGTTATAGTCACCACACTATCAGAAGAATGTGATTGCACTGGAGATCGTGCAGAGGAGATTTACCAGGATGTTACCTGGGATGGAAAATCTCAATTATGAGGAGAGACTGGAAAGGCTGGGTTAGTTTTCCCTGGAGCAGAGGAGGCTAAGGTGGGTTTTGATTGAGGTGTATAAAATTATGAGAAGCATAGACAGAATAAATCATGAGAATCTCTTTCCAATGGTAGACGTGCCCAAGACCAGAGCGCATAAGTTTAAGGTGTAGAGTAAGTGGTTTAGAGGAGATATGTTGAAACTTTTTTCACCCAGAGGGTGTCAGAAATAGGAACGTGCTGCATAGAGGACAATCGAGGCAGGTACTCTCACAGCATTTAAGAAGCATCTGGATGACAACTTAAAATTCCAGGGTATGGTGGAATTGTGGCAGGGTGTTTGTTGGTCGGTATAGACATAGTGAGCCAAAGTATTTGACCTATGCTGTATAAGTCTATGAAAGATATACTGGAATCAGAGGCAGTCCAGAGAAGGTTCACTAGGCTGATACCAGGTCTACAGGGACTATTTTATGAGAAGAGGTTGAATAGGTTGCCCTCTACTCATTGGAGTTTAGAAGAAGAGGCAAGGTTATTGAAACATGCAAGATTCTTAGGTGACTTACATAGTAAATGCAGAGAGGTTATTTCCCCACCAGGGGAGTCTGGGACTAAAGGGCATAATCTCAGAATTAGGGATCACAATTTAAAACAGAAGTTCAGAGGAATTCTTCTCACAGAGGAATTCTTTACCACAGAGGATTATTGAGGCTGGGTCGTTAAGTACATTCAAGGCTGAGACAGATAGAATTTAGCTTAGTAAGGAAATCAAATTTTATGGGAAAAAGACCGGAAAGTCGAGTTGAATATTATATCATGGTCTCATTGAATGGTGGAGCAGACCCAGCCTGAATTGTCTTCTTCTGCTCCTATGTCTTATGATCGTATATGATGAAGAATAAATTGAAGTTTTCTTCACTCAGAGGTGCTTTTGGAGTTTAGGAATTCACTGGTAAAAGTGTCAGGATGTTCGGTTCTTGAGGCTGAGATGTTCAAGGCTAAGATTGAATCAAGGGAATCAAGTGATAGAGAACAAAAACTGAAAATGCTGGAGAAACCCAGCATGTCTGACAATATCTGAGGAGCGACAATCAGAGTTAATACGTTCTGAGCAAGGGTCACCGGACCTGAAATGTTAACTCTGATTTTTTTCTTCACAGATGCTGCGAGACCTGCTGAGTTTTTCCAGCAATTTTGTTTTTGTTGTTATTGTTGTTGTTGTTGTTGGCTTTGATTCCAATATGACTGTTCTTTGGAACGAGTTGTTAAGTTTCTGTTAATGACTGACAAGACATTGAGCTTTGAAGTAGAGGTCAAGAATCAGCCCTTATTGAATGGTGGAGCTAGTTTGAACAGTTTTGTGTTATAATCCTTATGCATGTAATAATGTTAAAAATGTACTGATTACCAGTTTGCTAATTTTTGATTTTTTAACTCCAGTAACTTAAAAACTTCTGCATATGCTTATTGGACAGTTTTTGTCTCATCTGTAATTCACAGAATGCAATCACATCCTCCTCAGCTACAATCACTGCGTGGTTAACGTAGTCCTCATAACAGAACTAATCATGAGCAATATCAGTATTACTGATAAAACTTTTCCTGCAGCACAGCTTGCTCCCTTCTCTATCTAATAATTTCCGAAACACCTTCACTGTTTTGCAATATCAAAATATTGATATTTCTTCTACATTCACTTGCTCTGTGAAAAACTCATTTCACTCTCCTGTAAAAATTCAGCTCAATGACTCCTGAACACATTTTTAACTTCTGTGGCTTCATTGTCAATTGTTTGGGATCCTGTAACACCTTGCCTAACAGCACTGTGGGATTACCACATGGGCTGCAGTTTTTCAAGAAGTTCCCTAATGCCATCTCTTTCATTCATATATCTCTGTTACGATCCCACTGGACAAGTCAGACCCCAGAATGAAACCTGGTTTGATAGCTCACATGTTTAATTATTGCGGGGGGTTACCATGCTAATTAGTTACTCAATATGTGACTGCAGATGTTCTATTACAGCAGAACTCAAATTTATTACAGAAAGGAAAAAAAGCTGTACAATGAAGAAAATTTTGAAGGACCTTAATATAAACAGCAAGACTGACTGTTCCCAGTTCTTTCCCTTGGACAATTGAGACCTTCTTATGATGTCTCTATGAATCTCTTGGCATGACTCCTTCTTAGTTCTGATGACTGAGACCTCTTTTCAGTACTGATATATAAACATTTCATTACATTCTCATAACCTTAATGCTCCATAGACAAAAACTACTTCTGTCAGGGTGACTAGTTTCCCAACATTGAAACCTTGAACCTTCTGCACTGAAATAAAAACAAACTTATTGCACCTGATCAGAATTCTCTGCCTGCACCCCTAGATCTTTCTGTTCGATAACACTCCCCAAGGCCCTACCATTAACTGTGTTTGCCTTACCAAGATGCAAGACATCGCATTTATCTGAATTAAACGCCATCTGCCATTCCTCAGCCCACTGGCTCAGTTGATCAAGATCCCGTTGTACTCTTAGATAACCTTCTTCACTGTCTACTATACCACCAATATTGGTGTCAACTGCAAATTTACTATACATGCCTCCTATATTTTCATCCCAATCATTTATATAAATGACAAACAGTGGACATAGAACTGATCCTTGTGGCATACCATTGGTCACCTGTTTAACCTTTGCTCGTAAGATAGTCCTTACTTACGAGGGATCATTCCAGTGAACGTTCTCTGAATTGCCACCAATAAAATGATACCTTTACTTAAATAAGAAACCAAAACTGCTCACAGTACTGCAAACGTGGCCTCACCAACCCCCTGTACAGTTGCAGTAAAACTTCCCTACTCTTATACTTCAACCCCCCTGAAATAAGGACCAACATTCCATTAACCTTCCTGATTACCTGGTGCACCTGGCTGCTAGCTTTCTGGGTTTCATGTGCAAAGACCCCCAAGTCCCTAACTTGCAGCTTTCTGTAGTTTTTCTCCATGTAAACCACTTTCTGTTTTTTGTTCTCCCTTCCAAAATGAACAACTTCACATTTTCTCATGTTATACTCCCTTTACCAATTTTTTTACATGCTTATTTAACCTATCAATATCTCTCTGTAAACTATTTGTATGTCTTTCCACCTATTTCATCTTGGCCTCAACTCTACTTTCCGCATCTCGATTTTAAATCTGCTACCCCTTATCCTAAGACTATGACCTCTTGTTCTAGATTGTCCTACATGGAGCGACATCTTTTTTATGCCTGCTTTGTCAATGTCTTTTAGCATCTTATATAACTCAATTAGATCTCCTCTCTTTCTTCTGACCTCCAAAGAATGTAGGCTTAAATTGCTCAATCTCTCTTCATAAAACAAACCCCTCATCTCCAGAATCAATCCAGTGAGCCTCCTCTGAACTGCCTCCAATAAATTACATTCCTTCTCCAGTAAGGGGACAAAAATTGTACACAGTAATCCAGGTGCAGTCTCACTGATGCCTTGTATAGTTACAACATTACTTCCTTACTTTTATACTTTATTCCTTTAGCAATTAATGCCAAAATTCCACATGCCCTCCTACTACCTGCTGTGCGTACATATTATTTTTCTGCGATTCTTCCACAAGGCCAGCTAGATCCCACTGCACCAAAATACACTGATATTTCTCTCCATTTAGATATTAATTTGCATTTCTCTTCCTCCAACCAAAATAGATAACCTTACTCTGTATTAAGCATCATTTGCCAAATTTTGGCCCATTTTCCTAACCTGTCCATAGCCATTAGTAACTTTTTTATTTCATTGTTGCAACTTACTGTCCCACCTATTTTAAAGTCATCTGCAAATTTGGCTTTAGTATTTTCTAGCCCATATCCAAGTCATTAACACAGATTGTAAATGGTAGGGACCTGAGGACTAAACCATATGGCACCCACTAGTTTCATTCTGCCAACTAGAAAAAGAACCCATTTATCCCGACTCTCTGTTTTCTGTTGGTTAGCCAATCCTCTAGAAAAGCTAATAAATTATTCCTAACTCCATATGATCTTACCTTGTATATTAATCTTGTGTGTGGCACCTTATCAAATGCTTTTGATAAGCATTTTAAGGTCTTACTTCATAACCTTCTATTGACTGCCTAAATTCTGACTGCAGAACTTCATCTCCCTTTCAAATAATTGGAAGCAAAGAATTGTGGATGCTGGAAATCTCGAGAACACTCCGGGAATGCTGGAGAAACTCAGCCATTTTGGCAGCACCTGTGGAGAGAAAACAAGAATTAATATTTGAGTCGTCTGAAGTTCTGAAGAAATCATATTGGATTCAAATGTTAACTGTTTCCCTTTCCACAAATGTTGCCAGTCCTGATGAGTTTCTCCAGCATTTTCTGTTTTTGTTCCCTTTCTAATAATGATATTGGTTTCAACGTGGACCACAACTGCTGGCTGTTTACCTTCCACAGCTCAGGGTTCTCTGCTGTTACTTGGTGACATCCTTGACCTTGACACCAATGACATGTGACAATAAAATCAAAATCAAATCAAGGACACAGCACACCATCCTGGATTCTTGACTGCAGCCACAAAAACATTTCTCTGTTTCCTTCACCATTGAATCACCAAGGTTTTTCCAGGTTTCCTTCAACAGCCTTTTCCACACCCCATACATCTGAGTCACTTCTGGGCAGTGCTATGGAAATGTCACCAGACTAGAAGACCAGGCTAATATTCTGGGGATATGTGTTCAAATCCCACCATCCCAGATGGGAAATTTAAGTTCAATTGATACATCTGGAATTAAAAGCTAGTTGCCATTAAGATAACCATGAGACTACATTGGATATTTCTAATAGGTAGGCAATTAGATCAGGTGGTAAAGAAGGCGTATGGCAATGCTTGCCTTTATTGGTCAGATAATTGAGTACAAGAGTCAGGGTATCATGCTTCAGCTTTATAAGACATTGGTTAGGCCACACTTAGAGTATTGTGTTCAATTTTGGTCGCCACATTACAGGAAGGATGTTGAAGCTTTGGAGAGGTTGCAGAAGAGGTTTATCAGGATGCTGCCTGAATTAAAGGTATGAGTTATGAGGAGAGGCTGGAAAAACTCAGGTTGTCTTCTCTGGAGCAGTGGAGGCTGAGAAGAGACTTGACAGAAGTCTATAAAATTATGAGATACATAAATAAGGTTGGCAGTCAGAATCTTTTTCCCAGAGTTTAAATGTCTAATACCAAGGGACATGCATCTAAGGTGAGAGGGGGAAAGTTCAAAGGAGATGTGAGGGACGAGATTTTTACACAGAGTGGCAGGAGCCTGGAACGTGGTGGTGAAGGCAGATACAACAGGGGCATTCAAGGGGCTTTTAGATAAGTACATGAATATGCAAGGAATGGAGGGATATGGACCAATGGCAGGCAGAAGATATTAGTTTAATTTGGTGTCATGTTCAGCAGAATATCATGGGCTAAAGGGTCTGTTCCTGTGCTATACAGTTCTATGTTCTATCCATCCTGTTTGCAAATATTCTTCAGGGAAGAAAATTTGCCATCCTTAACAGTTCTAGCCTGCATGTGAATTCAGGCCCACAGAAATGTGTTTGAATCTTAACCATTTTAATAAATGGCCTAGCAAGCAACTCATTGAATGGAAATTGTGTGTATGTTGGGGGGTGGGGGTCAACAAATGCTGGCTTGTCAGTAATGCCAACACTCCAGAATTTTTGAAAACTGTCCAGAGGAATCATCACTCTTGTTAGTATTCAAATCTACATACTAGTTGGAGAGTCAGATGCTCTTTGGAGACCCTGTACTACCTGCCTGTACCTTTCAAAAGCCTGGTAGGTTAAGCTATCCCAGAATACACTTAAGCTGTAGAGTGACCACATCTACTGACATGCTATTCATATTGCAATTACCCTCACAAATGTGATATCAGCTGCTGTTCAAGTTCTGAAACCTGGAGCTCAAGCTGCTGCAAATGACATTATTTCCTGCACATTTGGTTATCCAGGACAGGAGAAGCATCCTAGAGTATCCATTCTTCATGCCCTTCCTTTACTGATTAGATACACATTGCTACTGCAAAAAAAACTGATACACCTTACTAATACACACTATTAAGTTTATTTTATTTGTAAATTAACTAATAATTTGTGCAATAAAAGTAATATAATTGAAGCATTCACTTTCCTAGTTTAGAAATAGGACAAGGAAAACCAATTACTAAAGACTAATAAAAGGGATCAAAGATAGATACCTCTTTCCCCCGTGTGCCAAATTCCGCTGTGAATAAAATTCCCAACTTCACAATTTGTCTAAATCTCACTGAGGCATGATTTCCTGACTGAAATTTTCCATTCTAGTGTATGCAGTGTTCCTATGGAACATGAGTGGTGGAGGGAATGAATGTTTGTGGATGTAGTGCCAGAGGAGACTGAGGGGGAACATGATGTAGATGTATAAAATTATGAGGGCATAGATAGGGTAGACAGGAAGAAAACTTTCTCCTTGATAGATGGATCAATGATCAGGGGCACAAATTTAAGCAAGGGGCAGGAGGCTTTCTCCCAGAAGGTGGTGGGAATCTGGAATTCACTGCCTGTTAGGGTGGTTGAAGCAGAAATCATCATAATATTTAAGAAGTATTTAGATATAGATTTGAATTGCCAGGACATACAAGGCTATGTGCCAAGCACTGGAAAACTGGATTAGAATACATAGGTGGTTGCCTGGCCTGTGCAGTCTTTGTGAGCTGAAGGGCTTTCTTCTGCGCTGTAGACCTCAATGACTACAGCTGTCACTGGACAAGTCAGATTCCAGACTGAATTTCTGACTTGATGGATCATATTTTGTTTCGTTTTATTCGATAAGGTTTTACTGACTCACAAGCATGCAATGCTGCAGTGTGGTTTGAACAATAAAATATGCAAAAGAAAAGATATAATAGAATAAGCCAAGCTACTTAGACGTAACACAATTTGAAAGTTTTTGAAACAGGCAGTAAATATACAATTCCATCTATACCAACACCATCACTTTATAGTATTCAACGACTGGACAGCATTTCCTTTTCCATCAAGTCTATTAGTTTCACTTAACTGTTTCTTTCAATCTCCACTCTTGAGACTATGATAGCGCCTTCCTTGACCGTTTATGCAGCTAAACTTTCTCAGATTTAAATAACCCATTCAGAGTTCTAACAATTCCACTCTGGAACTTTCAAACTAAAATCCTTAAACTGATGTAACCCATTTCGTCACTGTTCTGAACCACGTCCTTTCTTCAGGAGAAAGTGTTTCATACATCCATCCTTAACCAGGACTTCTGTGAACTAGAAACAAAAGCATTCCAAGCTATAAGATTTTTCCCTGACCAAAAATAATCTCTTCCTGACTTTTCTAACAGAAAACAATCTAATGCTATTTAATGTTTACTATGTATGCTTGTCAAACTCTTCCCATTGTAATTGTAATTCCCATTATTACTGTAGGGACTGATTCTCTCATACTGTCTTAAAAAAGCCATGTGACAAAAATACTGACAAGTAAATTATTCAATCCCCTCATATGCAGAACAAAACCAACATGACGCCAACCTATAAAATAAATGATATTAATAGATATTATTACATGCCTCATATCACAGATTGCATGACCAGAAAGTTTCCAATATCTTTAGTTTACTTAGGTTTAGGGTAAAAGTTCGGCACAACATCGTGGGCCGAAGGGCCTGTACTGTGCTGTACTGTTTTATGTTCTATGTTCTATGTTTATGTCCATCACCATCAGTAGTAGAGCACTATGTTAAATAGATAATCCTGTTCCATGAAATAGTCAAACTGTATTGCTTCCTTTTGTGGGAAACTGATGTGATTGAATGAATTGTCACATCATGCTAAATTTTTAATGTTTGGAATAATTTTAACTTCTAAAAGAAGAAGGACTTGTATTCATATAGAAACTTTTAAAACTCAGCAGACTCCATATTATTTTAGGCAATAAAGTACATATTTGTTTTCGGAGATATGGTAACCAAATTGGGCTCAGCAAGCTCCCATGAACAGCAGTGAGATCATTACAAGACAATCTGTTTCTTATTATAATGTGTGTTGAGGAATTAAATATTGGTCCCAACAGGGGAGATCATTCTGTTGCTCTTGTTTAAAGTAGTGCCATGGGATCTTTCATGCAACCTGAAAGAACAGATGAAGATTCATTTTAATATCTCACTTCAAAATATAACACTTCGAAAGTGCAGTTCTCCCTCAGTAATGTAGTGGAGTGTCAGCTTTGTTATTCATGCCCATGTGTTTAGATTGGTACTTAAACCCACCACCTTGTAACTCAGGTGAGAGATCTATTAACTGAGTCATTGCTAACATGCTATAAGCTATTAAATTATCTATGAAAATAAGGGAAGTATAACAATCAATTATATGTAACAATTCTATCTAAAATCAAATTGTAATTAATAACTACTTTATTTTTCTTCTTTGTTTCAGCATCTCATTGTGAATATTATAACAGAGGTATGTAATGTTAACATTATCTAATAACTGGCCTCATCCTTATTCCTAGTACTTGAAACCACAAATACACCAGATTATGTGGCTCATCTAAACTGCCCAGAATGGGTTGACCTCAATATAATTAAAATTACACAGTGCTAAAGCCTAGTTCCATCACCAGAAATCACAAATAGACCCAGTGCAGAGTTTTGCTATAACATGTTTGAAAATAATATAAATGCATTTAGGATAAGAGTTATGACACTGCACTAAGGCAAGCAGCAGTGTATTGTTTTAAGAATTCCTCAATGTAGTATCCAGGAACCAAACATCTTCAGTTGTATCATTGATAAGGTTTCCTTCGTCAGAAGGTCAGAAGTAGGGATGCTCACAGATGACCACACAGATGTTCAGCACCATTTGTCATTCCCCTGATACTGAAGCAACCTGTGCCCCTATGAAGAAATACCTAGCCAACATAGAGCTTGGGTTATACATAAGTGTCAGGCAATGACCATTTCTAATGTGAGAGAACGTAATGATCCACCCTTATGTGTAACCCACTGTCAACATCATTAGATTACCAGTAACTAGCAACTGAATGGAACCAGCCATATAAATGCTATGGCTACAAAAGCAAGTCAGAAGCTAGGAATTCTGTTGCAAGTAACTCACCTCCTTATTCCCATAGTCTGTGAAACATCTGCAACACTTAAGGCAGGACTGTGATAGAATACGCTTCACTTAACTGGATGAATGCAGTTCCAGGAACACTCAAGTAGCTATCAGGGATAAAGCAGCCTGCTTGATTGACACCCTGTCAACACTTTGAATGTTCACCCCCTCCACCATTGTTTTACAGTGGCAGCAATGTGTACCATCTACAATATGCACTTAAGCAACTCACCCAGTCTTCTTGGACAGCACTTCCCATGCCATTCACCTCAAACACTGAGAGGGACAAGGACAGCAGATACATGGGAACACCACACCTGCAAGTTTTTCTCCAAGCTACAAACCAAACTAACTCGAAATATATCACTGTCCATTCACTGTCACTGAGGCAAAACTCTGCCCCTAACAGCACTGTAGGTTTACCTGCACCACATAGACTGCAGCAAATCAAAAGACAGCTCACAAGCAGCATCTCAGGGCAATAGGAACGGACAGCAAATGCTGGCATCTGATTTCCCATTCTGTGAATGAATTTTGTATGCTGAGGCTAGAGGTCTATATCCAGTGAAGTGTTTGAATTAGAAATGCATGTGTCTTTAAAACTCTAAGATCACTTCCAGATTAGATTCAGAGCTGATGAAAAGTCATCTAGACTTGAAACGTTAGTTTGCTCTCTCTCCACGGATGCTTCCAGCATTTTTTTGTTTTCAGAGCTGGTTAAGCTCATTCAACTCTGTATTCAATAGCCAAGCTCCCACCAACCCCTCCAACTCCACTTTAATTTAGTTTCTTCTCTTCGTATACTCTCCAATTGTGTTTTTGTTGTTGCACTGCCCCTGGTGTGACCCTGGTGGGTAGTGCTTGTTAATTCACAGTTTACTTGATTATTTGGGTGATTTAGTGATGCTTTAATTTCGCAAAAAGAGCCAAGTTTTTCCAGGGTCTGGCTAAAGTAGCCATCAATAAGGCAGGCTGTGAAGGGCATTGTGAAACCCATCTCATTCACAATTACGTCTGCATTTGGGAATCCCTGGAAACAGAGCACACAGACACTACAGGTACTATTGAAGCCTTTTTGGATAGTTGAGTACCATGGGTCTAGGGTGTACTATTTCACCTTTCTATCATATTTTCATTTCATACCTCCTAGTTTCTTTGTTTTAGAGGTGTCTTTTTGATTATAATTATGGTACCCCTGATGGATGTTTTTTGTTAAATTGTTGTTTTGATTTTTTATAAATAAGAAAAGGAACTGAGTTTTTAAGGTCAACTCTGTTCCTGATATGGCAGGACTGACATATAAAAATGAGATGAGGAAGAATTTCTTTAGTCAGAAGGTGGAAAATCTGTGGAACAAAGACAAAGTTGCTAGAAAAGCTCAGCAGGCCTGGCAGTAATTTGAAGAAAAAATCAGAGTTAATGTTTCGGGTCCGGTGACCCTGCCTCAGAACTCAATTTCTTTACTCAGAGGGTGAAGAATCTGTAGACTTCATTGCCACAGAGGGCTATGGAAGCCAAGTCATTGAGACTTCTCAAGACAGAGATGGACAGCTTCTTGATTAGTAAAGGGATCAAAGATTGTGGAGTAAAGGCAGGAGAATGAATTTGAGAAATGTATTAGCCATGATTAGGCAGAAATTCAAGGAGCTAGGGTGGAAGCTTAGAGCTAGAACAAACAGAGTTGTTATCTCTGGTTTGTTACCCGTGCCACGTGCTAGCGAGGCGAGGAATAGGGAGAGAGAGCAGTTGAACACGTGGCTACAGGGATGGTGCAGGAGGGAGGGATTCAGATACCTGGATAATTGGGGCTCATTCTGGGGTAGGTGGGACCTCTACAAACGG
>NC_063334.1:126778447-126803625 GCF_021869965.1 Rhincodon typus
AGGAATAAAAGAATGACTAGAGTAAGATTGGGGCCGGTCAAGGACAGTAATGGGAAGTTGTGCGTGGAGTCCGAAGAGATAGGAGAGGTGCTAAATGAATATTTTTCGTCAGTATTCACACAGGAAAAAGACAATGTAGTCGAGGAGAATACTGAGATACAGTCTATTAGACTAGACGGGATTGAGGTTCATAAGGAGGAGGTGTTAGCAATTCTGGAAGGTGTGAAAATAGATAAGACCCCTAGGCCGGATGGGATTTATCCTAGGATTCTCTGGGAAGCTAGAGAGGAGATTGCAGAGCCTTTGGCTTTGATCTTTATGTCGTCATTGTCTTCAGGAATAGTGCCAGAAGACTGGAGACTAGCAAATGTTGTCCCCTTGTTCAAGAAGGGGAGTAGAGACAACCCTGGTAATTATAGACCAGTGAGCCTTACTTCGGTTGTGGGTAAAGTGTTGGAAAGGATTATAAGAGACAGGATTTATAATCATCTAGAAAGGAATAATTTGATTAGGGATAGTCAACACGGTTTTGCGAAGGGTAGGTTGTGCCTCACAAACCTTATTGAGTTCTTCGAGAAGGTGACCAAACAGGTGGATGAAGGTAAAGCGGTTGATGTGGTGTATTTTGATTTCAGTAAAGCGTTTGATAAGGTTCCCCATGGTAGGCTATTGCAGAAAATACGGAGGCTTGGGATTGAGGGTGATTTAGCGGTTTGGCTCAGAAATTGGCTAGCTGTAAGAAGACAGAGGGTGGTGGTTGATGGGAAATGTTCATCCTGGAGTTCAGTTACTAATGGTGTACCTCAAGGATCTGTTTTGGGGCCACTGCTGTTTGTCATTTTCATAAATGACCTGGATGAGGGCGTAGAAGGATGGGTTAGTAAATTTGCGGATGACACCAAAGTCGGTGGAGTTGTGGATAGTGCAGAAGGATGTTGCAGGTTACAGAGGGACATAGATAAGCTGCAGAGCTGGGCTGAGAGGTGGCAAATGGAGTTTAATGCGGAAAAGTGTGAGGTGATTCACTTTGGAAGGAGTAACAGGAATACAGAGTACTGGGCTAATGGTAAGATTCTTGGTAGTGTGGATGAGCAGAGAGATCTCAGTGTCCATGTGCATAGATCCCTGAAAGTTGCCACCCAGGTTGATAGCGTTGTTAAGAAGGCGTACGGTGTGTTAGGTTTTATTGGTAGAGGGATTGAGTTTCGGAGCCATGAGGTCATGTTGCAGCTGTACAAAACTCTGGTGCGGCCGCACTTGGAGTATTGCGTACAGTTCTGGTCACCGCATTATAGGAAGGATGTGGAAGCATTGGAAAGGGTGCAGAGGAGATTTACCAGGATGTTGCCTGGTATGGAGGGAAGGTCTTATGAGGAAAGGCTGAGGGACTTGAGGCTGTTTTCGTTAGAGAGAAGAAGGTTAAGAGGTGACTTAATAGAGACATACAAGATGATCAGAGGATTAGATAGGGTGGACAGTGGGAGCCTTTTTCCTCGGATGGTGATGGCTAGCACAAGGGGACATAGCTTTAAATTGAGGAGTGATAGATATAAGACAGATGTCAGAGGTAGGTTCTTTACTCAGAGAGTAGTAAGGGAGTGGAATGCCCTGCCTGCAAAAATAATAGACTCGCCCACTTTAAGGGCATTTAAATGGTCATTGGATAAACATATGGATGATAATGGAATAGTTTAGGTTAGATGGGCTTCAGATTGGTTTCACAGGTCAGCGCAACATCGAGGGCCGAAGGGCCTGTACTGCGCTGTAATGTTCTATGTTCTATGATCAAATGGCAGAGCAAACCGAAACAGCTTAAAATTGCTGCTATGTCTTACGGTAAGAGATTGGGCGAACTGGCCCTGTATTCTTGAGAGCTTCAAAGAATGAGAGGTGAGCTTATTGAAAATTGCAAATACTTAAAGGGATAGACAGGGTAAGATATTTTCCCTGCATCTGGTTGAGGAGTCCAGAATCAGGGGACACAGTTTAAAATCAAGTGGATGACATTCAGGACCAGAATGAGGAGTTTTTTTTCAATTCAATGTTGAGAGCCTTTGGAATTTTTCTTTACAGAGGGTGTCACACTTTGAGTATGTTTATCATTGAGATTGATAGATTCCTGATTACCAGCAGCATTCAAAGTTCTGGGGATGAGGTGGCTGAAAAGCATTGACTTATCCCATCAGTCACAATGACATTGAATGGTGGGAGAGATTTAACATGCCCAATCCTGCTCCTATATTCTTCAGTTCCTAACTGTTTATTTTTTGGTGCTGTGAAGTACTTGGAACATGCATTTATAGGTTTTGGGATGTTGCACCTGCTTTTAATTAATTTTTTTTAAAAATTGTGTTCATTAGACTTCACTTCAGCCCCACATTTCTGATCTTTGGGCACCCTGTGCAGAGGTGGTTGCATACTGGGCCTGGCTAAAGTAGCCTTCAGTAGCCTTCAGTTAATCTGGGCAGGCGGCCTATGAAGGGAGCATTATGAGTGACTGCCAGCCTCTGTTTTAAGACCATAAAACCATAGGAAATACGAACAGGAGCAAGCATTCAGGTGGTTGACCCTGCTCTACCCTTAAATGGGATCATGACTGATCTCAATACTCCTCACCTATTGTGGCTATGGACATGCCTGGATGTCCTTGAAGATACAGCATGGGATGTTAACTTGTGTTATTTGAAACTTTTTGAGATAGGTGGGAACTATAGTGACTGGGGCCATTATTTTAGAGTCATAGAGTCATACAGCACAGAAACAGACCCTTCAGCCCAACTCATCTATGCTGATCTGGTTTCCTAAACTGAACTAGTCCCATTTGCGTGTGCTTTGAGCTTGTCTAATTAACAATGGAAGAGGATAGGCCACTAGTGAGTCTAAAAGGAAGAGGTACATGTTTAGTTAATGAGATTGTTTAGTGCAGAATAGCAAAAAAGTACAATTTACATTACTCAACAAATATAATTACTAAAGACTCCTCAGAAACACGCATGTATTTCCTACAAATGCCAGCTTCTTTCTCCACCCAGAGACTGTGACATCATCAAATTGGGTGGAGCTTAATGCAGCATCAATATTAACTCTTTCAGAACCATTTCTTTTTACTGGAATTGTTAAATCCCAGGACTGGTAACGGATTGGAGACTTTTTTTTTCCCAGACCTGGGAACCTGCAAACATCTTCTACTGATAGGTGTAAATGTCATCACTTTTGCCAAATGTATAGTTGAAAATGATAGCAGGCAGCAGAATTTCCCGCTCTCCTCCTCAGCAGTAGCACAACACAAAATGTGGTATTGAAGGACGTTATACAGTATTGCCCAGTTGTCAAGTATTAAATGCAAATGATGCTTGTTCTTTATTTTATTTCAGTACATGGAAGCAACCCACATTTCATCAACAACATGAATGGTCTCACCATTTCCATAGATTTTGTCAACAAAAGGTTGTTACTTGAAAAGTACAACAATACAAGAGTACTCCAGTTGAGCTTTTTGTTCACTCCAGCCCTTTACAAAGCTATTTCCAGTAAGGACCAACATATCTAATTGTTAGAAATTTTGTTGACATCCATAGCTAAAATGTAGGCTAAGAATTCCTTTGATTGCTTTATTTTCCAGTATTGTAAATGTGTTCCTGGAGATTTCCTCTGCTCTTTCTAATGTGTATGCATTCTTGATTAACCTATTTTTCTTGAATTATTATTTTTAAATCCCAATCTAATCTATCCAACAAAAATAGGGCAAATTCAGGGCAGAAAATAGAAGTCAGAATGACCAGCCTCTTTCTTGCCAGGTAAAATTTGGCTGTCTGTACTGCACGAGATGGACTGCAGTTGTTCAAGAAGATAGTTCATCACCACCTTCTCCAAGGCAACTAGGCAAGGGCAACCAATTTTGGGCCAATCGATGGTGCTCATCTTCCATACAAGAATTTTTTAATGAAATTATGTGGCTCCCAACTGCATACCTTTTGAAAATGCAATACACTGCATTTCATGCCTCAAAATTGTCTTTTGGCAAGCTTGTAAAAGGGGTTAGAAAAGATTAGTTTTGCTTGGGTAGTTAAAATTGTTTTAGATATTAAGCAGGAAGAAATTTGGAAAGTGATCGGGAAGCAAAGAGAAAAATTAAAACAATAGTCCGTTTGAATTGTTATTTTATAACTTGAGTAAAGTATTATTCCTCAATTTAAGAAATTTACAACAGTAATATTAATACATGCTTTAGCATTTATAATTTATATTTGTCCATATAAGGATCTGAACATGTATGCCTCGAATTTTACATGGTGAAATGCCTGATGTTTGGCTAGGTCTTTCATCTGTTCTCCACCTCCCAGTCCAATCCATTATTCTAGTTTTTTTGTGGCTAGAACTTCTTTAAACTTTATCCTGTCTCACAGATATTTCTTTTTTTTAGATTCAGATAAATATATGTCACTGGAATCTGTGAAATATCCCAACTACTTCATCCGTTACTTTGACAATGGGACCGTTACTTTGGAGAAATGGCAGATGGGTGATCTGTTTCAAAAGCAAGCTTCATTTGTAGTCCATAAGAATAGATGGTTTGCCAAATACAATGCATTTGAATCATACACCTCTCGACAAGAATTCCTCTTTGCCAATCCTAATGGGATTATATCAATGGAAAAATATGATGCCAGAAAAAGGATGGCTATGAGTTTCAAGATCACAGGTATTTTGTTTGCTTGTTCCTAGGACATAGCCAGCAAAGCTGCAACTTATCAAAGAATGTACAGAAGGCAATTTAGTTTCAGTATAAGTAAGAATTCTTCAGCAAATGGTATTCTTATTCATGAATTTTCAGGGATAATCAACTGAATTATGATGGATTGGTGGATCATGAAAATGCGAAATGTTGCATAGATTCATACAGTGCAGAAAAGGCCCTTCAGCCCTTTGAGTCTGCACCAACATAACTACCACTTCGTCTATTCCTCTAGGACCACAACAGAATTGTTCCCTTTAGATTTGCTAAAACCTATACTCTCCCCAGCTCCTTTTTGAATGCCCCCCTCCCCCACCATTGCTCTGCTGTAGACTTACAAGGAGTTGTTCCTAATCTACTGTGGCCAGATCCTGCTTTATTCTAATAAAATCTGCCTTCCCCCAGTTCATTTCCATCTTTTGCAGGCCATTGTTTCCCTCATCCAGAACAAATTTGAACTTTACTGTTGTCACTATCACCTAAATGTTCCCTCACTGCCACACAGAATATTTGTCTGACTTGTTTCCCCAGAACCAGATCCAGCACGGCGCTGTCCCTTGTTAGGCCTTCTGTGTACTGATACATAAAACTCCCCTGGATACATTTCAAGAAATCCATCCCTCTAAACCCTTAACACTATAACTAGCCCAATTTATGTTGGGTAAATTGAAATCCCCTAGTATACCCAATTATTACTCTTACACATCTCTGTGAACTGTCTACATATTTCTGTCCCCTTAATATTCTTAAGTTCTATCCATTTAGCCTCATTTGAGGACCCTTCCAAGGCATCATCTTTCCTTATTGCAGTATCTGACTCCTTAATTAATAGCACTACATTACCATGCTTTTTACACCCTCCTCTGTCTCACCTAAAGATCCGATTCCCAGGAATAATAAGTTGCTAGTCCAGCCCTTCCCTCATCCATGTTTCTGTGATGGCAACAATATCATATTTCCATGTATCAATCCTTGCCATTAACTCATCAATCTTACCTATTACACTCATGGCATTAAAATAAAGACAATCCAACCTTACCTTACTCTCTCAACACTCAACATAGCTGAACTCACTGTGACTTGTCGTAGCATGATTTGTAGCATGATTCCCTTGCTGTAGCATGATTTGTCTCTGTTTCATCGATATTCTGTGTCCCCTCCCCCCCGTCAGACAAGTTTAAACTCCTCCCAGTAGCACTAGCAAACCCACCTGCATGGAGAGACTTATTTAAAATTTCGAGAAAATTTGTAGCTCAGATTGTGGATAAGTTTGTAGACGTGCTTGCCAAGCCCGTGGGTTTGGTCACAAACGTTTCATCACCCTGCTCGGTAACACCATCAGTGTGCCTCCGGTGAAGCGTTGGTGTTCTGTCCCACTTGTTATTTATATGCCTCGGTTTGCTGGCTTGGCTCATATTACTTCCAATTCTGTTTCTCAGTGTTTTGTACACAGGGTCTAATTTAACGTGTTTGTTGATGCAGTTCCTCTTGGAATACCAAGCCTCCAGGAATTCTCTTGCGTGTCTCTGTTTGGCTTGTGCGATTATGGATGTGTTGTCCCAGTCGAATTTGTGTCCCTTGTTGCCCGTGTGCAGTGAGACAAATGAGAATTGGTTGTATCTCTTGGCGGCTAGTTGTTGCCTTGAAGGAGCTTCAAAAAAATGACTCCACAGGAACCATGGCCACAGTTGTGCAGACTTTGCATTTGATTAAGACTATTTGGCACCCCCAAGCCTGTGTTACCATTTTTCCTCATTCTTTTAAAGGGTGCAGATGTCCTTTGTTGATTTTGAAATCATAACCAGAGCATTAGCCTGGGCC
Organism: Rhincodon typus; assembly: GCF_021869965.1. NCBI lineage: Eukaryota > Metazoa > Chordata > Chondrichthyes > Orectolobiformes > Rhincodontidae > Rhincodon > Rhincodon typus. Next base: position 126,785,004 of record NC_063334.1, read on the forward strand.
TCTTATTTACTAGTCCAGTTCTATTACCAGTACACACCATCACCCCCCAGGTACTTGCTGAGAGAAGAATGAGTGACAAGTGCTGATCATGGCGATCTGAGTTTGGCCTTAACTCCACTTTCCTGCCAACACCAATAACCTTTGACTTACTTGTTAGTCATGAGTATATCTACCTTAAAGCATTTAATGACCTGTCTCCATCTTTCTGTAGGCAAGAGAGTTGCAAAGACTGAAACCCCTCTGAGAGAAAAAACCGTCACATCTTTTTCTCGAATAAGAGAAATCTTATTTTAAAATGATGTCGCACAGTTCTAGTCTGTTCCACAAGGGGAAACATCCTTTCAGCATCTACTCTGTCAAATCTCATCACAATATTGTACCTGTCAAAAGCTTCTCCTCATTCTTTTAAACTCCAAATGATATAGACTCAATTTATTCAATCTGCCATCATTAGATAATGTCCTCATTCCAGATATCAATCAAGCAAATTTTCTCTGAACAATTTCTAATGCATTCACATCCTTTCTTTAGTAAGGAGACCAAAACTGTACACGGTAGTCCGAATGTGGCCTCACCAATATTCTGTCCAAGTATAACAAAGCCTCCTTTATTTTACATAAAATAAAATAAACCAGGTTTGCGGGCGGCACGGTGGCTCAGTGGTCAGCACTGCTGCCTCATTGCACCAGGGACCCAAGTTTGATCCCAGCCTCGGGTAACTGTCTGTGTGAAGTTTGCACGTTTGCCCCCATCTGTGGGGGTTTCCTCCGGCTGCTCCGGTTTCCAAAGATGTGCAGATTACATGAATTAGCCATGCTAAATTGCCCCACTGTGTCCAGGAATGCGCAGGCTAGGTGGATTAGCCGTGGTAAATGTGGTTAATGGGGATGGGGTGGGTCTGGGTGGGATGCTCTTTTGAGAGTCAGAAATAACTGCTAAACATAAATAAGGATAATTATATGGAAATGAGGGTGGAGATGGCTGGAGTGAACTGGGAAAGAGGTTCAGCAAAAATGACGGTAATGAATAATGACGAATATTGAAAGAACTAGCTCATGACTCACAGCGTGCATATTTTTTTTTCCTTTATTTATTTACGGGATGAGGGCATCGCTGGCCAGGCAGCATTTATTGCCCATCCCTAATTGCCCAGAGGGCAGTTAAGAATCAACTATATTTCTGTGGGTCTGGAATCACATGTAGATAAGACCTGGTAAGGAAGGCAGTTTCCTTCCCCAAAGGGCATTAGTGAACCAGATGGGTTTTACCTGACAATCAGCAATGGATTCACAGTCGTTGTTAGATTCTTAATTCCAGATATTTATTGAATTCAAATTCCACCATCTGCCGTGGTGGGATTTGAACACAGGTGCCCAGAATGTTATCTGGGTCTCTGGATTAACACACCAGCAATAATACTGCTCAGCTATTATCTACCCCTATAACTCTCGGAGGAAGAAGGATTCTAGGGATAGGATAAACCAACCATGATTAACCATGTTATTTAAGGACAATATCAAAGTGAAGTTAAAAAAACATACAATGTGGCAAAGACTAGTGGTAAATCAGAGGACTGGGAAAGTTTTAAAAGCTTACAATAGATGACCAAAAAAACAAAGATGGAGAAAATAAACTATAAAGACAAATTAGCAAGTAACATAAAAATTGGCAATAAGACCTTCTTTAAATAGAATTTCTACAATGCAGAAAGAGGCCATTCAGTGCATTGAGTCTGCACTAACCCTCCAATGAGCATCCCCCCAGATTCACCCCATCCTTGTAATCCTGCATTTACCATGGATAATCCATCTAGCCTACACATCTCTGGACACTACAGAGCAATTTAGCATTGCCAGTCCACCCTACCTGCATGTCTTTAGAGTGTGGTAGGAAACCAGAGCATGGGTGGAAACCCATGCAGACACGGCGAGAATGTGCAAGCTCCATACAGACAGTCACCCAAGGCTGGAATTGAACCCAGATCCCTGGTCCCATGAGACAGTAGTGCTAACCACTGTGCCCTTTAAATGGGGGGGGAGGGTGAAATTGGGGGTTAGTTCTGCAGTAACTGAATAGTCCAATCCTGGAACTGCGGATTCTGCAACAATGGGGCAGGAGGTGTATGAGGGGGTGGGTGGTTGGAGCTCTTTATATTCTGTACGCTCTTTCTGCTGGTTGTGTTTAGCTTCTGTGTGCTCCACACAGTGACGGTTGAATTGATTGGAGCCTTTGTGGATGCTTCATCTCTAGTTTGTAGTTTCCAGGGCAAGTGATTCCCACATGTTAGTGGGAATGTTCCATTGATTAGGGAGATTTTCAGGGTGTCCTTGTAGCATTTTGCCTGCCCTCCTAAAGATGTGTTACCATTGCGGAGCTCAGAGTATAGCAATTTTTTAGGGAGTCTTGTATCAGGAATGTGGACAATGTGACCTGCCCATCTCAACTGGTCTTGCATGACCAGTACCTCAATACTGGCTTGGGCAAGTGGATGGGGAATGGACATGTAATATTTTAACATCAATTGTTCATTATACATCACCATCATACAGTCCGAGCAGAGTGAGGTCTTGACCCAGTGCAGGGAAAATTCAAGATGACTGGAAACCAGGCTGTGCTGTAGGATGGGGCTAACTGATAGCATTACAAAAATACTAAATATTTAAGGGACTAAAATGGAGGAGGAAATAAACACAATAACTATAAGTACTGGGGAAACTAATAGTGCTTAAGGCCAAAGAATCCCGCGGACCTGATGGAATGCATCTTAAGATTTCAAAGAAGTACCTACGGAGATAATGGATCATAATCTTTCAAGAATTCTTAGATTCTGAAAAAAGTCCCAGAGGATTGGAAAAGTCAATGTAACACCCATATTCAAAAAAGAAAGGAGACGAAAATCAATAACCACAGGCCAGTTATCTTAACATCTGTCTTGGGAATGTTAGAGTCTATTAATGAAAATGTAATAGCAAAGCACTTAGAAACAAATAATATAATCAAACAGAGTCAGCGTGATTGCATGAAGGGGAAATCATACATGATAAATTTGTTGCAGCTCTTTAAGGATGTAATAAGCAAGATAGATAAAAGAGAACGAGTAGATGTAGTATATTTGGATTTTCAAAAAGCATTTGATGAGGTAATGCACTAAACTCTACTTTTAAGAAAATACCCTGTTGTTTCGGAGGTACACATTAGCAGAGACTAACAAATGGAAGACAGAAAACATTACAGCAAACAGTTATTAACTGGCACCTATGGGACCAGGAGTGTGCCAGCTGATCAAATATTCCAGATAATTAAAAAGTTCACATAACCAATGTAAAAACGCACACCAAGTAACAGAAATGTAACGCAGGGCTACACACATCACTGTTATACTTTACTTACAGCATAAATCACTTTCTTTTTCTTTTATTCATTCACGGGATGTGTGCATCCCCTGGCCAGGACAGCATTTATTGCCCATCCCTAATTGCCCAGAGGGCAGTTAACAGTCAACCACATTGCTGTGGGTCTGGAGTCACATGTAGGCCAGACCAGGTAAGGGTGGCAGTTTCCTTCCCTGAAGAGCATTAGTGAACCAGATGCGTTTTTCTAACAATCAGCAATGGATTCATGGTCATCATTAGACTCTCAATTCCTGATTTTTATTTAATTCAAATTTCACCGTCTTCCATGGCGGGATTCAAGCCCAGGCCCCAGAACATTACCTGGGCCTCTGAATTAACAGTCCAGTGATAAAAATGTGAGGCTATCACCTCCCCTTAAATAATAATGCAACTTTTCCTTAGATTAAACTCTTCGGCAGAGAGCCTTCTCACCCACGCCCTCAACTGACTATTTGAATATTGTGATAGATCGTGGTACTGGAGGAGAAATTGTCTCAAAATTGAATCAACTGTTGATATTTTGTGTAGCCTTTTGATTGAACAACAAGTATATTTACATTGAGGTAAATAATTTAAAAACTATCATAACTGGACAGAATAATACAGAAAACTTTGTGGTATACAATTTTTGCCAGTTTATCAAGAGTGCCAGTTCAAACAAAGTTTGCTGTATTTACAATATAGTAGATGCACACATTCTATTGAGACACTTCATAGAATTTGTCCTGCCTTCCAGACCACTCAATGTAATCATGTAATACTGACATCAATATTCCATCATCATTGTTATGCACACTGCTAATGTCTTAGTAGTCTACAACCTGCATTAATTAAAGTCCAGATTTGGGGGAATTGGTAACAGATTCAGTCAAGACTCTGTTTGAACTGGAAATGTTACATGAGGTCGAGGCTGCAGTCACTTGTTCCCCTAACATCCTCACCATTATTTGGAATTAAAGATTTCTCTGTACCTCCCCGTGCCCCCCGCCCCCTCCACCCCCATCCCCTCCCCACCACCCCCCCATAACATGATAGGAAGGAGAGTGGCACTGAAATTCCAAATGATATTTTAACAAAATAATGCACAGGAAATTTGAATTTAATGTTTAGTTTGAGGGAGAGGAGCAGGTCTAAGACTAGTTTTAAAGTTATATTTTTAAAGTTTTAAACTTAAGAGCAACAATGAGGACGCACAGATAGATATGGCGAATATGAACAGGGGAATTAGTTTAAGGGATAGATTGATACAGATGCAGTGGTAGACATTTAAGGAGAGATTTTGTAAGACTCAGCAAAAGATACATTCCGTCTATGTTGCACTCCTTTACATGCATTTGGAAAGGCAAAGACTGATTAGGGATAGTCAGCACGTCTTTGCGCATGGGAATTTGTGTCTCACAAATTTGATTGAGCTTTTTGAAGTGGTGACCAAGAAGCTAGATGTAGCAGAGTGGTTGATGTTGTCTACATGGACTTCAGCAAAACATTCAAAGCCTGCAGTACAGGCAGATCACACCATTCAATGACCATGGGGTGATTGAATAGGGCATGGAATACAAAGGTACAGCTGCAAAGAAGGTACACAAAAAGCAAGATCAACATTAGATTTGAAATTTGAGAGGTCCATTCAGAAATCTAATAACAGTGGGGAAGAAGCTGTTCTTGAATCTGTTGGAATGTGTGTTTAAGCCTTTGTGTCTTCTGCCTGATAGAAGAGGTTGGAAGAGATTATAACTGGGGTATGAGGAGTCATTGATGATGTTGCTGCCTTTCTGAGGCACCAAGTAGTGTAGATGGAGTCAATGGATGGAAGGTTGGTTTGTGTGATGGACTGGGCTGAGTTTACAACTCTCTGTAGTTTCTGATAGTCCCAGGCTGAGCCGTTGCCATACCAAGCCATGATGCATTTGGATAGAATGATTTCTATGGTGCGTCTGTAAAAGTTGGTGAGAGTTCTTATGGACATGCCGAATTTCCTTAGCATTCTGAGGAAGAAGTAGTATTGTTGCACTTTCTTGACTGTTACATCAACGTGGGTGGACCAGGTCAGATTGTTGGTGATCATCACTCCCAGGGAATTGACACTCTGAACCATCTCCACCTCAGATCCATTGATGTATAGGGGGCATGCCCTCCTCCTTGCTTCCTGAGGTCAATGATCAACTCTTTAGTTTTGCTCCCTCTCATCCCCGTCTCCTTGACCTGACACAACCTGTCCATCTTCTCCCCCACCTATCAGCCCCTCCCAACCCACTGACCAATCCCCACCACTCCCTACCTGCAATCACCATCACCATCCCATCTACCTTCCCCAGCCCCAACCCTCCTCTCTATTTATTTCTCAGCTCCGTTCCCCCTCCCCATTTCTGAAGAAGAGCCCCAACTCGTAGCGTCAACTTTCCTGCTCCTCTGATGCTGACTGGCCTGCTGTGTTCCTCCAGCTCCATGCTGTGTTGTCTCTGACTCCAGCATCGGCAGTTCTCACTGTCTCTCTTATCTTTTTATTCTTTTTATCCTTAAACTATTCAAAATAGCACCAGATCATGGTGACAGTTGAAGATTTTCTGTATTTCACTGTAATATTGGCTGTAAAATGCAAGTGATAATAAATTATTCAGTTCAAAATTAGCAAACTGCATGAATACCCTCCCCTTTTCTCACACAGTGATGTGATTTGCTCCCATCTGCCCTGTCAAGACCCCTAAGAATCTTGTATGTTTTAAAGTGTAATTGAGTACAAGATAGGGAGAGCTTGATGGAGTCATAACAGGCATGTTTGGTTACTGCATCAATCAGCTTGCACTCCTCAGCCATATGCTTGTGGAAAAACTGGCATGTAACAGTTGATATCTCATTCATGTGTCAATTAATCATGACAGAGCTACCTAAGTTCGTTTACAGCTATATTAATGCTAAAAGGAAAATCAGGGAAAGAGTAAGGGCCACGAAGGACAACAGAGGTAATTTGTGCATGAATCAGAGGATGTAGGTTGGGTTCTAAATGAATAGTTTTGGCCAATACCAGTAAGAGGGATGACAGGAGATTAGAAATCAGGGATAAGAACTATGATATGCTTAAAGGGATTAGCATAGACAGAGAACAGGTTCTGAGCGATCTTGCAGGCTTAACATAGAAACAGAGAAGATAGGAGCAGAAGTAGACCCCTCAGTCCTGCTCCTCCATTCAATGTGATCATGGCTGATCATCCAGTTTACTCCCCTAATCCTATGATCCCTCCCATCTGCTTGATCCCTTTCGCCACAAGAGGTACATTTACCTCCTTACTGAAAACACATTTTGCACTCAACACTTGTCCTCATCTCAGTCCCAGAAGATTTACCCCTAATCCTCAAAATATGATCCCTGGTTCTGGAATCCCCCACCATCGGACACATCCTTTCTGCATCTATACTGTCTCATTTCTTTCAGAATTTTCTAGCTTTCCATGAGAAACCACCCCCACTTCCCCAAACCGGCCATTGTTCTAAACTCCAGCGAATACAATCCTAACCACTTCAATATCTCCTCATACATCAGTCCTGCCATCCCAAAACTTCGCTGCACTCCCTTTATAGTACAAACATCCCTCCTCAGATAAGGAATCAAGATTGCACACAATATTCCAGATGTGGCAGCACCAATGTCCTGTATAATTGCAGAAAGACATCCTTGTTCCTGTAATCAAATCCTCTCACTATGAATGTCAACGTATAGTTTGCTTCTTTACTGCTTGCTGTACCTACATGCTTACTTTCAATGACTGGTGCATGAGGACGCCCAGGTCTCATGCACATTCCCCTCTTTCAGTTTAGAGCTATTTAAATAATAATCTGCCTTCTTGTTTTTATGACCAATGTGAATAACCTCACTTTTTTCCACATTATACTGAATTTGCCTACTCATTCTGCATGTCCAAATCACCCTGCAATAATCTCTGCATTTTCATCACAGCTCACCTGTCCTACCAATTTTACGTCATCTGCAAAGCTGAAGCTATTACATTTATTTCCTTCATCTAAATCATGAACATATATTGTGAATGGCTAGGGTCCTAGTACCAATCTCTGTGGCTAATCACTGCCCATCAGTCAAAAAAAGATACATTTTTTCCAACTCTTTGTTTCCTGTCTGCTGACAAATTTTCATCCATCTCAATACACTACCCCCAATGCCATACGCTTTAATTTTTCACAGTGCAACTTAGTCACAACCCTTCTGAAAATCCAAATAAGCCACATCTATATTAATGATTTGGATGAGGATATGGGAGGCATCTTTAGTAAGTTTGCAGATGATACTAAATTTGTGAAGTATTGCATTTTGGTAAAACAAACAAGGGCAGGAGTTATACAATTAATGGTAGGGCCCTGGGCAGTGTTGCATAGACCGAGGGGTTCAGGTACATAATTCTTTGAAATTTGCATCACAGGTGGACAGGATGGTTAGGAAGTCATTTAGCACACTTGCCTTCATTGCTCAGACCTTTGAGTATAGAAGTTGAGACGTCATGTTAAGGTTGTACAGAACATTGATTAAGCCTTTTCTGGAATATAGAATCAGAGAATCATCATTGAATTCCTACAGTGTGGGAGCAGGCCATTCAGCCCATTGAGTTCCACTAATCCCCTGAAGAGCATCCCACCCAGACCCACCCTATTCATGTAACTCTACATTTCCCTTGGCTAATCCATCTAGCCTGGACATCTTTGAACTGTGCATTTCTGGTCGCCCTGTTATAGGAAGGTTATTATTAAACTGGAAAGGGCTCAAAAAAGATACACCAGGATGTTGCTAAGAATGGAGGGTTTCAGTGATAAGAATATGCTGGGTCATTTTTTACTGGAGCATAGGAGGTTGGGGAGTGAGCTTATAGAGATTTATAAAACCATGACAGGCATAGATAAGGTGAATAGCAAAGGTCTTTTCCCCAAGGTAGGGGAGTTCTTTTTAAGTTGAGAGGAGAAAGATTTAAAAAGGAGATGAGGGGCATATTTTTACAAGAGAGTGGTTAATGTGTAGAATGAGCTGCCAGAGAAAGTAGTGGATGCAGGTAGATACAATGAAAGACTGTACGCAGATTAAAGTCACCCAAAATTACAAATGGAAAAGTACATGAATAGGAAAGGTTTGGAGGGATTTAAGCCAAATGCAGGCAGGTGGGACTATTTTAGTTTGGGAAATTTGGGGGTGAAGACTAATTCAACCGAAGGATCTGTTTCAATGCTGTATGACTCTATGACGCTGACTTTATACATGCACTGGCTCCCCTGATCAACTCCACTAGCTTGAAGAATTCCAGGAGATTTGTCAAGCATGATTTTCCTTTAGTATATTCATGCTGACTGTGTCTAATTCTACCACTGGTTTCTAAGTGAGCTGCTATAAAATCTTTGATAATGGACTCCAGCATCTTCCCCACTATGGACATCAGCTACGCTGGGCTATCATTCCCTGTTTTCTCTCTACTTCCCTTTCTAAATAGAAGGATTGCATTAGCTAACATCCAATCTGTAGGAACTGTTCCAGAGTCTAAAGAATCTTGGAAGATGACCACCAATGCATTCATTGTTTCCACGTCCGCTTTCTTAAGTATTCTGGGATGTGGATAAAGCCGTGAGGATTTATCAGCTTTTAATTCCATTTATTCTTCAACATTATTTACCTACTAATACAGATTTGCTTCAGTTTCTTCCCGTCACTAAAGTTTGTGTTCCCTGTCATTTCTGATATGTTTCTCATATCCTTTTTGAAGACAGAAGGGAAGTATGAATTTAGAGATAGCAAGAACTGCAGATGCTGGAGTCAGAGATAACGCAGTATGGAGCTGGAGGAACAAAGCAGGCCAGGCAGCATCAGAGGAGCAGGAAAGTTGACGTTTCGGGTCGGGACCTTCTTCAGAATTTAGTTTGTCAGCCATTTCTTTATTCCCCATTGTAAATTGCCCTGTTTCTGAACATAAGGGACCTATATTAGTTTTTGTCAATCTTTTTTCTCTTTATATACTACTAGAAACTTTTGTAGTCAGTTCTTCACAAGCCTTACTGTGATACTCTATTTTCCACTTCTTAATACATTCCTTGGTCATCCTTTGCTGACTTCTAAACCATTCTCAGTCCTCACATGTACTGTTTTTTTCTTGCCAATTTATATGTCTCTTTTTTGCATCTAATACAATCTCTAACTTCCCTTATAATCCCTGTTTTGGCTACTGTCCTCTTTATAATCTTGTGTTAAATAGGAACAAACAATTTTTGTAGTTCATCCATTCACTCTTTGAATATTTTCGATTGCTTACCCACTGTTGTTCCTTTCAGTAACATTTCCCAACCCATCATAGTTGACTCACACCTCATAGCATCGTAATTTCCCTTATTAAGATTCAGTCACAATCAACAACCTCACTCTCCATCTAGATGAAGGATTTGATCACATTAAGGTCACGCATACCAAGGGCTCTCTCACAACTACATTACCAATTTTTTCTTTCTCATTGCATAATGCCCAGTCTAAATTGACCTTTTCGGTAGTTGGTTCCTCAACATATTGGTCCAGAAAACCATCCTCTATGTACTTGAGAATGGAGCTGTCAACCATTAAACACCAGTTTTTTCCATGAGCATATGACTGAGGAGTGCAAGCTGATGATTGTCTCTTCTCTCACTTGGGTCTGTCTGCTTTGTAGGTGCCAAACATCCCTATTATGATTATGTCAAGCTCTCCCTGTGGGCTAATTGGACTCACCAAATCTGTATGCAGATTAAAGTCACCCAAAATTACATATGTTTCTTTACTGCAAGCGTCTCTGATTTTTAGTTTAATGCCATTCCCAATATCACCACGGCAGTTTTGTGGTTTATGTACCAATCCCACTACTGTTTTTTGCCCCTTGGTATTTCTCAGTTCTTTCCGCATAGGTTCAACATGGTCTGAGCTAATATCGTTTCTTAACATTGTGTTAATATTCTCTTTAATCAGTAACTCCACTGGCTGTTCACATCCCCTTCAGGATGCCATAGAGCCATATCGCATAGAAACAGACCCTTCAAGATAGTACAACCAGCCCAGGCTGACCATAATCCCAAACAAGTCCCACCGGCCTGCATTTTGCCCATATCCCTCCAAATATTTCCTATTCATGTACTTATTTAAATGTATTTTAAACGTTACAACTGTACCCGCATCCACTACTTCCTCTGTAAGTTTATTCCATACATGAACCACCCTCTATGCAAAAAAATTGCCCCTCATGTCTTTTTTAAATCTCTATCCTTTTATCTTATATGCCCCCTAGTCTTGAAATCCCCCACCCTAAGGAAAAGACATCTGTCATTCACCTTATCTATACCCCTCCTTATTTTATAAACCTCTATAAGGTCACCTCTCAACCTCCTAAACTCCAGTGAAGAAAGTCTTTATAACTCAAACCCTCCATTCCCAGCAACGTCCTGGTAAATCTCACCTGAACCTTCTCCAGCTTTAATAATATCCTTCCTATAACAGGGCAACCAGAACTGGACACAGAATTCCAGAAGAGGCTTCAGCAAGTCCTTTACATCCTCAACATAATGCCCCAACTCCTATATTCAAAGGTCTCAGTAATGAAGGCAAGCATGCTAAATGGCTTCTTAACCATCTTATCTAAATGTGAAGGAAACTTCAGAGAATTATGTACCTGAACCCCTAGGTCTCTTTGTTCTACAACACTGCCCAAGGCTCTACTTTTAATTGTATAAGTCATGTCTTTGTTTTTCCAAAATGTAATACCTTGCATTTATCCAAATTAAAATCCATTTGCCACTCTTTAGCCCGTTGACCCAATTGATCAAGATCTCTTTGTAATCTTAGATAACCTAAGATAACTGATCACTATACTGCCAATCTTGGTGTCATTCCCAAACTTAATAACCATGTTTTCTATACTCTTATCTAAATAATTTATATAAATGACAAACAAAAGTGGACGCAGTACTGATCCCTGTGGAACTCCGCTGGTCACAGGTCTCCAGTCCAAAAAACAAACCTCAACCATTACTCTCTGTCCTCTATCATTAAGCTAATTTTGTATCTGACTGACAATCTCACCCTGAATCCACTGTTATCTAACTTTACTAATTTGTTTACCATCTGGAAGCTTGTCAAAGGCTTTACTAAAGTCCAAGTAAATAATGTCTACCGCTCTGCCCTCGTCAATCTTCGTGATTACTTCCTCAAAAAACTCAATCAAATTTGTCAGACACAATTACCCTCACACAAAACCATGCTGACTATCCCTAATCAGTCCTTACCTCTCTAAATGTACACATAGAGCATAGAACAGTACAGCACAGTACAGACTCTTCAGCCCACGATATTGTGTCGACCTATTATCCTACTAAGATCAAACTACCCTACATTTTACTATCCTCAGTTGTGGAATTCAATTTTAAGGGAATAGACAAGCATTTCTGTGGCCACAAATGAGACTCCAGAAATGGCTTTTCTGATGAAGGGTCTAGGCCCGAAACGTCAGCCTCTCTGCTCCTATGATGCTGCTTGGCCTGCTGTGTTCATCCAGCCCTGCACCTTGTTGTCTCGGATTCTCCAGCATCTGCAGTTCCTACTATCCAGAATGGTGTGTTGCCTCCCTGGTGCTAGGGTCAAAGGTGTGGTTTTATGTGAATGATTTAAAGTTGAAAGTAGGAGGCTTGATCAGTATGTTTGGAGATGATACAAAAATTGTTAGAGGGGTAAATAATGAGGCAGATAGCCTCAAATTGCAGGAGGAGGTAGCCTAGCTGGTCAGATGGACAGATCAAAGGCAAATGGAATTAAATCTGGATAAATGTGAGGTCATGTACTTGAGCAGGACAGACAAGGCAAGATAACAGTAGGGTCCTGGGAAGCATTGAGAATCAGAGGATGATCTTTAAGGGTGGATAGACAGTTTCTTTTAAATTCATTCATGGGATGTGGGTGTCACTGACTAGACCAGCATTTGTTGATCATCTGTAATTGCCCAGAGGACAGTTAAGAGTCAAAATTGCTGTGGGCCTGGAGTCACATGTGGGCCAGACCAGGTAGGAATGGCAGTTTCCATCCGTAAAGGATGATAGTGAACCAGATGGGTTTTTCCTGACAATTGGCAATGGTTCCATGGTCATCATTAAATTCTTAATTCCAGATTATTATTCAATTTGAATTCCACCATCTGCTATGGTGGGATTCGAACCCAGATCCCGAGAACATTATCTAGGTCTCTGATTAGTCTAGCGATAATATCACTAGGCCATTATCTGCCCAAAGGCATATGGGATTTCTGCCTTTATTAGCCAAGGCAGAGAGTTTAAAAGCAGGGAGGTTATGCTGCGCCTGTCTAAAATATTGGTTTGACCACAGTTAGAATATTATGTACAGTTCTGGAATCTATATTATAGGAGGGCTGTGATAACATTGGAGAGGGTGCAGAGGGAGATTGACCAGGATGTTGTCTGGGCTAGAGAGTGTTAGTTATGAAGAGAGATTGGACAGATTCGGCAATTCTAGAGCTTACTTTGGAGCAGCTGAGTGCTGGTACAGAGCAGACTGGAAGCTTAGAGTGGAGCGGGGATGGCTGTTGGACTGGTGTCTGGTGCGGATGGTCAAACCATGAGTGGAGGCCCTGCACTGAGCTGCGACAACGTAATGTTTATTTGAAATTTTTTTACCTGACTGTAATGTCAATCCTTTAACAATGTTTAATTTCTAACTTAATTTTTAAACTCCGTGAAGTAAAGCAACTACTTTTTATTCCTCTTCTGTATCCAAGATTTGTACCTAGGTACTTGTACCTAAGATTGCGCTATAAGAGGCAGACATTGTAAAAGCTTTTCACTGTACTTCTACAATAGAGTATATGTGACAATAAAGGATATTTTATTCTATTCAGAGATAGCAAGAACTGCAGATGCTGGAGTCAGAGACAACACAGTATGGAGCTGGAGGAACACAGCAGGCCAGCAGCATCAGAGGAGCAGAAAAGTTGATGCTTTGGGTCGGGACCCTGCTTCAGAAATGGGTCTTGAAATTTCTGAAGAAGGGTCCCGACCTGAAGTGTCAACTTTCCTGCTCCTCTGATGCAGACTGGCTTGCTGTGTTCTCCTATTCTATTCAGTTGTCTTTGGAGCAGAGGAGATTGAGAGGAGACATGACTGAGATGTATAAAACTATGAGGAGCATAGATAGGGTAGACAGGAAGGAACTTTTCTCTTTGACGGAGGGATCAATGCCCAAGGGCATAGATTTAAGGTAAGGGGCAGAAAGTTTAGAGGAGATGTGAGGAGAGAAACATTTTCAGCCAGAGGGCAATGGGAATCTGGAACTCACTGCCTGTAAGAGCGGTAAAGGCAGAAACCCGGAAGTGAGGCAATCCATCGCAACAGACCCCAGAGTTTAAAAGCCAGGTGGGAAAACACACCAATACTTCATCAGAGGCTGCACTGAGGATGTTACCAAGCACGGTAACGAAATGTCTGCGGAACAACAAACCAGCTCAGCGAGCCAACCAACCTCAACACCCACAACCCGAGCTACAAATCTATTCCAAAACCTTAGAAACCCTTATAACATTTAAATATTTAGATGTGTACTTATTATGCAAAGGCACACAAGGCTATAGGCCAAGTGCTAGAAAATGGGATTAGAGTAGTGAGGTGGTTATTTTAGACTGGCACATAGTCAATGGAAAGGAGAGCCTATTTTTGTGCTTTGGCTCTCTATGACCTTGCCAAATTTCACACTCATTGCAAAGCAAGTCCCTCTTGTGCTTCATAAGACTGAGCCTCATGTTGAAGGAACGTTCCCCCACTACCCCCACTTCATTCCCCCCATCCATCCCACTTCTCTGACGTGACTGTTATTGGGATGCCCAACTCATTGAATGCCTGGTGAGAAGAGAAGGCTGTTTCACTAAATGGGATCTCTTTGTGCGATGGAAGTGGTGCCTGTGGTTCTGCTGAACTCCAACAGGGGAACAGCCAAATGGTTTCACAGACCAGTGTACAAAGACATTGAGGAAGACTGCGAGGAATTCCTAAACTGCAATAGGGTTAGGCGACATCCTGGTAAACCTCATCTGCACATCCCTCCTATAATGTGGATTCCAGAACTGCATATCCTGTGTATCATGCCAGAAATGTGACATGAGTTTTGAACACATGGAAAGTCTGACTGTCATGAAGCAAGGATTATTTAGTTGGTTGGCATCAGGTCATTATAAATATGGAGGGGAATTAAGGATACATGAAGAACTGTACACCGTATTTACATGCCATAAGCCTGTGGCCTACATTGGTTTGAGATGTTCCTTTGTCTTTCTGTTCCCCCTCTCATCGGCCTTCCTTCACGCACCTGTGTGGGTCAAAATCCTGGAATTACCTCCCTGATTGCATTGTGGGTCTACCTACAGCAGGTGGATGCAGCGGTTCAAGAAGGCAGCTCACCATCACCTTCTCAAGGGGCAACTAGGGACGGGCAAGAAATGCTGGCTAGCCAGTGACACTCACATCCCACAAATGAATAGGAAAAAGAATCTTTTTACAGCTAGAGTACATTCGACCTCTCTAGCTTCTCTCCTGTATCATCACCAGCTGCAGATGGAAACCTTGGCAAACTGCTCAGCTTTCTTCCTTACTGTCCTCCTAAGCTGCCTTCTTGAATCACTGCATTCCACTTGGTGTAGGTAGACCCAGAATGGCGTTAGAGAGTTACAGGATTTTGACCCAGTGACAGCGAAGGTTGAGCAATATATTTCTAAGTCAGGATAGTGAGTGGCTTGGAGGGGAACTTGCAGGGGATGGTGTTCCCATAAATCTGGTTCTCTAGCCTTTCTAGATGGTTGTGGGTTTGAAATGTGGTGTCTAAGGAATCTTGTTGAACTTCCTCAAAGCATCTTGTAGATAATACACGAAAGAAAACAAAGAACTATGGATACTGGAAATCAGAAACAAAAAGAGAAATTGCTGGAAAAACTCAGAAGGTATGGCAGCATCTATGGAGAGAAAGCAGAGTTAATGTTTCAGATCTGGTGACCCTTTTTCAGAACGTTGCAGATAGTATTTACTCATTCACAGGATGAGGGCGTCGCTGGCTAGGCAGCATTTATTGCCCATTCCTAATTGCCCAGAGGGCAGTTAAGAGTCAAACACATTGCTGTGGGTCTGGAGTCACATGAAGGCCAGACCAGGTAAGGATGGCAGTTTCCTTCCCTAAAGGACATTAGTGAACCAAATGGGTTTTTCCAACAATCAACAATGGATTCACGGTCATCATTAGACTGTTAATTCCAGATATTTATTGAATTCAAATTCCACCATCTTCCGTGGCGGGATTCAAACCCAGGTCCCCAGAACATTATCTGGGTCTCTGGTACACATTACTGCTACTGAGTGTCGGTGGCAGAGGGAGTTGATGCATGTGATATGGTGCCAATCAAGCGGGATGCTTTGTCCTGGATGGTGTCAAGCTTCTTGAGTGTTGTTGGGGCTGCACTCATCCAGGCAAGTGGGGAGTATTCCATCACACTCCTGACTTAAATGTTGATAACAGCAACATCGTAAAATATTGTGGACAAATATGACTTTATTTAACAACACACAAAGAATATCAGTTTACAGAGAGCAATAGTGAATTTTCCACAACATGTGATGACTCTGCTCGTAGTTATCAATTATACAAAGCAACACCCCAGAACAAAATATTTTTCGTATTGCATTAATAATATTAAAAATCAAGGAAGTAAACTGTATTTAAGTAAATAGTACCATCATTTTGGACTTTAATGTAGAAACAATACTTTGGAGATAATAAGCCTAGTGTTTGCCAAATGCATTCTCACGGTTCTGTTGTCTTTACAGAGTGTGACTTTGCAATACCGGAGTACACCTTATGCAAATGGGTATATAGGCCATGTGAAAGTCCCTGTTTAAAGACCTGCCAGGATCCATTTGGAAGTAAATGCACTCTATCAATAAAGTAAGTACAGAATCACTTTTCTCAAAGCTATTGTTTCATCATGGGCTGAAGGCCCTGTACTGTGCTGTACTGTTCTATACACAAAATTAAATGTACAGCAGCAGAATTAATATTTCTGGTAAAATAAGTGTGCAAGATGTTTCAAGTTCATTGAATACCAATCCATTCTGGATCCCTTGTCAGTTCATCTTTGTCCAAATGAGCAGTTATTCTGTCCCTGATAAGCGACCATAGTAATTTTGCCACAGTGATGTTAGAACAATGTACCCATTGGTTTGTTATTTAGCACAGGAATATTCATACAATCATGCAGTACAGAAGAGGCCCTTCAGTCAATTGAGTCTGCAATAACAAGAAACTCCTATAAATCTACAGTAGTTTCCAGCACTTGGCCCAGAGCTTTGAATGTTATGACATTTCAAGTACTCATCCAAGTACATTTTAAATTTTGTGAGGTTTCCTGCCTCAACTGCCCTCCCAGGCAGCGGATTCCAGATCCCCACCAGATTCTCTCAAACCTCCTTCCTCCTCACAATTCAAAGCTCCAGATGCACCATCCAGGTGAAGCAGTGATTTCCTTGTATTGCATTCAGTCTAGCCTGCTGCATTCACAGCTCACAATACAGTCTCCTCTTCAGTTTGGAAACAAAACACAGACTGAATGATCACCAAACACCTACACTCTGCCCTTGTAAAAGCAACCCCGAGCTTCCAGCCTGTTACTTCAACACACACCATGTTCCCATGCCAATGACATGAGCTGCTTTCAGCACAGTCATCCCACTTTCACCTATTAATGGTCCCCATTATTGGCTTTACTTTCTCCCTGGTTTGCTATCAACCAAACCTTCTCCCTCCCCGCAATACAAGGCTTTATCTGGCTGCACATTGGCCCAGTGGTAAACAATGCTGCCTCACAGCACAAGGGACCCAGGTTTGATTCCAGTCTTGGGCAGCTGTCTGTGTGGAGTTTGCATGTACTCCCCGTGTCTGTGTGGGTTTCCTCCCACAGTCTGAAGATGTGCAGGCTAGATGGATTAGCTATGCTTACAGGAATGGAGTGGTATGCTCTTTGGAGGGTCAGTGTCATTCAATGGGCCAAATGGCCTGCTTCCACGCTGCATTCTATGAACCCTTTGTCTGTATAACTTTCTTTTTTTAAGAATCCCTACAGTGTGGAAACAAGCCCTTCGGCCCAACAAGTCCGCACCAACCCTCAGCGAATCCCACAGAGACCCATTCCCCAAAACTACCTAATCTACACATCCCTGAACACTATGGGCAATTTAGCATGGCCAATCCACCTAACCTGCACATCTTTGGACTGTGGGAGGAAACTGGAGCACCCAAAGGAAACCCAAGGAGACACGGGGAGAATGTGCAAACTCGACACAGACAGTCACCTGAGGGGGAATCGAACCCAGATCACTGGCGCTGTGAGGCAGCAGTGCTAATCACTGAGCCATCATGCTACCCTTTTCTGTTTTGAAGAAAGGCCACTGGACTCTGCTTTCTCTCCACGGATGCTACCAGACCTGTTGGGGTTTTCCCAACATTTTTGATTTCATTTCTGTTCCAGCATCCATAGTTATAGAGTAGTAGAGATATACAACATGGAAACAGACTCTTCGGTCCAAATCATCCATGCTGACCAGATATCCTAAATTAATCTAGTCCCGTTAGTAGCATTTGGCCCATATTCCTCTAAACCCTTCTAACTCACATACCTATCTAGATGCCTTTTAAATGTTGTAATTGTACCCGCCTCCGCCACTTCCTCTGGCAGCTCATTCCATACTCGCACCACCCTCTGCATGAAAAAATTGCTCCTTAGGTCCCTTTTAAATCTTTCCCCTCTCACCTTAAACCTACGCTCTCTAGTTTTGGACTCTCCTACCCTGGGGAAAAGACTTTGGCTATTCACCCTATCCATGGTGATAGTGACCACAATTCGGTTACGTTTACTTTAGCGATGGAAAGGGATAGGTACATACCACAGGGCAAGAGTTATAGCTGGGGGAAAGGCAATTATGAGGTGATTAGGCAAGATTTAGGATGCATAGGATGGAGAAGGAAACTGCAGGGGCTGGGCACAATTGAAATGTGGAACTTGTTTAAGGAACAGCTACTGCGTGTCCTTGAGAAGTATGTACCTGTCAGGCAGGGAGGAAGTGGTCGAGCGAGGGAACCGTGGATTACTAAAGAAGTTGAATCTCTTGTCAAGAGGAAGAAGGAGGCTTAT
>NC_063334.1:126808625-126822725 GCF_021869965.1 Rhincodon typus
TTACTAAAGAAGTTGAATCTCTTGTCAAGAGGAAGAAGGAGGCTTATGTAGAGATGAGGCGTGAAGGCTCAGTGAGGGCGCTTGAGAGTTACAAGTTAGCCAGGAAGGACCTAAAGAGAGAGCTAAGAAGAGCCAGGAGGGGACATGAGAAGTCTTTAGCAGGTAGGATCAAGGAAAACCCTAAAGCTTTCTATAGGTATGTCAGGAATAAAAGAATGACTAGAGTAAGATTGGGGCCGGTCAAGGACAGGAGTGGGAAGTTGTGCGTGGAGTCCGAAGAGATAGGAGAGGCGCTAAATGAATTTTTTTTGTCAGTATTCACACAGGAAAAAGACAATGTTGTCAAGGAGAATACTGAGATACAGGCTATTAGACTAGATGGGATTGAGGTTCATAAGGAGGAGGTGTTAGCAATTCTGGAAGGTGTGAAAATAGATAAGTCCCCTGGGCCTGATGGGATTTATCCTAGGATTCTCTGGGAAGCTAGAGAGGAGATTGCAGAGCCTTTGGCTTTGATCTTTATGTCGTCATTGTCTTCAGGAATAGTGCCAGAAGACTGGAGACTAGCAAATGTTGTCCCCTTGTTCAAGAAGGGGAGTAGAGACAACCCTGGTAATTATAGACCAGTGAGCCTTACTTCGGGTGTGGGTAAGGTGTTGGAAAGGATTATAAGAGATAGGATTTATAATCATCTAGAAAGGAATAATTTGATTAGGGATAGTCAACACGGTTTTGTGAACGGTAGGTCATGCCTCACAAACCTTATTGAGTTCTTTGAGAAGGTGACCAACGAAGTGGATGATGGTAAAGCGGTTGATGTGGTGTATATGGATTTCAGTAAAGTGTTTGATAAGGTTCCCCACGGTAGGCTATTGCAGAAAATACGGAGGCATGGGATTGAGGGTGATTTAGCAGTTTGGATCAGAAATTGGCTAGCTGTAAGAAGACAGAGGGTGGTGGTTGATGGGAAATGTTCATCCTGGAGTTCAGTTACTAATGGTGTACCTCAAGGATCTGTTTTGGGGCCACTGTTGTTTGTCATTTTTATAAATGACCTGGATGAGGGCGTAGAAGGATGGGTTAGTAAATTTGCAGATGACACCAAAGTCGGTGGTGTTGTGGATAGTGCGGAAGGATGTTGCAGGTTACAGAGGGACATAGATAAGCTGCAGAGCTGGGCTGAGAGGTGGCAAATGGAGTTTAATGTGGAAACGTGTGAGGTTATTCACTTTGGAAGAAGTAACAGGAATACAGAGTACTGGGCTAATGGTAAGATTCTTGGTAGTGTGGATGAGCAGAGAGATCTCAGTGTCCATGTGCATGGATCACTGAAAGTTGCCACCCAGGTTGATAGCGTTGTTAAGAAGGCGTACGGTATGTTAGGTTTTATTGGTAGAGAGATTGAGTTTCGGAGCCATGAGGTCACGTTGCAGCTGTACAAAACCCTGGTGCGGCCGCACTTGGAGTATTGCGTACAGTTCTGGTCACCGCATTATAGGAAGGATGTGGAAGCATTCGAAAGGGTGCAGAGGAGATTTACCAGGATGTTGCCTGGTATGGAGGGAAGGCCTTATGAGGAAAGGCTGAGGGACTTGAGGCTGTTTTCGTTAGAGAGAAGAAGGTTAAGAGGTGACTTAATAGAGACATACAAGATGATCAGACGATTAGATAGGGTGGACAGTGGGAGCCTTTTTCCTCGGATGGTGATGGCTAGCATGAGGGGACATAGCTTTAAATTGAGGGGTGATAGATATAGGACAGATGTCAGAGGTAGGTTCTTTACTCAGAGAGTAGTAAGGGCGTGGAATGCCCTGCCTGCAAAAGTAGTAGACTCGCCAACTTTAAGGGCATTTAGATGGTCATTGGATAAACATATGGATGATAATGGAATAGTTTAGGTTAGATGGGCTTCAGATTGGTTTCACAGGTCGGCGCAACATCGAGGGCCAAAGGGTCTGTACTGCGCTGTAATATTCTATGTTGTATGTTCTATGTTCTATGCTCCTCATGATTTTATAAACTTCTATAAGGTCACCCCTCAGTCTCCTATGTTTTAGGGAAAATAGTCCAGCCTATTCAGCCTCTACCTATAGCTCAAAACCTCCAACCCTGGCAACATCCTTGTAATTCTTTTCTGAACCCTGTCAAGTTTCACAACATTCTTCCTATAGCAGGAAGATCAGAATTGAATGCAGTATTCCAAAAGTGGCCTTACCAATGTCATGTACAGCCACAACATGACCCTCCCAACTCCTATCCTCAATGCACTGACCAATAAAGGCAAGCGTACCAATGCCTTCTTCACTATCCTGTTCACCTGCGACTGTAGTTTGATTCTTTGGTTTTATTATTTTAACTTTCTTTCTCTCTGTCACCATATATCTGCTCACTCCTTTTCATCCTCACCCCATGTGATCAGCATTCTTTCAGTTCTGAAGAAGGGTCACTGGACTTGAAATGTTAACTCTGATTTTTCTCCACTGATGCGGCCAGACCTGCTTAGTTTCTCCAGCAGTTTCTGTTTTTGTTTCAGATCTTCAGCATTGCAGTTCTTTGTTTTACATTTGTGCTTTCTATCCACCCTGACCATCCCCCTCATAATCTTCTCCAACTCTATCAGGTCCCCCCTCCCAACCTTCTCTGCTCCAAAGAATACAGCCTAAACTTATCCAGCCTCTCTTCATATCTCCATCGCAGGCAACATCCTGGTGAATCTCCTCTGCACTCCTTCCAGTGCAATCACATCCTTCTGAAAGTGTGGTGACCAGAACTGTACACAGTACTCCAGCTGGGGCCTGACCAAAGTCCTGTACAGCTCCAACATAACTCTCTGCTCTTATAATACATGCAATGACTGATAAAGATGTGTCCCTTATGCTTTCTTAACGACCCTATTAACCTGTTCTGCCAACTTCAAGAATCTGTTGACTAGCACCCAAAGGTGCCGCTGTTCCTCTGAGCTTCCTACTATCCTGCCATTCAAGGAGTACTCCCTTGCCTTGTTACTTCTTCCAGAGTGCATCACTTCACACTTATCAAGGTTAAATTACATCTGTCACTGATCAGCCCATCTGACCAATCCATCCACATCTTTCTGTGACCCAAGACCTCCTTCCTCATTATCAACCACTCTACCAATTTTTGTATCATCCGTAAACCTACTTGTCATACCTCCCACATTCTCATCTATATTGTTTATATATATGATACATATAATATATTTATATATACAATGAGTAAAAGAAGACCCAGCACTACTCCCTGTGATACATCACTGGACACCAGCATTCAGTCACACAAACAGTCTTCTACCTCCACCACCATTGTTTCCCTCCCACCGATGACAGACTTACTGGCCTGTATATCCCTAGTTTATGTCTCCTATCCTTCTTGAAAAGTGGAACTACATTAGCTGTCCTCCAGTCGTCTGGCACCTCTCTGTGGTTGGAGAGGAATTAAAGATTTGGCGTAGAGATCCTGTAGGGGCTGCACAGTGGCTCAGTGATTAACACTGCTACCTCATAGTGCCAGGGATCCAGGTTCAATTCCAACTTCAGGTGACTGCCTAGTGGAGTTTGTACAATCTACCTCTGCCTACATGGGTGTTGTCCCACAGTCCAAAGATGTGCAGGTTAGGTGGATTGGCCATGCTAAATTACCCATGCTGTTCAGGAATGTGCAGACTAGGTGGAGTAGCCATGGAAAATGTAGGGCTACTAGGGTGGGGTGGGGTGGGTCTGGATGGAAGCTCTTCAGAGGGTCAGTGTGGACTGTTTCCATAGCATAGGGATTCTATTCCATAATTTTCTCAGTCAACTTTGGCCAGAACCTGCCTTGTTTTAACAAAACACAGTTGCTGGAAAAGCTCAGCAGGTCTGGCAGCATCTGTGAAGGAAAAAACAGAGTTAACGTTTTGCGTCCAGTGACCCTTCCTCAGAACCTGAGGAACCCACATTTTATTCCTGAATTCTACCCACACAGCCTCATTTGAAGACCCTTCCAAGATATTGCCCCTCTTTCTTCCAGTAGCTGACTCCTTGATTAATAATGTGATACCACCTCCTCTTATACCCTCCCTGTCCTGCCTGGAGATCCTATACTCTGGAATGTTGAGTTGCAAGTTCTACCCCTCCCTCAACCACATCTCCATTGTGACACAGAAGGAAGACATTTGGCCCACTGTATCTGAACGAGTTCCTCAGATGAGCATCATTACATAGTATCAGTCTCTTATTTTATCCTCCTCACCCTTGCACATTGCTTCTGTCTGAATAATCATCCATTTTCCTTTTGAATATCTCAGTTGAATCTGGTTCCACCACATTTCCAGACAGAGCATTGCATACCCTAACAACGAGCTGTGTGAGAAAAAAACTCGCCTTTGCTTCTTTTATAAATGATTTAAAATCTACTCCTCCTGGTTCTTGATCCTTGTATGAGCGGGGGCAGCTTCTCCCCATCTCCTCTTCACGGCCCCCCAGATCATGATTTTATAAGCTACATCCTCTATTCCAAGCACACACATATTCATACATAGATAAGAAAATGTGACAGCTCTGCAGAGATATTATGAGCGGCAAAAAGTAGGTTAAAAAGAAACAACGCCACTGTATGCCAAGGTTCTATATTCAGAAGATAGAATGATTTGACTTTTCACAGTTCTTATGGTTTCCCGCTGATGAGACTCAATTACTGTTAGCTGCAGAGCAATGAAAGATCTACAAACCAGATGTCACAGGAAACAGAGTTAGGATTGAACATAGAACATAGAACAGTACAGCACAGCACAGGCCCTTCGGCCCACAATGTCGTGCCGACCTATTATCCTACTAAGATCAATCTACCCTGCATACCCTACATTTTACTATCCTCCATGTGCCTATCCAAGAGTCGCTTAAAAGTCTCTAAATTATCTGACTCCACTACCACTGCCGGCAGCACATTCCACATGCCCACCACTCTCTGTGTAAAGAACCTATCTCTGACATCTCCCCGATACCTTCCTCCAATCACCTTAAAATTATGCCCCCTCATAATAGTCATTTCTGCCCTGGGAAAAAGTCTCTGACTATCCACTCTATCTATGCCTCTCATCATCTTGTAAACCTCTATCAAGTCACCTCTCATCCTTCTTCGCTCCAATCAAAAAAGCCCTAGCTCCCTCAACCTTTCCTCATAAGACCTGCTCTCCAGTCCAGGCAGCATCCTGGTAAATCTCCTCTGCACCTTCTCTAAAGCTTCCACATCCTTCCTATAATGAGTGACCAGATCTGAACACAATATTCCAAGTAAATTTGAGTTTTTCAAGACACAAAATACTCTAACAGAAGAGAGTGAGAGTTCTTTTCCTTGTAAATCTCTTCAGCAATGTTACATCTAGGTGTGTACTGAAAAAGTAAGACAGATCAGTCCAGATGTTGTTGTTAGGACATGAACAGCACAGATTCTTTGGGTTTTCTCAAGTTTGTTTATTCAACAATTTAAGTTATAAAACCTGTCTTATCTCTCCATTAAAATATTGACTTGTGTTTTCCACAAGATCAGTTGATTCGTAAACAGCAGGCAATCCCAGTTTTCTTTGACTTTTTAAGTTTTGAGTTCTAAGAGTTCCAATGAGTTGAGTTTAACCTTTTTAACCTCTGCTTGTAAGACGACCCTGTATGCTGGGGATTATCCTAGTGAACTTTCTCTAAACTCCCTCCAATGAAATAATATATTTTTTAAAAATAAGGCAGCCAAAACTTCTCAATGATGTGGTCTCATCAGCATCCTGCACAGTTGCATTAAGACTTCCTTACTCTTACACCAACACCATTGAAATAAATGCCAAGATTCCATTAGCCTTCCTGATTACCTGCTGCTCCTGTGTGCTGGCTTTCTACGTTTTATGCACAAGTTCCCCCAGTTCCCTTCATGTTGCAGCTTTCTGCAGTTTTTCTTCATTTAAATAATACTCTGTCCTTTGTTCTCCCTTCCAAAATGAACAACTAACCTCCTTCTTTGCTGTACATTTCCATAATCATGTAATTTCTTCTTCACTCACCTACATGCTTTTCTTAGGAAGACAGAATTCAGTTTTCAAAAGGACCTGCTTCTAATTAATGTAATCATACCCCAAATAATCATACACCATGCCTCAAAAGCATTTACTCATCACTTATCTTGTTGAATGTGATAACATTTTTCTGTTCTTTTCTGCAGGATTGAAGGTTGCTTCCCACATTGTGCAGAAGGCAAAGTGCTTGATGAAACAACATACAGATGCGTCCATTTGGATGAATGTAAGTTCTCAGAATGTTATGCTGCTAAAGTAACACTTTTATGTAATGATAGCCTCAGCCAGTAAGCTTATATTCCAGAATTCTTCAGCGGATGGTGAAAATGATCTTTAGAGAGTTACATATACAGTGCTTGTTTTCAAACATGACTTAATGACCCATTGCAATCGACTGCTGCAGGGATCAAAATAATAAAACCAAGAACTGTGGATGCTGGAGATTTGAAAGAAAAAAGGAAATTGCTGGAGAGAAACCCAGCAGGTCTGGCTGCATCTGTGGACAGAAAGCAGAATTAACATTTTGGGTCTATGTAGATTTTGGCTTTGGCATCTTTTATCTTCCCGAGGCCCTCTTGCACCACTTCAAGATACTTCCCAATGACTTCATATAGATTGCCAGTGCCCATTTTAAAAATCTGTTGCTGATCCAAATGGATTTTCTGCAGCTAGTCACTTTCCAAAATGTTGGGAGCCAGCCTTTGCACCACCATGTAGAGCCTGCCAGGGCAATTGGACTGTCTGTTGCTCATGTCTGTTGCCTATGCCCAGCAGCATTGTGGCTCAGTGGTTAGAAACTTAGAAATATCGAAACATAAAAGATAGCAGGAGGAGGCCATTTGGCCCTTCGAGCCTGCGCTGCCATTCATCACAATCATGGCTGATCGTCCAACCCAATAGCCTAATCTTCCTTTCTCCCTATAACCTTTGACCCATTCGTCCCAAGTGCTATATCTAGCCACCTCTTGATTACGTTCAATGTTTTGGCATCAACTACTTCCTGACATAATGAATTCCACAGACTCATCACTATTCGGGTGATGAAATATCTCCTCATTGCCGTCCTAAATTATCTACCCCAAATCCTCAGACTGTGACCCTCATTCTGTACACACCCACCATTGTGAACATCTTCCCTGCATCTACACTGTCCAGTTTTATTAGATTCCCCCTCATTCGTCTGAACTCTCACAAAAACAATCCCAACCTGGTCAATCTCTCCTCATACATCAGACCTGCCATCCCCGTAATCAGCCTGATAAACCTTCGCTGCACTCCCTCGACAGCAAAAGCATCCTTCCTCAGAAAAGGAGACCAAAACTGCACACAGTATTCCAGGTGTGGCCTCACCAAGGCCCTGTATAATTGCAACAATATATCCCTGAACCTGTACTCAAAACCTCTCGCAATGAAGGCCAACATACCATTCGCCTTCTTTACCACCAGCTGCACCTGCATGCTTACCTTCAGCAACTGGTGCACAAGGACACCCAGGTCCCACTGCACACTCCCTTCTCCCAATTTACAGCCATTCAGGTAGTAATCTGCCTTTTTGTTTTTGCTTCCAAAATGAATAACCTCACATTTATCCAAATTATACTGCATCTGCCATTGATTTGCCCGCTCACCCAATATGTTCAGATCATGCTGAAGGATCTCTGCATCCTCGTCACAGTTCACCCTCCCACCCAACTCGGTATCATCTGCAAACTTGGAGATGTTACATTTTTTTCCCTTATCCAAATCATTAATATATATTGTGAATAGCTGGGGTCCCAGCACCGATCCCTGTGGGACCCCACTAGTTACTGCCTGCCAATTTGAAAAGGACCCATTGATCCCTACTCTTTGTTTCCACTCTGCCACCCAGTTTCCTATCCATTTCAACACACTTTCCCTAATCCCATGCTATCTAATCGTGCGCAATAATCTCTTATGCGGGACTTTGTCAAACGCTTTCTGAAAGTCCAAATATACCACATCAACTGGCTCCTCCTTGTTAACTCTACCAGTTACATCTTCATAGAATTCCAACAGGTTTGTCAAGCATGATTTCCCCTTCATAAATCCATGCTGACTCTGTCTGATCCTGCCGCTGCTTTCTAAATGCTCCGCTGTAAAGTCCTTGATAATGGATTGGAGAATTTTCCCCACTACTGATGTTAGGCTCACTGCTCTATAATTCCCTGTTTTCTCTCTACCTCCCATTTTGAATATTGGCGTGACATTTGCTACCCTTCAATTTGCAGGGACTGTTCCAGAGTCTTTAGAGTCCTGGAAGATGACCACCAATGCATCCACTATTTCTAGAGCCACTTCCTTAAGTACTCTGGGATGTAGATCATCAATCCCCAGGGATTTATCCACCTTCAATCCCATCAATTTTCCAATCACCATTTCTCTACTAATGTTGATCTCCATCAATTCTTCACTCTCACAAAATCTTGCTTTCTCCAACATTTCTGGTATCTAATTTGTGTCCTCATTTGTGAAGACAGAACCAAAGTATGTATTTAATTGTTCAGCTATTTCTTTATCCCCTATTATACATTCCCTCACTTCTATCTGGAGGGGACCTACATTTGTCTTCACCAATCACTTTCTCTTCACGTACCTACAGAAACTCTTAGTGTCAGTCTTTATGTTCCCTGCAAGCTTACTTTTGTACTGCATTTTCCCCTTCTTAATCAATCCCTTGGTCCTTCTTTGCTGAATTCTAAACTGCTCCCAATTCTTGGCCAATCTCCAAGATTCTTCCTTGGATGGGATACTATCTCTTATTTCCTTTGTAAGCCATGGATTGGCCCTCTTACCCATTTTGCTTTTGCGACAGATGGGAATAAACATTTGTCGCAGTTCCCCCATGAATTCCTTGAACGTTTGCCATTTCCTATCCACTGCCATCCCTTTAAGTAACTCTCCCCAATCTATCAAGGCCAACTCATGCTTCATATCTTCATAATTTTCTTTATTCAGCACCCTCATCTCAGACTCAACAACCTCACTCTCCATCTTGATAAAAAAAATTCTATCATGATATGCTTGCTCTTCCCCAAGGGGTCTTGCACAGCTAGATTGGCAATGATTCCCTTCTCATTACACAGTACCAAGTCTAAGATGGCCTGCTGTCTAGTTGGTTCCTCCACATATTGGTCAAGAAACCCATCCTGTATACACTCCAGGAATTCCTCCGCTATGGCATTGTGGCTAATTTTATTTGCCCAATCTATGTGCAGATTAAAATCACCCAGGATCACCAATATTCCCTTGTCACATGCATCTCTATTCCCAACATCACCACTGCAATCTGGAGGTCTATATATGACAAACTCTAATGTTTTTTGCCTCTTGGTATTTCTCAACTCTACCATACAAACTCCATATTGTCAGAGGTAATATCCTTTCTCACTATTGTGTTAATTTCCTTGTTAACCAGCAATGCCACTCCACCACCTTTTCCTTTTTGCCTGTCCTTCCTAAATACTGAATATCCTGGGACATTATATTCCCAGCCCTGGTCACCCTGCAGCCATGCCTCTATAATCGCAATTATATCGTACCCATTTACATCAATCTATGTGATTCGTTCATCGACTTTATTGCAAATGCACAGTGCAATAAGGCACAAAGCCTTTAAGCTTGTCTTTTTGTCTCATTTTTATTTTACTCTATAGCCCAGTTGAATTTTATCCTTGGTTTCTCTACATATCACTTTTCTTATTCCTTTTTCTACTGTTTGTTTTTGTCCTTGCTCCCTCCTTCTCTGACTGCTTACATAGGTTCCCATCCCCCTGGCATATTAGTTCAAACCTTCCCCAACTGCTCTAGCAATCACTCCCCCGATGACGTCAGCCCCAGCCGTGCCCAGGTGTAAACTGTCCAATTTTTACAGATCTCACCTCCCCCAGAACCGATCCCAATGCCTCTGGAATCTGAAACCCTCCCCTGACACCACCTTTTCAGCCATGTATTCATCCTGTATATCCTGTCATTTCTTCTCTGACTAGCATGTGGTACCAGTGGTAACCCTGAGATCTCTACCTTTGAGATCTGTTTTCTTAACTTTCTTCCGAGTTCCCTAAATTCTGCTTTTAGGACCTCATCCCTCTTTTTACCTATGTTGTTTGTACTGATGTGTACTACAACCACTAGCTGTGCACACTCCCCCTCCAGAATGTCCTGTACCCACGCTGAGACATCCTTGACCTCGCATCAGGGGCAACACACCGTCCTGGAGTCTCACCCTCAACAACACTCCCTCCACAAACCACTGTTTGGTTGTGGTGACTATGCCGATGCAAAACTTCAGCCCGACCACCACTCAGTGTTGTCACAGCCCTCTGCTGGACCAGCAGGAGAGCACCCATGTGGCTAATGAAGCATTAAGAAGCAAAGCTTAATAGGGCAATGCTTACGTCAAAATGTGAAGTGGGGATGTCAGAGGTAGGTTCTTTACTCAGAGAGTAGTAAGGGCGTGGAATGCCCTGCCTGCAAAAATAGTAGACTCGCCCACTTTAAGGGCATTTAAATGGTCATTGGATAAACATATGGATGATAATGGAATAGTTTAGGTTAGCTGGGCTTCAGATTGGTTTCACAGGTTGGCGCAACATCGAGGACCGAAGGGCCTGTACTGCGCTGTAATGTTCTATGTTCTATGTTCTATGTGGTAGGGAGAGAAGGAGAGGACTAAATCAAAATAGAGTTTGAGAAGGAAATAAAGCACCCCATCCTCCACAGTGCCCACCTCTCCCTAAAGACATTGAGAGCTTTGGTGGATGCCATGCGCTGCCTCTCCAATGACACCCTGCCCTGAATGTAACCGCCGAAGAGGGATAGGCATACGGCGCAGACAACACACTCCATGGCCCACTTCCTGCATCTGTTTATCGCCAGCCTGGCCAGGGTCTGTGGAGTTTTCACATTCTCCCTGTGTCTACATGGATTTCCGCCGGGTTCTCCGGTTTAGGTTTCCTCCCACAGTCCAAGGACATGCAGGTAGATTAGCCTTGGAAAATGGAGAGTTACAGGAATGGGATGAGTCTGGGTGGGATGCTCTTCAGAGGGTCAGTGTAGACTGAATGTGCTGAATGGCAGCCACCTGCACTATAGGATTCTGTTTATAACTGGGATTACAGTGGTCCATTAATACATAAGGGCTACGTAGTGCATGTGGCCAATCTGGTCTTGGTGTCTCTCAGGCTTAAAGGCAAGATGCCTGATCAGACTTTCCTAAAGGATTTCTTCCCAACAATAGATACAGTGACACCTGAGCCTACCTCCCAGTCTAGGGGTGGTCATTTACCTCAGGTCTTATCGTATTTGGGGCTACTTTGGGAGAAGTGATATAATTCTGCAGTATCAGTTCCTCATCCTCAGGCTCATTTATTTTGGAAAGCCCTGTCTTGAGGTGACTTCACCCTTCAGATTGAACAGTCCACATTTTGCCTGTTTTGGTAATCTTGTCTGCAGTAAATTCTATGACCACAAGTGCAGCGTGGATATTCTTGCTCCTCGCAGTATTGTTGAGAAATTTGCTGTCTAGTTCTGGAACCCTGTGGCCTCCGACTCCAATTGCTTTTCCTCAGCAACCAATCGGGGTCATGAGCATTATTTGCTGGGACTTAGCTCTGCAGTATGAGGGCACCCAAGTTTGAGGACAGTACCAGCTATAGACCCCTGAAGCTCTGGAGCCCATCTTTCCATGTTTTCTCAGGAAAGGGCCAGTTCTATAGTTTTCTTTGAGATCCAGATCTGGTTCAGCCAGTAGTTTCCTTTGAGTTGTCATATTATTAATTCCACAAACTAAGTGATCCCTTAATATTTCCAAAGTGCTGAACCGCATTCACAATATTCTGCCAATTTCCACAATCTTATCAAGAATTTAGTCACTGGTTCCCCAGGAAGTCTATTTGCCATGTTAAATCTGTAGTGCTGCAATATAACCGATGATTTGGAGTCACAGTGATACTGAAAGTCGGACCATACAAGTATGTTCCTTTTGTCGGTGATCCCCTTCAATCCATTTGCCTGAAAAATAGTGTATTATTCTTTTGGCGTACGAGGGCCAATCCTCCATACCAGCATTAAAAGGTTTCGGTTTCCCACACAGTGGCATTTTTAACATTTCTGATCTTACCAGGTCCATTAAAAGGCAAGGGAATCCAAAACTTTTCTTGACTCTTGTTGGCAATGATTTTTGCTAATTCCCCCCTACCAGGGATCATCGTAGTGAACTTTCTCTGAATTGCCCCTAATGAATTAAGGGGGCTGAATTTTCTCACTATATTCCAGAATGGTTTCACCAGCACCTTGTACAGTTGAAATAAGCCTTCCCTATTCTTATTCTCTAACCCCCCCACTGAAATAAGGGCCAACATTCCATTAGCCTTTCTGATTACCAGCTGCAAGTGTGTGCTAACTTTCTATGTATCGTATATAAGTACCCCAAATCCCTTTGTGTTGCAGTTTTCTGCAGTTTTTCTCCATTGAAATAATACTTGAATTAAATAATATTTGAAGAAGGGTAGGCAATCGTCAGTGTTGAATGCATGCCTCCAGAGATTTAGCATGGACCTCTGGATAAATAGTACAGTGACATTGCAATTACTTTATCATCTCCACCCTGACCCAACTATCATTTTAATGTGTTACAAATATGCTCATATTTCAGAGAAAAATTCAAGATATACATATTTAAGAATGAATTTACAATAACTGAAGCAATTTACTTTTTTCATCCAGGTACCTCTCCAGCAACAGGACAATCAAGGCTTCCAGGAGTTCCTTTGATAGAATTTATGCCACCATTAGCCAATACCGCAAACAAAATTCTTGATACCATCACCAGTAACAACAGTATGCTCACTTCTGAAACAATGGGCAGCAACAATAGAACCAATTCTGAAATTAAAGTCAAGCAAACAAGTAAAACTACATATGAAATTAGAGCCACACGCAATGATACTATGGATCCTGAAGCTACTGAGACCAATACAGCTACTCATAAGTCTGGGATTACAGACATCAACACAATAGCCCGGGAAACATTTAGCATCCAATTTAACACACCTGAGACATTAGATACTCATAATAATACAACTGCTTCTAAAGCTGCTCCTGAAACGCTGTTGACCCAGACCAATACAAATGCACCTGAAAGTATGTCCACACAGAACAATACAATGACTGCTGAAGTTCGGGGTACCCTCACAAATGCAAGTACTCATGAGGCTGGAGACACCAACATCAAAAAATTGATTCATGATACATTTAGCATCCAATTAAATGCAACGTTTCCTGAAACAATGGTCACCCACAACAATACAAACAATCTGAAAAAAATAAACATGAACATCACCACAACTGCTGCTGAGAAAATAAGCACGAACAACAATAAATTTGCAGCTGAACCTATGTCCAGGCCAACCAACATAACTGCTCCTGAGACTATATCCTGGCCAACCAATACACTTGATCCTGAAACAATGGTGACCCAGATCAACAGAGCTGCTCCTGTAACAGTGTCTATTCAGACCAATATAACTGCTCCTGAAATTATTGCAATCCAGTTCAATACACCTGCTCCTGAAACTATGGCGACCTGGGTTAATACAACAATTCCTGAAACAATATCCATTCAGACTCCTGCAACTATGGTGACCCAGATCAATACAAATGCTTTTGAAACTATTACCACCCAGATTAATACAACTGCTCCTGAAACTATGTTTATGACAACCAATATAACTGTTCCTGAAGCTATGGTGACTCAGATCAATACAACTGCCCCTGAAATTATGTTTATGCGAACCAATATAACTGTTCCTGAAACTATGACCAGCCAAACCAATACAACTGCTCCTGAAACTGTGGTGACCCAGATCAACACAACTGCTCCCAAAACTATGTTGACCCAGATCAATACAACCTCTCCTGAAACTATGGCTACCTATGTTAAAACAACTGCTCCTAAACCTATATTGATCCAGGTCAACACAACTGCTCCTGAAACTATGACGACCCAGGTCAACGCAACTGCTCCT
>NC_063334.1:126822735-126824933 GCF_021869965.1 Rhincodon typus
TGGTAACTCAGATCAACACAACTGCTTCTGAAACAATGACGACCCAGGTCAACGCAACTGCTCCTGAAACTATGGCAACTCAGATCTACACAACTGCTCCTGAAACTACATTCACCCACACCAATACAACTTCACTTGAAACCAGGGTCACCCGCACCAAAATAATTCCTCCTGAAACTAGAGTCACGCTAGGCAACACATCTGCTCCTGAATCTCAGATAGTGCGCGCCAATGCAGCTACTCCTAAAGTTAGGATCATTCACAACAATACAACTGACCCTGAAACTAGGGTCACTTATAGCAATACAACTGCTCCTGAAATGAGGGTAACCCCCACCAATGAAACTGCCCCTGAATCTGTTGTCACTCACAATGCAACTGCACTTGAAATGAGCATCACTCATACCAATATAACTATGCCTGAAATTATGGTGTTCCAGATCAATACAACTGCCCCTGAAACTAGGGTGACCCACATCAATACAACTGCCCCTGAAGCTAGGGTGACCCACATCAATACAACTGCCCCTGAAACTCAGATCACATGGTCCAACACAACTGCTGTAGAAACTAGGGTCACACACAGCAGTAAAACTGCTCCTGAAGGTAAGATCACAATGTTCAATACAACTGCGCCTGAAACTAAAATCACATGGTTCAATACAACAGCATCTGAAACTAGGGTCATACACACTAATATGACTGCTCCAGAAACTAGGATCACTGACAACAGTACAACTGTGCCTGAAATTAGAGTCACTCAAAACAATACAACTGTGCCTGAATCTAGGAGCATGCAGACCAAAACAATCCCTCCTGAAACTAGGACTATGCGAGCTAATACAACAGCTCCTGAATCAAATGCCACACCTACCAATACAAGTGCTCCTGAACCTAACACGACACACACCAATACAATTGCTCAGAAACCTAATGCCAAAACAACAGCACCTGAAACCAGGGTCAGCAACACTGCTGTTCTTGAAACTGTAAGCACCAACTCCAACAGAATCAAAATTAAATCTAACAATGTGCACACCGACACCAATGATCTTGAAACTATGGACACTCTCTCAAATACAATCAAATTTAAAACTACCATGTCCAATACTGACAAAAGAAATCCTGAAATTGTGGGCACACTCACCAATTCAACTGTTCATGAAATCAATACCAGCAACGTTAATACAACCATCTCTGCAACTACGTCCAATGACACAAATGCAACGACTCCAGAAACTATAGTAAATGAAACCAATATCAACATGAAAATAATGAGGATCAATATGACAGATTCAAGTATTCTTGAAACTAAAGAAACCAATGCCACTAGAGCTGAATCAGAAAAGACTAGCAACACTACCAATCTAACTCTTCCTGAGACAATAGTCAGGAATGCCAATACATTTACTTTTGGGAGTTTGGGGAACAAAGTCAATAGAGATGTTCCTATAATAATGGACAATGATGTCATTTTGAACACTCTTGAAACGAGAGATACAAATTTCAATACATCCCCTTCCGAATTAATGGATAATGATTCGGCTTCAACCATGGCTAGAACTAGTGGCATGTACAATGATACAGCTGCTCCTGAACATCACAGCATTTATTCTAATGCACTCCCTGCTGGAACTATGGACAATGACACAAGCAGAATGATTCGTGGAATTAGGAGCGTCCAGACGAATGCAATTAGAGGTAATGGCAATGACTCAACCACTCACGAAACTAGAATCATTGATCCTGATACAGTGACTTCAGGAAATCTAAGCATTGACTCTAATACAATGACTGCACAGACTATGGGTACCACAATAAGTACAAGTGTGGCCAAGACAATGCCTGCCAGAACCTATATAACCATGGATGGGAAAGGGGGCATTATCACAAATAAAGACATGCCAGCAAATATCCACATCCCCACCAATATGATCACACCTAAAATCCAGGTTATCCAAACTAATACAACGATTCTTGAAAACATGGCTACACAGACCAATACAACGACTAAAACCATAACTAACCACACAAATACAACTGCTCCTGAAACCATGTCCTCCCACACCAACACAACAGCACCGGAAACAATGACCATAAAAACTGATACAGACGCTTTTGAAACTAGGACCACCCACACTAATACAACGGTTCCTGAAATCCTATCCACTCGCACCAATAAAACTGCTCCTGAAATT